>NC_088417.1:66678184-67049017 GCF_034236695.1 Oncorhynchus nerka
ATTATGGTGGTTCATGCAATCAATTTGATTTGAATGATTCTTTAATTTCCTCAGGTCTACAGTACCTTAGGCAAACTGCATTTCCTCACATTTTGGAGGGATATTGCACATGCTTGTCTGGGTAGATGAACAGACAATGTTCCCTTGGCATGAAACATTTATCTACAATGTGCCTTATTGAACACGACCCTGGTTGCCCTTACAGCTGACAGTCATTCTCAACACTCCTCAACTGAATTTGCTCCTTCTGAAAGGCAGCTATAATAGACTGGTGGGTTGTTGTGCAACAAACCCGAGGTGTTCACAACCGTGGAGCAAAACCCCACCAGTTAACTTAGAAACAAAAGATTGACAACATTTTAAATTATATTTCCTCTACATTTTATTGAAAACCTAAATACACTGCTCCAAAAAATAAAGGGAACACTTAAACAACACAATGTCACTTCTGTGAAATCAAACTGTCCACTTAGGAAGCAACACTGATTGACAATAAATTTCACATGCTGTTGTGCAAATGGAATAGACAACAGGTGGAAATTATAAGCAATTAGCAAGACACCCCCAATAAAGGAGTGGTTCTGCAGGTGGTGACCACAGACCACTTCTCAGTTTCTATGCTTCCTGGCTCATGTTTTGGTCACTTGAATGCTGGCGGTGCTTTCACTCTAGTGGTAGCATGAGACTGAGTCTACAACCCACACAAGTGGCTCAGGTAGTGCAGCTCATCCAGGATGGCACATCAATGCGAGCTGTGGCAAGAAGGTTTGCTGTGTCTGTCAGCGTAGTGTCCAGAGCATGGAGGCGCTACCAGGAGACAGGCCAGTACATCAGGAGACGTGGAGGAGGCCGTAGGAGGGCAACAACCCAGCAGCAGGACCGCTACCTCCACCTTTGTGCAAGGAGGAGCACTGCCAGAGCCCTGCAAAATGACCTCCAGCAGGCCACAAATGTGCGTGTTTGCTCAAACGGTCAGAAACAGACTCCATGAGGGTGGTATGAGGGCCCGACGTCCACAGGTGAGGGTTGTGCTTACAGCCCAACACCGTGCAGGACGTTTGGCATTTGCCAGAGAACACCAAGATTGGCAAATTCGCCACTGGCGCTCTGTGCTCTTCACAGATGAAAGCAGGTTCACACTGAGCACATATGTGACAGTCTGGAAACGCTGTGGATAACGTTCTGCTGCCTGCAACATCCTCCAGCATGACCGGTTTGGCGGTGGGTCAGTCATGGTGTGGGGTGGCATTTCTTTGGGGGGGCCGCACAGCCCTCCATGTGCTCGCCAGAGGTAGCCTGACTGCCATTGCGTACCGAGATGAGATCCTCAGACCCCTTTTGAGACCATATGCTGGTGTGGTTGGCCCTGGGTTCCTCCTAATGCAAGACCATGCTAGACCTCATGTGGCTGGAGTGTGTCAGCAGTTCCTGCAAGAGGAAGGCATTGATGCTATAGACTGGCCCGCCCGTTCCCCAGACCTGAATCCAATTGAGCACATCTGAGACATCATGTCTCGCTCCATCCACCAACGCCACGTTGCACCACAGACTGTCCAGGAGTTGACGGATGCTTTAGTCCAGGTCTGGGAGGAGTTCCCTCAGGAGACCATCCGCCACCTCATCAGGAGCATGCCCAGGCGTTGTAGGGAGGTCGTACAGGCACGTGGAGGCCACACACACTACTGAGCCTCATTTTGACTTGTTTTAAGGACATTACATCAAAGTTGGATCAGCCTGTAGTGTGGTTTTCCACTTTAATTTTGAATGTGACTCCAAATCCAGACCTCCATGGGTTGAATTCCATTGATCATTTTTGTGTGATTTTGTTATCAGCACATTCAACTATTTAAAGAAACAAGTATTTTATAAGAATATTTCATTCATTCAGATCTAGGATGTGTTATTTTAGTGTTCCCTTTTTTTTGAGCAGTGTACATTTGCTCAATGAGCACTTTTCTCTCAAATACATTGTTACTTGTTGGTTGGCTAGCTAGCAAATGTTATATTAGCATAGATGTGATGAGTCAAAACAACTCAAAACAAGACATGGTATCAATAAGATATGAGCTGCCTACGATTCCCCACATGGCAGCTTCCTTGTCATAGCTAGCAACTATTTGACCGTCAATCATAACACAGAGTTCTGCCCCGTCAATGCGCCGCGCATCGCTTTCGTGAAGTAATTTAACCTGTCGGAAGAATGGAGTGGCAAAAATAATCCCCTTAATATCATAGCTGTCTTTGTTAGTTTATTTGCTCTAGGCCTTATCATAGCCTGGGGGGCCGACAACCACTACCAGTAAAAACCCTTTTGATAACTGCCATTTGTTAACACAATTGTGTTTTCCAGAACTTGATTTCTCATTTGCGTGTGAGCTAACTTTCCTGCAGTAGAAGTGTCACCACCATCAATTGTGGTTTGTTGGTGTATGTGGAGCAAGGGGAAGTTCTTAGTGAGTGTTTCTTTTGTGGTCTACAGGAGGCTTGTTGTGACTGTAAATCCAGTTAAATAACTTGTTTCTACATGAGGCCTAAAACACTCACAAATACACTGAACTAAGAGGGGAATAACACTACATACAATATGACACTGTAATAGGTTAACACTAAATTGGGTTTGTTTGTAGGCATGTGGAGGGGTGGTACAGCTTTGGTTGACTTGATACCCTATGACTTTATGGTTCATTGTTATAGTACTGTAGCAAAGAATTTCAATCCCAATCTACATTCAGTTAGATTGAGTTATTGACCTATATTCCAACCACTACCACCCACTCCTCCCTGGTACCTCAGCTCTTCAAACTGAGGTCTGATACCATGTTCAGTGTAAAATACAGAACTATTTCTATGGTGTTATCATCAGTGATAGTGGTTACAATGTCATACTCATGTTGTCTGTGTTGGCCAACAGGGGGTTGCTGTGGCTCCGATGGGAAGACCTATGTGGTGGGAGGCTGGTCATGGGCCTGGTGGCTCATCACAGACATCCAGAGGTAAGGAAAAGGTGTAACCCATTCACAGGATTTAGGTAGCCTACAGTTTGGAAATGTACACCAATGCAATGGAGTGATTTCAGTGCCAACAAACAATATTTCTGAATTTGATTTGCCTAAAATATTTGAATTCAATATTTTGGGGTTTGTAATGAACAGAGTGAACCATTTAATTAATAAATGGAACTTGAATAAATATTGCATTCAGTTTTAAAATTCAATATTTATTTCAATATTGCATTCATTGTCTGTGCTTGAAACTAGACTTGATAAATGTTGAATTTAAATATTGAATTGTAAAACTGAATGCAATCTTCAGTTTCAAATCATAAAATACAAGTTCACTTTATGAATTCAATGATTACATTTGTGCATTACAAATTCAGATATATTGAATTCAAGTACAGTTTCTGTTGGCACTGAAATCGCTCTACACTGCCCTAACATCCAACCATTATTTACCTCCAAAAGGCCTATTGTTTGTTGGTAGACAAATGAGTATTTTTAAACCTCAACGCCATATTTAAAACTGTGCCCATTTATCCTGACATCTACACCACACAGTTAAACATACTACGTTAGATATTATAGTCTCTTCACCAACACAAAATAAATGAGTTTTGTTATATTATAAACTGGACAAGTGGTTTGTGTGTGTGTGTAAACACAGCACCCACTACTCAGCTGCTCTCGAACACAACATTGCAGCTAACAACCCCTGTACACACTACAGCACAGCATTGAAATGGAAAGACAAACACTGACAGAGGTTAGGGAAGGTCAGGTGCAGTTCATTCTCACTGAATTCTGTTCTCTTGCTACAGACAGATAATATTAGTTGGCCTGTATTTAACAAATAAACATTTTATTTTCCACAGCGCATATGATAGTTGTGAAATCAAGTCGAAAAGATTAAAACATTTGTGGTGATCGTTTTTATATCTCTGAACACAACAAATCCCATTACAATTTATTTGATGCATTTTCCCTTAACTACATATACAGTATTGTTAATGTTATAAATTTAATGTATTATGTGTATGTTTGTTCCCTCTTTGTTTCTGCCATGCTAACTAACCTGCCTTGCCTGGTATGTGTGTCTCTCTCTCTCTGCCCTGCCGTGTCTTGGGGATGATGTCCGAACTAGCTTCAAGCTATAAAGACAAGTTGTGAATCCCAAACCACCCCCTCTCTCCTACCAACTCGCTCAGAGGGCCCTCGGTTATCACGTAATGCTGACAACTTCAAGGGTGACTTTCAGAGAGTGGCGATGGGCTCAATAAACCCATTAACTGCGGGACACACTCTTGACTTGAATGATGCAATTCATGTTCCACATTTAAATGATAAAACAAGCATGAAATTCAAATTAATAAACCTCCGTAACAGTTAAACGTTTCATTTGGGAGGTATTTCGTCTGTTACATGTGTCAAGTCTCGAAATCAGTCATCAACAAATGCATGTGGCGTATAATTAGGCACACCTCTTTTCTTTTGTATGAAATTCAAACATTTTGCAGTGCATGTTGGGATAGCACTTCGCTCTGATGCTTGCAACCTGGCTGGCTCGGTCAAAATGGCTATCTGAAGGTCTAATTACACCTTCAATAATTTTCACTCCCTCAGCTTTGGGACACAAATGGAGGTGTGTGCAAATGGAGGGGAGGGGAGGGGGGTGATTTGGGATTCAGCCAAGTGCTTTTGTCTAGTAGTTGCTAGGATACCTGCCATTAAGGCTCTAAAGTGAAGTAGAGGCATGGGATGGCTCAAGTGTTTGTTTCCTGTAGTGCTCTTTTACGGTTGTTTTCACACTTGGTCTCTTTCAGACAACTCGTGCTATTTTTGTATATTGATTAGTGATTGTCAAGGATGCACGAAGTTAGTTCCGATTCATTTATTTTTTGCATTGTGATCTATAAGCTAAGAGTTTCAAACTTTATTCGATTGTGGGGTTTGGATAGTGTGAAGCACTAAAAAAGATAAGAAAAATCATTGTAATCAAGTCACTTTGGATAAGAGCATCTGCTAAATGACTAAAATGTAAAAAAATATGTTAACAATAATATTTACATATAGCAGAAGAATGACATATTTGATGAGAATCACAACTAAAATCAATTATCACTCTTAGAGGCAAGCTGCGGAAGCTTTAAGAGCTAGAATTGATTTTAGTTGTGATTCTCATCAAATATGTTTTCTCATTGGGTGTACAATTTTCAATTACAGTATTCTTTCATCTGCAGTTATTCTTCTGCTATTTATTGTTATATTTAAATATTATTGTTAATAGTATTTTACATTTTAGTCATTTAGCAGCTGCTCTTACCCAAAGCGACTTGATTAGAATCATTTTGTCTTTATCTTTTAACTAAATGCAATCTATTAGCTTCCAAAATGTAAGTAAGTACAATGCCTTGAGAAAGTATTCATACCACTTGATTTATTCCACATTTTGTTGTTACAGCCTGAATTCAAAAATGGATTAAAAAAATTCACCTCATCTACACACAACACCCCATAATGACAAAGTGAAAGTCAATACTTTGTAGAAGCACCTTTATCAGCGATTACTGCTTAGAGACTTACCCAGAGATGCTCAAAGAGCTTTCCACACCTTGAAATAGCCACAGTTGCCTACATTAATCATAATGTACAGTTGAAGTCAGAAGTTTACATACACTTAGGTTGGCGTCATTAAAACTAGTTTTTCAACCACTCCACAAATTTCTTGAACTAGTTTTGGCAAGTCGGTTAGGACATCTACTTTGTGCATGACACAAGTCATTTTTCCAACAATTGTTTACAGACAGATTATTCACTATATCACAATTGCAGTGGGTCAGATGTTTACATGCACAAAGTTGACTGTGCCTTCTAAACAGCTTGGAAAATTCCAGAAAATGATGTCATGGTTTTAGAAGCTTCTGATAGGCTAATTTACATCATTTGAGTCAATTGGAGGTGTGGCTGTTTTTCAAGGCCTCTGTGCCTCTTTGCTTGACATCATGGGAAAATCAAAAGAAATCAGCCAAGACCTCAGAAAATAATTGTAGACCTCCACAGGTCTGATTCATTCAGGCAATTTCCAAATGACTGAAAGTACCACGTTCATCTGTACAAAGAATAGTATGCAAGTATAAATGCCATGGTACCACGCAGCCGTCATACCGCTCAGGAAGGAGATGCGTTCTGTCTGCTTGAGATGAACGTACTTTGGTGCGAAAAGTGCAAATCAACAGCAAAGGACCTTGTGAAGATGCTGGAGGAAACGGGTATCTATATCCACAGTAAAACGAGTCCTATATCGACATAACCTGAAAGGCTGCTCATCAAGGAAGAAGCTACTGCTCCAAAACTGCCATAAAAAAGCCAGACTACGGTTTGCAACTGCACATGGGGACAAAGATCGTACATTTTGGAGAAATGTCCTCTGGTCTGATGAAACAAAAATAGAACTGTTTTGCCATAATGACCATCGTTATGTTTGGAGGAAAAAGGGGATGGCTTGCAAGCCGAAGAACACCATCTCAACCATGAAGCACGGGGGTGGCCGCATCAATTTGTGACGCCACTTTGCTGCAGGAGGGTCTGGTGCACTTCACAAAATAGATGTTGCATGAGGAAGGAAAATGATGTGGATATATTGAAGCAACATCTCAAGACATGTCAGGAAGCTAAAGCTTGGTCGCAAATGGGTCTTCCAAATGGACAATGACCCCAAGCATACTTCCAAAGTTGTGGACAAAATGGCTTAAGGACAAAGTCAAGTTATTGGAGTGACCATCACATAGCCCTGACCTCAATCCTATAGAACATTTGTGGGCAGAAGTGAAAAAGCGTGTGTGAGCAAGGAGGCCACAAACCTGACTCAGTTACACCAGCTCTGTCAGGAGGATTGGGCCAAAATTCACCCAACTTATTGTGGAAGCTTGTGGAAGGCTACCCAAAACATTTGACCCAAGTTAAACAATTGAAAGCCAATGCTACCAAATACTAATTGAGTGTATGTAAACTTCTGACCCACTGAGAATGTGATAAAATCATTTTCTCTAATATTATTCTGACATTTTCACATTCTTAAAATAAAGTGGTGATCCTAACTGACCTAGGACAGAGAATTTTTACTTAGATTAAATGTCAGGAATTGTGAAAAACTAAATGTATTTGGCTAAGGTGTATGTAAACTTCCGACTTCAACTGTGGCCTACCAGAGTAGCCTACCATCAAAAACAATGGAGAAAATGCATCCCATAACATTTTAAAATGGAAATGGCTGTTCTATCATTCATTCTACAGTAGTGTCGAATGTGTGGTGTTCAAAGTAGAACTACATTCCATGAGACTTAAGAATAAAAAGAAAACATGCAGGGCTTGACATTAGTCCTTCATACAAGGTGACTGAAAATGTTGTTTTATGCAAGAAACCACTTTACAAAATAAAATGCATTATTCCCATACCATATATTACAGAGAATCATACAAATTATGCTACACTCTGCCTTTTGACTACTTAGCTTATTCAAGCCTGTCTCAAAATACAAAACTACTCTTTTTAAAACAAAGCTCTTTACCTGACTCACTTTTCAAAGATGTCTAGAAATGTATATGTTTTGTGCTCTTGTAGGAAGCAATCGCTCCCCTATTGCCGACTACAAATGACCTATAACTGGGCTAATAATATGAACAAAATGTGCGCTCGTGGCTAAATGCAGCTCTCGCTTTTGATCTCAAAACATGTACATCTACTTACGACCGCTAGTGCTGTAAACACAGTCCAGTTCAAAGTAAATTTCACAGATCCAAAAATGGCAATGGTCTGCATATAGGCCTACTGCAGCTCTGACTGTTTATGCTGCACCGGGCTGTGTAGAGTACAGGCTGAATAGTGTGTGTGAATTCAGTAAAATCCTACTCTGAAGCGTTCTGCCTACAATAAAATCTGTTACATAGTTTGTTTCGGTATGTTGCATTGAAAGTGGCTAATATTGCGTGTCACAATTGCCACAGTAAAGTGAAACGTTGATATTGTTAATACATTAGCACCGCATATTGGCTTTGCTTGAGTTGCCCTGCCAATGCATTGTTTGGGCCATTTAAAAAAATATATTTTTCACAATTTGAGCTAGGCTATATGATCACACCGGTAATAGATCCGTTGTTGTATTACTTGTGAAGCAAAGTTGAGTGCGCATACATTCGGCACGTGCCTACTCGGCACGCAGAGCAGCTGAATTGGGTGCACCTACCGCCAACAGCCCTAGACAAAAAATGTAAAATAGGAACAAGGCTTTTATCTCTTTTTTTTTTTACAGAAGTGTTCAATCTCGTGCTTCTCTCTGTGGGCTGATATTTCTGAGCTGAGCAGTAGTCTCGGCTAGTACGCGCACAGCTTAGAGGGAACATTGTGTCGGAAGCTTTCCACAGAGATGCTGGCCCAGGTTGATTCCAATGCTTCCCACAGTTATGTCAAGTTGGCTGGATGTCCATTGGGAGGTGGACCATTCTTGATACACACACACACGAAACTGTTGAGAGTGAAAAACCCAGCAGTGTTGCTGTTCTTGAGACAAACCGGTGCGCCTGGCACCTGCCATATCCTATTCAAAGGCACTTAAATATTTTGTCTTGCCATTCACCCTCTGAATGGCATACATACACAATCCAATTGTCTTGAGGCTTAAATAATTATTTAACCTGTCTCCTCCCCTTCATCAACACTGATTTTTAAAGTGGATTTAACAAGTGACATCAATAAGGGATCATAGCTTTCACCTGGATTTACCTGGTCAGTCTATGTCATGGAAAGAACAGGTTTTCTTAATGTTTGTATTCTCAGTGTAGATTTGGCCTTATTTTTTATAATTATTATCCTGCTGAAAGGTGAATTCATTACCCAGGGTCTGGTGGAAGGCAGACTGATCAAGGTTTTCTAGTGCTTAGCTCTATTCTGTTTAGTGTTTTTTTTTTCAGGATAAAAAAAGTGTCTAAGGATTACAAGCATACCCATAACATGATGCAGCCACTACTATGCTTGAAAATATGGAGTGGTACTCAGTAATGTGTTGTATTGGATTTGCCCCAAATATAACAGACTACTTTGAAACTTGTATTCAGGACAAAATGTTAATAGCTTTTCCACAGTTTTTGCAGTATTACTTTAGTGCCTTGTTTTATTTAATTTTTCTACCTATAGTTGCCCTTTGCGAGGCATTGGAAAACCTCCCTGGTCTTTGTGGTCAATGTCAATTTAGTCCATTTTAAATTCAGGCTAACACAGCAAGATTTTTAAAAAGTTAAGTGGTGCGAGTACTTTCTGAAGGCACTGTATATCTAGCTGTCTGATAACACTTCCTGATAGAATGGCTTGTCCTGCACTTTGTTAAAACCCAGAGTGCATTAAGTGAATGTTGGAAAAAGTTGTGGGTTCCTTTCTAAACATAGCAATGTTGATGCAAAGAGGACTTGGACCACAAAATAGGTTAATTGAATTGGCAAAAGAGTTGAGGCCTCATTCAAAGGCAAGGGCAGTGTGAATACAAAGACGACTGAGTTCTTTCGTTTTTTGGGGGGGGGTTACCTCCAGAGTTCACTTTAAAAATACTGAGATCGGTTCTTTTGAAGAGGACTATATGTGAAAACACCCTAAGAAAGAAGATATCCTAATCTAGCCTGGTCCCTGATCTGTTTGTTCTGTTTGGCATGCCAACAATGACCATAGTTGGCTTTACAGCACAAACCGATTTCCAGCCTCTAGTTGGACCTCACATATTTCCCATCAATGGTACTAATATATTTTTTAACACCTTTCCTATAATTTTGGATGATTTAAATATGAGAAAGGACATCCACGTATAGTTTTTCTCTGGTGCAGCGTTTGTATTTTTTTTCCATCCTCACCTGCATTAGCTGGTAGCTATTAGTAGTTAGCTGTTACCAGCTGGAGAATGGGCCGGGCCCTGAAGGGGGTAACCATAGCTCCCAGCCTCTTCCCGTTTAGTGATGCAGCAATCTTCTTAGTGTCTCTGGCCCAGTGAGACTTTGATCCCTTTCTCCCATAACACAGACAGAGAAGGAGTCAGAGGCCTGGGGAAGTGATGCTGCAGCCAGCCTCTGCCCTGACTCGGTCTCTCTCAGACATGGACACTGAAGCTGAAAGACTGCTAACCTTAACCCTTGTTGATGGGGAGCTTCTGAGGACTCAGCCAGCTTCTAAATGCACTTTAGCTCTGTCAGTCAGTGGATCTAACATTGATTTGATGTTAGTGTTCTTAGCCATGTTGTAGACTGTGTGTGTGTGTGTGTGTGTGTGAGAGCAGTGAAACTCATTTTGGGCTGAATATTCACATTGTATTATTATTACTACTCAATCAATTGCTTGGTTGTCAATACTCTCTAGACCAGCGGTTCTTAAACCTTTTCAGCTCGAGATCCAAATGAGAGATTAACGGTCCTCCAACGACCCAAATTAAGAAGAATTAGTGTGTGATTTTATATATGTATTCTCATAACTCACATGCCCAGGGCCCACTTTGGGTCCCGACCCATAGTTTAAGAAACCCTGCTCTAGACTTGTTTAGCGAGCCTCAACAAAGCAGTAGAGATTGACATTAGGGACTTGCATTTTTGAGTAATCTCTTGTGCCTTAATCTCAGATGTGGTTTTAAGAATGCTGCTGTGTTGACTAATCCTTCCCCGTGACTCTTGCCCTTTGTCCTAGTTGTTTCTGTCTGTTGTGTTGTGAAGAGAACTGACTGGCTGTGCAGTGTTCGTGCTTGTAATGTAAACACTAGCATTATTAGATCATTGATAGACTGGAAAAGCCTTTGGTTCCATCTGAAGCTCTCTGACTCTGGTGGTCAGGTTACACAATGGTTCCTTTTTTGCTGTAGAGTCTGGTCTATGGCGTAGGCCCAGACTAGAGATACCGATGCCACTTCCTCCTAGAGTATCTTCTCGTTCTAATCCCTCCCCTCTCACCCCTGACCCTACTCTACTGACATCCCTAACAGCTACTGTACGCATATACTACACTCACTGTCCTGCCTCTCCTATTCCTACAACTCTATCACCTGCTTAGGATGTCTCTGGAGATAATGACCATCCTCTGTCGCTGTGAGAATATCGAAACCTTGGAGGGTGTCCCCTTGGATGTGACAGGGGTGGCTCAGGTAATTCTTCAGACAGCCACGAATAGACTACAAAGACCAGAAAGACAGACAGTCGGGCACGGACTGACTGGTCAAGAACCAAACAAAACGTCAGAGGCAAACAAACGGGTGGACTAACTGGCTAACTACTGTCTCTCTCTCTCTGTTTTTCCTTCTTTCTCCATGCCATGTTGTTCTCTCCCTTTGCACTGAAAGGGAGAGAGAGTCAGCGGTCTGTCATTAACCTGTTCTATGGGCTTTGCTACACAGCTAACCTCTGTGTTTGTTAACTCACTCCTATGGGCTTTGGCAACAGGGTCCCCATAATGAATGCTCTGAGAAAGGGATGTACAGAAGGGTCCCACCATTGCTAGCTATTACACTGTTGATTAACAAGTTAACATGACTTGATATTTATTTCAATATGGTGATTCAATTCACATCACAACTACATTTGAGAATCCAATGATATTTTGAGCTCTGGGGGAAAAAAGCATTCTATTACATCCTGTTGTCACATCCCTGGAGGAGTCCTTTGAGTGAATGTTAATATTTTATTTCCTTCACTTTTTGTGTTTTTACTCCCCTTATATTAATTTGCTATCACTTCCCTCCAGAACATGCCTATTTTTATTTTTTCCACATTCTCCACAGGATAACCCTTGAGATTATGACCCTGCAGCCCAAGTGTGAGGATGTAGAGACAGCGGAGGGTGTAGCTATTACTGTCACTGGGGTGGCACAGGTAAAGCACCTACCTACTGTACCACACCTACCTTCTGAGAATGGACTGGAATGCCTCTTTCAGCTCAAGGCGGGTTGTGTTCAGCCTCCATACATCTTGACATTTTAGTCATTTAGCAGAAGTTCTTATCCAGTGCAATTTACTGGAGCAATGAGGATTAAGTGTCTTGTTTGAGCACATTGACAGATTTTTCACCTAGTCTGCTCAGGGATTCGAACCAGTGACCTTTCAGTTACTGGCCTAACTCTTAACTGCCAGGCTACCTGCCGTCCCCAAGGGGGATTGGTGCCATGGCCGTGATGGAGGGTCAATCATTCTCCTGATAGAAGTTATGACAGAAGAAATGCCTCCATCAATTTTACAAGTCTATAAATAACATTTTTCAAAAACCTGATTGACTATACAAATAGAAATATATGTAAAGTCAACAACATTTTCCAAAATGGAGATGTATGGTTCTTTGTTGCAAGAGTTCAGTTATTTCAGACCCTGTTTACTTTACACTAAACAAGAAAGCCTGTGTAAATCGATATGGTGGAATGTAAGAAATGTTGTGTCCGTGGTCAAGTGTAATGGAGTGAACACCATACTTCATGTAGTCTCTCATCCCTGGCTGGATACGTCATTTTGCAAACAGGATTTGTTATAGATTTCTTTTTTTTTCATTAAAAAAGGATGATCTCCTTGCTGCAAATGATTTGGCCCATGTATATTACTAATTCTAAACTGGGTGCTGATTGGCTGGTATATCAGACTGTATACCACGGGTATTACAAAACATTTATTTTTACTGCTCTAGTTACGTTGGTAACCAGTTTATAATAGCAATGAGGCACCTCGGGTTTGTGATAAATGGCCAATGTACCATGGCTAAAGGCTGTGTCCAGGCCCTCTGTAGTCCAGGCCCTCCAGGCCCTCTGTAGTGCGTTGTGCATAAGAACAGCCCTTAGCCGGGGTATATTGGCCATATACTACACCTTCTCGGGCCTTATTGCTTAAATATACCCTATATATTGCTCAAGCAGGAATTATAGTGATGAATCTAATGTCCATGAATATCAGGTGGAACTAGTTGTTTGTGGAGAATTATTGACCTTCGTATCAAGGCAGAAACAGTCTAGTGATTGCTTGTAAATTTCTGCCTTTGAGTCTTCCTTGAAAGGGGTACAAGGGAGCTGAATAAAGTCTGACAAGTTTCTTTTGACTCCCAACATTTTACATTATTTTGTGTTTACACTAATTTCCTTTTTGTATTGTAACCTTTTCTCTGTGCCAAAAGCCTGATTCATTGTGTTAGCCCCCCTAGTGCCAATCTGCAGTGAAAGTCTGATTAACAGTGATTTTCAAAGTTATAACTAGCAAATGTTAATTCAATGTGAGTATGCAAGTTCAAGTTTCCCTGCATTTTATTTATTATTTCTCACTGGACATTTGTCTTATTTACGATTAATCTAGTATATCATGCATAATTTATTACAACCAATTCAATTACATCTATACTTCAGAAGTAATTTAATTTCTAAACTTCAGTAGCCACAAGTTGTGTGATGTTCCATTTTCTTACTTTCCTAGTCTGTCCAGTAGGCATGACTACAATGTGCCCACTGATGCAGAGGAAGCTTTAACGCTGCACTTCCCTAATGAGGTCTAAATGATTGGATGAGCTTAAACAAGCCTCCTGTCCTGGTTTCTATGGTAACAGGAGTTATGTGGAAGATTAGTCTTTGAAATGTGTTTTTCAATGAGACTGTCCCTGCTCAAAGTAATAGGATTGGCTCAGTACATATGTGGATATACCCACCTTCCTTTTGACCTTTAACACACCCATAAGATGTCTCTTATTTCTCATTATATAACCTTTTACTACAATATTGAGAGCTCCAAACAGGTGTCCACATGTTTGAAACTGGAAGAGTGAGTTCTGTCTCTTGGCAACCTCCTAAATGGGCGGCTTCTATTTTAACCAGATAACAGGGCCCTCCCACATAAAACATAACACAACGAAAGTAGTTTCCCACTAAAGTCATTAATGTGAAAGTAGGTTGTTTCAATAAGCACTGCAGTCAGGAAACATTTGTATTATTTCCGATCATCAGGCTCATATTTTCTGTGTTCATGTATTTTTGCTCTTTGTTTTGCCCACCCTTTTTAGAGCATGCTGGAGGGACCGTGGTGTTAGCAGGGGGGTTGGGATGTAAGGGTGGCGTAGGGCACATTTGCACGGGTCCTCATCTCTGTGCTCACCTTTCCTTGGCACAGCTCCCCCTGCTGTCTCTGTCAGGTGGCCTGCTGATGCGTTGGTTGGTTGTTTGTCTGTCTATCTGTGGTCGTTTTATAATCAGTGTTTACCATGAAATGATTGCCATCTTCCCTCCAATTATACTGTGATTGCTCACAGACCATTTCTGAGTGCATGTCTCATTGGAGTCTTATGTCCAGTTACATCTCTCGCCTCAGGGACCAGCTCACTCTCTTCCCTTTCAGCTGCAGCGGACAACACAACCGCCATTGATTCAAAGATTGGTTGAATAGGGCCAATCTGAGGATATTTAATCTGGTGAATCGATTTATCCTCAACTTTAGCAATACTGTTTTTTTTTTATTGGTAAACCTGAAAATAAGTGATGTCCCCCACATAGCCGCTTCATAACAGGACGGTCTCACGAAGACCAGGATGGAGTATTTTCCTTCGATTCCAAATGTCCTCTCCTTGTCAAAACATCAGAGGGAAACAGAGTATTGGAGGAGATCTTCTACTTTGTCCTCAAGTTTTCCTCGAGTCGTGATGTTTTGAGAAGGAGGCGAGCAGAGAGGAATCAAGGAAAATACTTTTGAGATTCACTCCAGATCAGTGTTTTGCGCAGGACAACATTTCCACAACATGACTAATGACTCCAGTCCTCAGTATGAATAGATGTTTCTGAGTGGAGTTTAGATTTGAGGAGAGTAAGACCGCAAACTGTTGCCTGACATAAGAAAAATAAGTCACTAAGAGTAAGAGATCTAGGGTAAACATCTCTTTACTTCTAACCAGCCTTGTGAATCATGGCAGGGTTGTTACTAAGGCCAGTCATTTAGGTGTGGTTCTGTTTGGTAATACTATCCATAACATGTTACCTGACCCTGGACGATATGATTCATTGGTAGGGAGGTATGTAAGGGGATCGCTTATGGAAGGGTTGTGTTTTATTCCTGCAGGCCTATGTAGGGAGAATTTATAAATGAGTGGTTATAATGATGTGCTGTTTTAGAAATAGAACTGCAGAGTATGTACATATTTTGGGAAATAAAATAAGTATTATTGGCATACATGGCATTTTAAAGTAACTGTCCAGCAGCCAAATGACTGCAGTCTCTGTAATAACTGTTCAAATGACCAAATAAATATCTACCATTTTTAGACACATTTTCTCCTTTTCTCCACTCCTAACTGCATTTGCTGCCAAATGAATAGAAAATGTGTCCCCATTCAAGTCTATGATGGCATGACTGGTGGCCATTGCGAGTGTACCCATAGGAGAAAAGCAGGAAGTGTACCTATCAATGGTGCTGTGATTTTGTTGAGTCAAAAAAACATTACAAAAAATACATTCCATTGCATTAGCCACATCAGTTAACGTAATTTGAATGAACATTCTACATTACCATGAAAATGAATGCATCACAATACCAGGCAGCCATTGCAAGTGTACCCATGAGTTTACCAGTCAAATTGCCAGGGTTACCGGTTACAAGCCCATTCTATTCATCATTTACTACAACACCTTTCTTGTTTCAGCAAGGGGCAACAAAGTTTCATTACCTTGTTTAGAGTCCATGTTATCTCCGAAACGGACTCAACCACAGGAATGCCCTGCCATCTTCAGTCGGCTGTTAGTCACATATATATATATTACAAAACCAGGCAAAAGTTTGGACACACCTACTCATTCCACGGTTTTTCTTTATTTGACTATTTTTGATATTGCAGAATAATAGTGAAGACATCAACTTTGAAATAATACATATGGAATCATGTCCTAACCAAAAAAGTGTTAAACAAATTCTTCAAAGTAGCAACGCTTTGCCTTGGTGACAGCTTTGCACACTGGGCATTCTCTCAACCAGATTCATGAGGTAGTCACCTGGAATGCATTTTAATTAACAGGTGTGCCTTGTTAAAAGTTAACATGAGCAATGGACATTAGACTGGTGGAAATCTGTTCTTTGGTCTGATGAGTCCAAATTTGAGATTTTTAGTTCCAACCACTGTCTTTGTGAGATGCAGAGTAGGTGAATGGATGATCTACGCATGTGTGGTTCCCACCGTGAAGCATGGAGGAGGGGGTGTGATGGTGTGGGCGTGCTTTGCTGGTGACACTGTGTTTTATTTAGAATTCAAGGCATACTTAACCAGCATGGCTACCACAACATTCTGCAGCGATACGCCATCCCATCTGGTTTGCGCTTAGTGGGACTTTCATTTGTTTTATAACAGGACAATGACCCAACACACCTCCAGCCTGTGTAAGGTCTATTTGACCAAGAAGGAGAGTGTTGGAGTGCTGCATCAGATGACCTGGCCGCCACAATCACCCAACCTCAACCCAATTGAGATGGTTTGGGATGAGTTGGACCGCAGAGTGAAGGAAAAGCAGCCAACAAGTGCTCAGCATATGTGGGAACTCCTTCATGACTGTTGGAAAAGCATTCCAGGTGAAGCTGGTTGAGAGTGCCAAGAGTGTGCAAAGCTGTCATCAAGGCAAAAGGTGGCTACTTTGAAGAATCTAAAATATTAAATATATTCTGATTTGTTTTACACTTTTTTAAAATTACTACATGATTTCATATGTGTTATGGGTTACAATGTAGAAAATAGTAAAAAAAGAAAGAACTCTTGAATTGAGTAGGTGTGTCCGAACTTTTGACTGATACTGTGTATATATTTTATTTTCATGATAGTCTTCATCCATAACTGTCAGTTACACGATTATATAACAGATAGAATAATGAGCCAGATATTTCACCGGATGTATAAATGTGACTCATCAGGTTGGTGTTTCCACTCACTAACAAATATGGTGATGAGAGGAAGCCCAGTGGGAGGAGATGGAATGAGGTGGATTATTGCGGAGGTTCAGCAAATTTTCTCATTGATGAAACATTTATCTCCATACAGTTTTCTGTTTCCAAAACTAGAATCTGTAACAGAGTGGTCTGCGTTTTGTAGAATTGAGTTGTTTAGGAGTGCAACGGCGAATTGAGTTATTGCACACGCACACATCACAGAGTAGGTGTTCCCTAATGGAAATATGAAAATAAATGCTAGATCTCACTGTGCTTTGGCCACATGAGTATAGGATGAGTCAATAACATTATTTGGATGAGTTAACAGACTATTAACTTTTAAAAGTAAGATTTTCACTGGACAGTTACTTTTTAAGAAATAACCAATAATCACTTAGAACAGGAATGGGCAACTTTGATGGGGGTGGGGGCCACAAATCTGAACTCATCATGAGGGCCCACAGTTTTAAAGTAAGTTTGCTTCATTCAATTCTACAGTTGCCCATCCCTGACTTAGAATAACCACTGTAGTTGTGTCTCTGAAGTGCTAACAATATCATCATGCTATCAGCTGACAATGTTGTCTATTACCCTGGCTCCAGGTGAAGGTGATGGTAGACAATGAGCTGCTGGGCTATGCCTGTGAACAGTTCCTGGGGAAATCTGTGATCGAGATAAAGAGTGTCATTCTGCAGACCCTGGAGGGTCATCTACGCTCTATCCTCGGTAGGGACCTTCTGACAGAGACACAGGCTGCTGTTCAGTACTTTTGCGTCTCTGATGACTTTATTACTATTAGGTCATGCTATAGAACTTTAAGCTCTCTGGAAATAAAATGCCATGTTCTGTAATGCCATATAATGTACTACTCAGACTTTGAAGTCTCTCTGATATAGGATACTAACAATTTAACAATGTTTAACAGATATTTTAAAAATCACCAATTCAGATTAATCCATATCAGAGCATCTGTGGTTCATGACCCACCCAGATACTGACCACAGGTCTGTGTTCCAGGTACTCTGACGGTAGAGCAGATCTACCAAGACAGAGACAGGTTTGCTGCTCTTGTGCGGGAGGTGGCAGCGCCTGATGTGGGCCGCATGGGCATCGAGATCCTCAGCTTCACCATCAAGGTAATAGACAGGGGCACAGTCAGGTCCTATTTGGGCACAGATCTGGCCTTTTGAAATGTAAATATTCTTAGTGCAGCTTTATACACTTGTAGTTCTATATACACTCATTACAGCTATACACTCTTATAGTGACACCACTAGCCACACAATGATCAAGTGCCTCTGTGTTTTGTGCCTGTCAGGATGTGTATGATAAAGTGGAGTACCTGAGTTCCCTGGGGAAGAGTCAGACGGCCGCAGTACAGAGAGATGCCGATATTGGAGTGGCCGAGGCAGAGAGAGACGCGGGAATCAGGGTAAGAAATTAGATTCCCTTAATGCTTTGCAGGACATTGCAGCATTTACTCTGAATGTTCCCTGTCCTCTTCTCACCATGTTGTCTCTGCCTTCTACAGGAAGCAGATTGTAAGAAAGAGATGATGGACGTCAAGTTCCAAGCAGACACCAAGATGGCCGATTCGAAACGAGGGCTGGAGATGCAGAAGGCTGCTTTCAATCAAGAAGTCAACACGAAGGTATCAAACATGGTCATCATTGCTCTAGATTAGGTTCACCATTAGCAGTTAACCGATAACGTCAAATCTAGGCCTAATGTGAAAGCTCCTTATCACCCTGGTCATATTCATTAGTGCACACCAAAGCAAAAAGTTTTACAACGGATAAAGCACTATCTACACAAGTTCAGTTATTCCCTTTTCGTTTCAGCCCGTTTGATTCCATTTAATTCTTGGTGAATATGACCCATGCCTCTTATCCCCACAGAAAGCAGAAGCCCAGCTGGCCTATGAGCTGCAGGCTGCCAAGGAGCAGCAGAAGATCCGTTTGGAGGAGATCGAGATCGAGGTGGTTCAGAGGAAGAAGCAGATCACCATCGAGGAGAAGGAGATTGACCGCACAGAAAAGGAGCTCATCGCCACAGTCAAGAGGCCGGCTGAGGCTGAGGCCTACAAGATGCAGCAGCTGGCCGAGGGACAGAAGTGAGTGACCAATCACTGAGTGCATGGAAAATAAGGGCAATGTGTATGCTTGTTGGAATTCTGGATGCAAAGGAAGGTGTCATACTATAGGAAGTGAGTGGACCACCTGAGCCTAGAGTGTCTGCCATTCAAGTCAACATATGCAGCATGCTGGGTGTAAGTTACACTCAGGCACAGGTCTAGGATCAGCTTAGCCTCTTCAAAATCCTACCCAAAATTGAAAAACCGATCAGTGTCTAGGGCAACTTCATCTCACACTTACAGTAGTAGCTACTTGAATGGTTTGGGTGTGTAGAAGCTTGTCATACTGTAGTTTAAAGCAATCCAGTCTGCAATCCAATGATGTTATTAGTTTAACCCTTCATGTGCCCTCCTGCCAACCCCTGAACAGGATGAAGAAGGTGCTGACTGCCCAGGCAGAGGCAGAGAAGATCCGTCGTATCGGTGAGGCAGAGGCCGGTTCCATAGAGGCTATAGGGAAGGCTGAGGCTGAGAAGATGAGGCTGAAGGCTGAGGCCTACCAGCATTATGGAGATGCTGCAAAGACTGCTCTGGTCCTAGAGGCCCTGCCTAAGGTCAGTGTGTCACGACACTGGCATTTAACATTGTGTGGTAAGGGAAAGTTGTCACAGAGCTGCACACAAGCATTTGATATAGTTTGTGTCTACTTTTGGACATGAAAAAATACAAGATTTGATCAATATATACATGTATTTTTTTTTAAATTGCAACTTATCATTTGATTTGGTTTAAACATGACAACTAGAGGCTGTGTTAGATGAGTTCTCTCTGAAGAACACCCAGGTGAAGAAGGTTTGTGTCATTGTGTTGGTACAGATTGCTGCCAAGGTTGCGGCACCCCTGGCCCGGACCAATGAGATCGTCATCCTGAGCGGGGACGGTGGCCGTGTGACCGGCGAGGTGAACCGCCTATTAGCTGAGCTCCCTGTGTCCGTCAACGCACTCACAGGGGTGGACCTGATGAAGGTGAGAGAGGGGGGAGGGGTTCAGTAGAATGTAGAGAGAGATAGCCCATACTCACAAGCACTGCAGGTGTGAACACATTCCATAAATCCAGCCTCCGTTAGCTATGTTTATAACGCTGAATCTACACTATGCATAAACATTTGCATACCACAGAAATAAAATGTTGCTGTGAAGTCCAAGTCGAATTGCAGTCATTCCAGAGCATACTCCCTACAGATCCCCACCATGTTTAATCTCTGACTACACCGAGTCTGACTATCTGTGGCTGCGTCCCGAATATCTCGCTATGTAGTGCTCTACTTTTGCAATGGGCTCTAGTTAAAAGTAGTGCTCTAAATGGGGAATTGGGTGCCATTTGGTACAAAGCCAGAGTTATGTGCAGATATCCAGGTGATGGCAATGGGACAACTCTTGTTGATTGTGACTACGTCAAAGGGCTCTACATTGTTCTAGCTAAGCCTGCAGCTAACCCAGTCTCTCTCTTATCATCTCACAGATCCCTTTGCTTCAGAAGATGATCAACCCTCAAGCATAAAAACAATCTTGTGCACCTTGACTCAGTACATTTCTTTATGCACTCTTTAAATCAACTGCCTTCACCTAGAAACACTTGAAAACAAGTATATTTTTTCTTTTTACTACAAGAGTCTAGATGTTTTCATTTTCCTAAATCCCTGGTGCCTTAGCTCTATAGGGCCAGATCATCTGTATGTACCACTGCTTTTTTATTAAACATGTTAGTATTTTTTGTAGTTACCCCATTCTGTTGTACTAACATTTCTACATTGTAGAAAAGGGACATTCATCATGGTTGTTCTGTGCAGGCCTTATTCTGGTCTTACAGGTCTCGCCAGGTCTTCACCTGGTGTCTTCATTGTTATTCTTTTGTTCATTGTGTTGCTTTGGATGTGCCTGTGGTTTTGTATAGTTATGGAAAGTACTTCAGATATTTCGTCTCAAATTTTACTTTTTTTCATTCTAATGTGCAGTCAGTGCCTGGTTACCAACCAAGTGGCTAAACCTCTGGAAAAGTAATGGTTTGGCAATTCCATAGTGTAGTGATACTACAGTAGACCTCCATTTACCATCTCAATGAGAGATGTAGAAATATTGTCCTCCCCATCCTCATGGCATCTGCCTTGAACGCAGAAACATTGGCATTATATCTTGTTCTTCAGTAGAATCTTTCATTTCATTCTTCATCTTAGGTATGGGAGAGGTGTGCATTCTTAGGTAGACAACACACAAAAAACATTAACACATGTGCATGGATCTACAAGTCTGTATGAAGCCATATACTGTCAAAGTTAGCCTTAATATAGAGACCCAGGAGTCCTGCTAGCTTTCCTGATCATCTGGATTACCTCAATCAATCTAAGCTTTAATACTTGTTCTTTCCAACTATTGAGGCATGATATGCATTTCAGTCTCTTAGGGTAGCCAATGTTGTGTTATATCATCGTTTGGTTACATTCTGTTAAATTCTTTATAAACTATTATGTAACTTATCTCTACAGTTTACCTGACTATTTACTTTCACGTTTTTACAGGGTGCTTGCTGCCTATGATCTTTTTCTAGGAATGCAATGCTGCCACGACCTGTTGACCATCCAATCATGTATCAGCTTTCTCCACGTAGTTCATTTTATGTTGGCTTCATTTTATGAAAACTTGTTTTAGCGTTTTATTACTATGAATGGATGGTGTAATTTCAGCAGGGTAGAAGCAACTTTCAGATCAGAAAATATACCTTTCGGATCTAGAATGTAGGTGGAAGACCAAACATTGTATGCCTTTTAACTTGTATCTTTATCTATAGAGTATCTGTAATGAAACATGTTTAAATTGATCACCCATTATTGAAATGTATCTATTCAGACTCAATAAATGTTTGTGTGAATTCGTCCATTTTCTAGACTGTTAAATAATACTGGAAAACTGGTGTAGCATGGATATTTCAGCATGTGAACATCACACTCATATCCTCAACTCTGTGGCAAAGTATTATGTGCTGCCCTATAATAAATGTCTGCCTCATACAGTTTCCTCAGTATTCTTTCAGAGAATTTGTTACCAGTGGCCTGTTACATCATCCTCCTTCCATACCGTGTAGTGCTGTAGTGGATGTAGCCAACTCTTCTGGCATGATGATACAGACACTAACGGATGGGCTAATGTTAACATCAAAACATCAGGAGTCTAATTATCATGTTCTATTATTTGATAAGCCACTGTTCTTCTGCATGTACAGGTACATCTTGCACAAAATCTCACATGATTTACAATGTCCAGAGAAAAAGGGAGAATGTGTGACATACTGAGTTCTAGTTCTGACGTGATGCATATTATTAGTTCCCTTTACTAATTATACTAATCAAATGTCAGGGCAGAATAGTCTCCAGTTCCTTCTCCTACCAAACCACTTCCCTATCATACAACTGAAAAATATGTACATTTAAACATCTATTGCAAAGAGAGATGTGCTATACAGTTACCTTGGAATGACTCAATATTGCATTCATTTGTCTCAACTCTACCCAGAGGTGGCACTAGAGGTCGACAAGTGGTGAGGCAAAATATGAACGTCTACCTGACCTGTTGTGTTTACTGAGCAAGAGATCGCTTTATTTCTCACTGTTCATCAAAATCCAAGTCACGCATAGGTGCCTTATAGGGATATTCTAGAGAGGAGGAGGAGGGGACTTGAATGTCCACATGGCTATCTCTTAGTTGCCCCACAGAGCCCATCAAGCTGTTCTGGTGGTAGAGCATCATGCTATGGAGAGACATGTACTCAGCCTGCTGGGGCTGTTTTCTGGTGCACCTGGTAGTGGTCTGCTGTGGGTGTGGCACCAGGTCTTCTGTGGTGAGGTGGGTGAGGCCCCACTGGTCTGCTGCTCTGTGCCAGGGGCCTCCTGAAGCCAACTGAGTCTGGCCCAGTGGAGGGTGTGTGAGGAAGAGAGGAGAGGCAACATTTGGTAAACCAGTATCCTGGCCTCCTTATGCTGCCCAGAGCTGAAATAGAACAGTGTACAGTTTCAGAATATTAGCCTAGTTTATTCATCATAATCATTAACAAATCAACATCCTATGAAAATACTGGATTGATAAGAAGAATACTTATGATTCTCGTTCAATATTAAAAGCTGACGATGTAATAGACTTTTAAGATTGAAAAAAATGGACGTTTCTGCAACTAACAATCATCACCCTACCGGTCATAGGCCCAGGTACGAAGTGTGTTGTGTTTGTGGTTGTTGTGGGTCCTTTGACTACCATTTGAAGGTTTTGATTCCGTCAGGCGTTCTTACATTTAGTTTGTCAGAGCTCTGTCCTTCCTTTTCTCTGAACCTACAGAGAGAAAGAATTCACATTATTCAAAGTTTCTTAGTAACACGATAGTGATGTGTACCAGTAAAGAGTAAAAGAACATGGCACTTAATTGATCAGTGAGTCATCTAAGTACCATTCCAATTCTGCACAATCATCATATTTCCCACTGCGCTAACAGGTTTACCAAGAGGAACATATTGGTGAATAGATGATTGATCACTTTCAAGTGAGAGTTGCTGTTCATGTTTCAAGCTACTAGAAGGCTATCTGAAGGTCTCTCACTTTTTTCTGTTCAGCCCATTGTCACGAAAGCCTTTTGCAAAGGGGTTGTTGTCTATCTTGAGTCTATCTCTATTTTGTTATCTGTTGGGTAAATTAGCACGCCTCATTAATTATAGTTTTACACATCTCTTAATATGCTCTTTTGTGGGGAAGCATTTGACTTCCCAGATTTTTACACGAACTGTCCATATTCATCCTCCAGAGGGCACTCTTATCAACACAATCAGAATACAGTTGTTCCAGTATCTCCTGTGAGATGCTAAAGGTGTCGTGGCCTTACCTCTGAGTTCTGGTAGGCAGTGACAGCGATGAAGGCTGCCTCAGGGAAGGTGAAGCGCAGGTAGTCCCCTGACAGAGGGCTGTGGGGGTCTGGAGACAGGACAATGTGCAGGCGGGGCTGGTACTTATGCATGGAGTGGAGAACCACCTGCAAAACATATGATACCTGTTACTCGTATTCAGTGGAGGCTGCTGAGGGGAGAGCGGCTCTTAATAATGGCTGGAACGGAGCAAATGGAATGGCATCAAACATGGAAACCATGTGTTTGATATCATTCCTCTTATTCCACTCCAGCCATTACCATGAGCACCTTCTCCCCAATTAACATGCGACCAACCTCCTGTGCTAGCATTGTAGAAAAGGCAATCATTTTTCATAGTCTTTTAATCACACTTAGTTTACATTTAACATTTACATTTAAGTCATTTAGCAGACACTCTTATCCAGAGCGACTTACAAATTGTGACATTCCACTGGATGACATTCTGTAGTCTACAATTGTGTTGGAATGCTCTGCACACCTAAAACTCATTTCATTTGCTAAATACTTGAATTCCTTTGTCTTTTAGTTTATGATGTCCAACAATCAAATATGCTGATGTAAAAATATGTTCTTTCTTTCATGTTTTGATGTGCATTTAAAGATTATTTAATTATTAGGTCAAATGTTGAGTTGTTGTCACATATTGAAAACCTACCTTGAAATGAAATTTGATCATAGGATTTGACTATTGGCTTATGTTTGATTAGTAATATTGTTTATGATGTAAAATATGCTGATGAAAATATGTTCTGTTTATTTTTAGAACACAAAACCTATGGAAATGATCATGGATTATGTTTGATTAGAGGAAATAAACAGCAGCACAGACTCTCTCTAAAACGGAACCTCAATTCTCTCCCTATCCTTGTCCTCTAACCGGAGAACCTGTATTACCTACCTCACCCACTGCATTCAAACTAGGCAACCTGCCAAAGTAAGTATGCCTGCCAATACATACATTCCATTTCATCCTACATGGTGATATCCTCATATCTGCAGCATTATCTGATATATTTACAGAGGTATCTGATATGAAAGCAAAGCATCTATTACTTCATTGTATCACCAAACTTAACATTCAGTGGTTATCATCTATTGCAACAGTATCATGGTGACATGGCACTTTTAGTGTCACAGATAGTGCCAGGGTCTTCCGTGCCAAGCCTTACCAGGCTATTGGGAGTTGAGGGTGTTGGTGAGTTTGCTTGTGGAAAGAGACTGGGCACTGCATCCACCTCTCTCCCAGGGCAGGTGAGTTTGCTTGTGGAAAGAGACTGGGCACTGCATCCACCTCTCTCCCAGGGCAGGTGAGTTTGCTTGTGGAAAGAGACTGGGCACTGCATCCACCTCTCTCCCAGGGCGGGTGAGTTTGCTTGTGGAAAGAGACTGGGCACTGCATCCACCTCTCTCCCAGGGCGGGTGAGTTTGCTTGTGGAAAGAGACTGGGCACTGCATCCACCTCTCTCCCAGGGCGGGTGAGTTTGCTTGTGGAAAGAGACTGGGCACTGCATCCACCTCTCTCCCAGGGCGGGTGAGTTTGCTTGTGGAAAGAGACTGGGCACTGCATCCACCTCTCTCCCAGGGCAGGTGAGTTTGGTTGGATGAAGAAGCGGTTGGAAAGTTGGGGCTGGGCACTGCATCCACCTCTCTCCCAGGGCAGGTGAGTTTGGTTGGATGAAGAAGTGGTTGGAAAGGTGGGGTTCAGTCATACCACTCACTACCCAGTGATCCCTGCTCCACTGTACAGGACAGATAGTATAGTGTCAATATACATGGATTACACAGTAACAAAAGCACCTTATGCAGTTATTATACAAGCATACATTAGTAAAAGCTTATCCATCTCTATAAACACAATCCCTACCCTGCAACTGTTTGTGAAACATGGTAGCCAATAGATAACAAAATAGAAATAAATATTAATGCTGAGAGGGGTATGTGAGGTAGGCCTACCTTGTATTTGTTATCATCAGACTAGACCATCTCCATCATCAGCATGTACTTTGCCCGAGGATTTAACCCAGTCACAGTGACTACGCAGTTTGGAAACATGCGCCTATAACATCAGGCGGTAAATTTGAACACTTTTGAACTAACAGGTCGCCTCAATCGCTTATTCAATCACATAGAGCGGCAGGATAGACAATACAACTTTTCCTTTAAATTATAATGGTAAATTGTCATTATGAAAGAAACATATAATTTCTCTAATACATTTCCAACACAGCATAACTCTTTCAAAGCCTTTCTTCTCAAAAAAAACGACACAGCTAGGACAAGGGATTATTATAAATGGCTACCGGTAATTATTTATCATCCATCCACACATTCTACCTTCCTGTTTTGGTGAAAAGCATCTCTGTTCCGATATCTCCAAACTGTTCAAATAGCTCGCGACCCTGGAGCGACACGCGGACTTGAAGAGTTGGAAATTAGATTTCACGCCCAAATTTACCGCTGACGTTCCAAGAACTGCGTCGCCGAACCGTATATTTCCAATCCAGTACAATATATTTATTTGCGTCATTCAGGACAAGTTTAGCATATTTGGTTATAAATTATTTCCATAGACCTATGACAATAGACTGCATATGCTAATTCTACCCCTCTCAATAGGAAAAGAGCAATAACTGTACTGGAAGACTCAATTAGGACCACTTGAACACTATCATGCAACATATCCAATAACATTTAGTTGTCAAGGTCTATCCATGAAACACAAACATACCTGGTGGACAATAAATCGTAGTTCTTGGACTGAGAGTTGTATATTACCAATCCCACAAAGTATGACTCCAAACACCCAGAAAAGGCTACTCTCCTCGATGTTATCCTCACAAATAATCCTGATAGGTATTAGTCTGGTGTTTTCTTTAATGACCTTATTGATCACTGTTTTACAAACTGTGTTCTTAATGGCTGCTCAATGAAACAACCTGTCCTGATTTGTCATCAACGCTTGCTAAAAAACTTTAATGAGCAAGCCTTCCTTCATGACCTGGCCTCTGTAAATTGGTATAGAAGCAGCTTGATTCCCTCTGTCGAAGAGCTTGGGCCTTCTTTTTTTACATTTTCTTTTTTTACATTTTCAGTGATATTGTTAAAACTGCTGTGTCCGAACCACGGGACGGTTGAACTAACGTCTGCTAATGCGATTAGCATGAGGTTGTAAGTAACAAGAACATTTCCCAGAACACAAACATATCTTATATGGGCAGAAAGCTTAAATTCTTGTTAATCTAACTGCACTGTCCAATTTACAGTAGCTATTACAGTGAAAGAATAGCATGCCATTGTGTGCACAGTTTTTAACTTGAAAAGTTATTAATAAACAAATTAGGCACATTTGGGCAGTCTTGATACAACATTTTGAACAGAAATACAATGGTTCATTGGATCAGTCTAAAACTTTGCACATACACTGCTGCCATCTAGTGACCAAAATCTAAATTGCACCTGGGCTGGAATAATACATAATGGCCTTTCTCTTGCATTTCAAAGATGATGGCACAAAAAAATACAAAAAAACAGTTGTTTTTTCTTTGTATTATCTTTTACCAGATCTATTGTGTTATATTCTCCTACATTCCTTTTACATTTCCACAAACGTAAGTGTTTCCTTTCAAATGGTACCAAGAATATGCATATCCTTCAAGAATATGCATATCCTTGCTTCAGGGCCAGAGCTACAGGCAGTTAGATTTGGGTATGTCATTTTAGGCTAAATTTGAAAAAATGGGCAGATCCTTAAGAACAAACACGCCCCAATAAATAAAATGAGAATTAAAAACAGGTTCAGCCCCTGGTTCGGCCGTGATCTTGCAGAGTTACTCCACCTCAAGAATTGCATTTGGCGAAAGGCTTGGCACACGCATACTCAGGCTGACTGGCTCTCATACAGGCAAATGAGAAATAAGTGCACTCAGCCTATCCGGAAGGCCAAAGTTAATTACTTTAAGGAGCAGTTCTCACTCTGTGGGTCTAACCCCATGAAGTTCTGGAAAACGGTTAAAGACCTGGAGAATAAACCCTCCTCCTCACAGCTGCCCGTGTCCCTTAAAGTTGATGAGGTGGTTGTTACTGACAAGAAGCACATGGCGTAGCTTTTTAATCATCACTTCATTAAGTCAGGATTCCCATTTGACTCAGCCATGCCTTCTTGCCCGTTCAACATTTCCTCATCTCGCACCCCTTCTAATGCGACTATCCCCGATGCTCCTCCCTCTTTTTTACCCTGCCCCGCTACAAAGTTTCTCCCTGCAGGTGGTCACTGAGTCTGAGGTGCTAAACTTGACCCCCCAAAAACATCTGGGTCAAATGGTTTAGACCCTTTCTTCTTTAAGGTTGCTGCACCTATAATCACCAAGCTTATCTCTGACCTTTTTAATCTGTCTCTCCTTTCTGGGGAGATTCTCTTTGCTTGGAAGGCAGCCACAGTCTATCCTTTATTTAAAGGCGGAGATCAAGCTGATCCTAGCTGGTATAGGCATATTTCTATTTTGCCCTGTTTATCAAAAGTGTTGGAAAAACTTGTCAATAATCAACTGACTGGCCTTCTTGATGTCTATAGTATTCTCAATGGTATGCATTCTGGTTTCCGCTGAGGTTATGGATGTGTCACTGCAACCTTAAAGGTCCTCAATGATGTCACCATTGCTCTTGATTCTAAGCAATGTGGTGCTGCTATTTTTATTGACTTGGCCAAAGGATTTGATACGATAGACCATTTCATTATTTTGGGCCGGCTAAGGTGTATTGGTGTCTCTGAGGAGTCTTTGGCCTGATTTGCTAACTACCTCTCTCAAAGAGTGCAGTGTATAAAGGCAGAACATATGCTGTCTCAGCTATTGCCTGTCACCAAGGGTGTACCCCAAGGCTCGATCCTAGGCCACACGCTCTTCTCAATTTACATCAACAACATAGCTCAGGTAGTAGGAAGCTCTCTCATCAATTTATATGCAGATGCAATCTTATACTAAGCTGGATGTTGTGTTAAATGCTCCACAACAAAGCTTTCTTTGTGTCCAACAAGCTTTCTCTGTCTTTAACCTTGATCTGAACACATCCAAAACAAAGGTCATGTGGTTTGGTAAGAAGAATGGCCCTCTCCCCACAGGTATGATTACTACCTCTGAGGGTTTAGAGGTTGAGGTAGTCACCTCATACGAGTACTTGGGAGTATGGCTAAACGGTACACTGTCCTTCTCTCAGCACATATCAAAGCTGCAGGCTAAAGTTAAATCTAGACTTGGTTTCCTCTATCGTAATCGCTCCTCTTTCACCCCAGCTGCCAAACTAACCCTGATTCAGATGACCATGCTGGATTACGGAGACGTAATTTATAGATAGGCAGATAACGGTGCTCTCGAGCGGCTAGATGTTCTTTATAATTTGGCCATCAGATTTGCAACCAATGCTCCTTATAGGACACATCACTGCACTCTATACTCTTCTGTAAACTGGTCATCTCTGTATACCCGTTGCAAGACCCACTGGTTGATGCTTATTTATAAAAACCCTCTTATAGGCCTCACTCACCCGTATCTGAGAAATCTACTGCAGCCCTCATCCTCCACATACAACACCCATTCTGCCAGTCACATTCTCTTAAAGATCCCAAAGCACACACATCCTTGGTTCGCTCATCTTTTCAGTTCGCTGCAGCTAGCGACTGGAATGAGCTGCAACAAACACTCAAACTGGACAGTTTTAACTTAATTCAAAGACTCAATCATGGACACTCACAGTTGTGGCTGCGTCACGTGATGTATTGTTGTCTCTACATTCTTGCCCTTTGTGCTGTTGTCTGTGCCCAATAATGTTTGTACCCTCTTTTGTGCTGCTGCCATGTTGTGTTGCTACCATGTTGTTGTCATTTTGTGTTGCTACCATGCTGTGTTGTCATGTGTTGCTGCGATGCTATGTTGTTGTCTTAGGTCTCTCTTTATGTAGTGTTGTGTTGTCTCTCTTGTCGTGATGTGTGTTTTGTCCTATATTTTTATTTAATTCATTTTTCTTTTTAATCCCAGCCCCCCATCCCCACAGGAGGCCTTTTGTCTTTTGGTAGGCTGTCATTGTAAATAAGAATTTGTTCTTAACTGACTTGCCGAGTTAAATAAAGGTATTAAAAAAAAAGAAAAAAGAAAAATGGGTAGTCTCCACACAGGGGCTTCTCATACAGATACATGGCCTTGGAGCGCCAGTCAGTGAGTGCTCTTGTTGTTATCCCACTCTGATTTACTCCAAACTCATACCGAGTTCAGTGATCTGCACTTGAGATCTGATTCAGACAGTAATCCCCTATACTTTTTCCTCCCATATGGAAGACAAGACAGAGGTGTGTGAGGTGTTGGGACATCAATCGGAACCCCACTTTGATCTTTCAGTTTAGAGTAGCCTAAATGTTGGTGCGTGAAAAGAGGGGAGCAGGGGGGGGGGGGGTTCAGTATAGTCAGTGACATTGGGGTTCCCCAACTTCAAAACCCCCAACTCCCTGGCAAAGTGCTAATCCTGTGGTGTGGGAAGCCAGGCTTCCCCAAAAAATGGACAAAAAATAAATAAATAATATTTCATCTCTCTGTGTTTCATAATTGTCCTTTGCCCTGAGCAAGGCAGTTAACCCACTGTAATACATTTCCAACACAGCATAACTCTTTCAAAGCCTTTCTTCTCAAAAAAAACGACACAGCTAGGACAAGGGATTATTATAAATGGCTACCGGTAATTATTTATCATCCATCCACACATTCTACCTTCCTGTTTTGGTGAAAAGCATCTCTGTTCCGATATCTCCAAACTGTTCAAATAGCTCGCGACCCTGGAGCGACACGCGGACTTGAAGAGTTGGAAATTAGATTTCACGCCCAAATTTACCGCTGACGTTCCAAGAACTGCGTCGCCGAACCGTATATTTCCAATCCAGTACAATATATTTATTTGCGTCATTCAGGACAAGTTTAGCATATTTGGTTATAAATTATTTCCATAGACCTATGACAATAGACTGCATATGCTAATTCTACCCCTCTCAATAGGAAAAGAGCAATAACTGTACTGGAAGACTCAATTAGGACCACTTGAACACTATCATGCAACATATCCAATAACATTTAGTTGTCAAGGTCTATCCATGAAACACAAATATACCTGGTGGACAATAAATCGTAGTTCTTGGACTGAGAGTTGTATATTACCAATCCCACAAAGTATGACTCCAAACACCCAGAAAAGGCTACTCTCCTCGATGTTATCCTCACAAATAATCCTGATAGGTATTAGTCTGGTGTTTTCTTTAATGACCTTATTGATCACTGTTTTACAAACTGTGTTCTTAATGGCTGCTCAATGAAACAACCTGTCCTGATTTGTCATCAACGCTTGCTAAAAAACTTTAATGAGCAAGCCTTCCTTCATGACCTGGCCTCTGTAAATTGGTATAGAAGCAGCTTGATTCCCTCTGTCGAAGAGCTTGGGCCTTCTTTTTTACATTTTTTTTTTACATTTTCAGTGATATTGTTAAAACTGCTGTGTCCGAACCACGGACGGTTGAACTAACGTCTGCTAATGCGATTAGCATGAGGTTGTAAGTAACAAGAACATTTCCCAGAACACAAACATATCTTATATGGGCAGAAAGCTTAAATTCTTGTTAATCTAACTGCACTGTCCAATTTACAGTAGCTATTACAGTGAAAGAATAGCATGCCATTGTGTGCACAGTTTTTAACTTGAAAAGTTATTAATAAACAAATTAGGCACATTTGGGCAGTCTTGATACAACATTTTGAACAGAAATACAATGGTTCATTGGATCAGTCTAAAACTTTGCACATACACTGCTGCCATCTAGTGACCAAAATCTAAATTGCACCTGGGCTGGAATAATACATAATGGCCTTTCTCTTGCATTTCAAAGATGATGGCACAAAAAAATACAAAAAAACAGTTGTTTTTTCTTTGTATTATCTTTTACCAGATCTATTGTGTTATATTCTCCTACATTCCTTTTACATTTCCACAAACGTAAGTGTTTCCTTTCAAATGGTACCAAGAATATGCATATCCTTCAAGAATATGCATATCCTTGCTTCAGGGCCAGAGCTACAGGCAGTTAGATTTGGGTATGTCATTTTAGGCTAAATTTGAAAAAAATGGGCAGATCCTTAAGAACAAACACGCCCCAATAAATAAAATGAGAATTAAAAACAGGTTCAGCCCCTGGTTCGACCGTGATCTTGCAGAGTTACTCCACCTCAAGAATTGCATTTGGCGAAAGGCTTGGCACACGCATACTCAGGCTGACTGGCTCTCATACAGGCAAATGAGAAATAAGTGCACTCAGCCTATCCGGAAGGCCAAAGTTAATTACTTTAAGGAGCAGTTCTCACTCTGTGGGTCTAACCCCATGAAGTTCTGGAAAACGGTTAAAGACCTGGAGAATAAACCCTCCTCCTCACAGCTGCCCGTGTCCCTTAAAGTTGATGAGGTGGTTGTTACTGACAAGAAGCACATGGCGTAGCTTTTTAATCATCACTTCATTAAGTCAGGATTCCCATTTGACTCAGCCATGCCTTCTTGCCCGTTCAACATTTCCTCATCTCGCACCCCTTCTAATGCGACTATCCCCGATGCTCCTCCCTCTTTTTACCCTGCCCCGCTACAAAGTTTCTCCCTGCAGGTGGTCACTGAGTCTGAGGTGCTAAACTTGACCCCCCAAAAACATCTGGGTCAAATGGTTTAGACCCTTTCTTCTTTAAGGTTGCTGCACCTATAATCACCAAGCTTATCTCTGACCTTTTTAATCTGTCTCTCCTTTCTGGGGAGATTCTCTTTGCTTGGAAGGCAGCCACAGTCTATCCTTTATTTAAAGGCGGAGATCAAGCTGATCCTAGCTGGTATAGGCATATTTCTATTTTGCCCTGTTTATCAAAAGTGTTGGAAAAACTTGTCAATAATCAACTGACTGGCCTTCTTGATGTCTATAGTATTCTCAATGGTATGCATTCTGGTTTCCGCTGAGGTTATGGATGTGTCACTGCAACCTTAAAGGTCCTCAATGATGTCACCATTGCTCTTGATTCTAAGCAATGTGGTGCTGCTATTTTTATTGACTTGGCCAAAGGATTTGATACGATAGACCATTTCATTATTTTGGGCGGCTAAGGTGTATTGGTGTCTCTGAGGAGTCTTTGGCCTGATTTGCTAACTACCTCTCTCAAAGAGTGCAGTGTATAAAGGCAGAACATATGCTGTCTCAGCTATTGCCTGTCACCAAGGGTGTACCCCAAGGCTCGATCCTAGGCCACACGCTCTTCTCAATTTACATCAACAACATAGCTCAGGTAGTAGGAAGCTCTCTCATCAATTTATATGCAGATGCAATCTTATACTAAGCTGGATGTTGTGTTAAATGCTCCACAACAAAGCTTTCTTTGTGTCCAACAAGCTTTCTCTGTCTTTAACCTTGATCTGAACACATCCAAAACAAAGGTCATGTGGTTTGGTAAGAAGAATGGCCCTCTCCCCACAGGTATGATTACTACCTCTGAGGGTTTAGAGGTTGAGGTAGTCACCTCATACGAGTACTTGGGAGTATGGCTAAACGGTACACTGTCCTTCTCTCAGCACATATCAAAGCTGCAGGCTAAAGTTAAATCTAGACTTGGTTTCCTCTATCGTAATCGCTCCTCTTTCACCCCAGCTGCCAAACTAACCCTGATTCAGATGACCATGCTGGATTACGGAGACGTAATTTATAGATAGGCAGATAACGGTGCTCTCGAGCGGCTAGATGTTCTTTATAATTTGGCCATCAGATTTGCAACCAATGCTCCTTATAGGACACATCACTGCACTCTATACTCTTCTGTAAACTGGTCATCTCTGTATACCCGTTGCAAGACCCACTGGTTGATGCTTATTTATAAAAACCCTCTTATAGGCCTCACTCACCCGTATCTGAGAAATCTACTGCAGCCCTCATCCTCCACATACAACACCCATTCTGCCAGTCACATTCTCTTAAAGATCCCAAAGCACACACATCCTTGGTTCGCTCATCTTTTCAGTTCGCTGCAGCTAGCGACTGGAATGAGCTGCAACAAACACTCAAACTGGACAGTTTTAACTTAATTCAAAGACTCAATCATGGACACTCACAGTTGTGGCTGCGTCACGTGATGTATTGTTGTCTCTACATTCTTGCCCTTTGTGCTGTTGTCTGTGCCCAATAATGTTTGTACCCTCTTTTGTGCTGCTGCCATGTTGTGTTGCTACCATGTTGTTGTCATGTTGTGTTGCTACCATGCTGTGTTGTCATGTGTTGCTGCGATGCTATGTTGTTGTCTTAGGTCTCTCTTTATGTAGTGTTGTGTTGTCTCTCTTGTCGTGATGTGTGTTTTGTCCTATATTTTTATTTAATTCATTTTTCTTTTTAATCCCAGCCCCCATCCCCACAGGAGGCCTTTTGTCTTTTGGTAGGCTGTCATTGTAAATAAGAATTTGTTCTTAACTGACTTGCCGAGTTAAATAAAGGTATTAAAAAAAAAGAAAAAAGAAAAATGGGTAGTCTCCACACAGGGGCTTCTCATACAGATACATGGCCTTGGAGCGCCAGTCAGTGAGTGCTCTTGTTGTTATCCCACTCTGATTTACTCCAAACTCATACCGAGTTCAGTGATCTGCACTTGAGATCTGATTCAGACAGTAATCCCCTATACTTTTTCCTCCCATATGGAAGACAAGACAGAGGTGTGTGAGGTGTTGGGACATCAATCGGAACCCCACTTTGATCTTTCAGTTTAGAGTAGCCTAAATGTTGGTGCGTGAAAAGAGGGGAGCAGGGGGGGTTCAGTATAGTCAGTGACATTGGGGTTCCCCAACTTCAAAACCCCCAACTCCCTGGCAAAGTGCTAATCCTGTGGTGTGGGAAGCCAGGCTTCCCCAAAAAATGGACAAAAAATAAATAAATAATATTTCATCTCTCTGTGTTTCATAATTGTCCTTTGCCCTGAGCAAGGCAGTTAACCCACTGTTCCTGGGCACCTAAGACGTGGATATCGATTATGGCAGCCCCCCGCACCTCTCTGATTCAGAGGGGTTGGGTTAATGCGGAAGACACATTTCAGTTGAAGTCATTCAGTTGTACAACTGACTAGGTATCCCCCTTTCCCTTTCCCTTTCAATTTGCAAGATACTGAATGTATCTCACAGGAGAAAGCATCCGAGCAAAACAGCGCCCCTCTGTCTCTCTATGTGTAGGCCATCTATCTGATGCTGTCTGGTCCAAACGAGTATGACATTGTTGCCGCCTGTAACATTGAAGGCAAAAGAGAAGCCAGCGAGCATTGTATTGGTGCACCAAAAAAAAGTGTCAAGGGAAGCCAGCTTGGATTTGGCATCACTCCTATCAAATCCCATTGAGAGCATACATCATTGACAGAACGTACATTTTTGCATCTCATTGTGTTGTTGTCCTGCGGTGGCTAGCTAGCCAGCTAGCAAAATTGTCTCTTTGCTAAATTAGCCATGGATGGAGATTTGGATTTGTGGTTTTACTTAATTCTCCGCACTGGCCAATGATTATAACGGCGATTCTGATCCAACCATTAATTCATACATTGTGCCCCTGGCCTGAGAGGATGGAAGTTCAATATGTAGCTAAAAGGCTAATGTTAACCAGCGAACATAGCCCATAAATGGAAGTTAAGCTAGCAAGCAAGCATTTTAGCCAGGTAGCCTAGGACAACAAAAAATAAACTGTGTACTGTATGACACAGTGATAGACCATTTTGTCAACATGAAAGAGAGGAGGATGGCATTGGCATTTTTCTACAAATACAGTGAGTCAACATGTTTTTATACTTGCACACTCACACACACACACACACACAAATCAGATCCATGGACAGGCCCATCATATTTAGCTTACGTCGCCTGGACTAAATTGTTTTTGGTATCTTTTAGTTGTCACTGTATTAGACTAAGCAAAGGTGACTTGATGGTGAAGTTGAAATAGTGCTGGAATAGTGGAAGCAGCTCCTGTTTTCTTTGCGACTTGCCGTAACTCTCTGTGGTTCTAAATCAATAGTTTAGTGGTCCGAAAATGTTGCATTAAGTTGCTTGACCATGCTGTAGGTCATGTAACTGTCTTACTGTACATGCAATATGCTCTGTGGACTTTACTGAACAGAAGTTGCTATGCGGTTTTATGATAAATCCTATAAGGTTGAATGTATTCTGCCACTGTCTTATTGTCTCGGCCTTTAGGCCTATATATCAAGTTCGCAAGGATTATGAATGAACAGGTTATAGAGCAAACAACGCAATTATCACAACACATTTGTTGTTTTAGGGGGTGGCTTGGCTTCCCCAGTGATTTTACCCACGCACCGCTAATGCACTAATCACCTGGGCAGTTTCACCTGCCAATTATAACAGGTCCTGTGTTCTTTTATTAAAAGCAAAGAAGGCAGGGGAGTGTCAATGCAGATATGTGTTTAGAGCAGGGGTTGGCAACAAGCAGCCTGCGAGCCAAAACCAGTCCGCAAGTGTTTTTTGTCCCCCCCCCAAAAAAAAAATAGTGTGTTTATTTTATTTATTTCACCTTTATTTAACCAGGTAGGCAAGTTGAGAACAAGTTCTCATTTACAATTGCGACCTGGCCAAGATAAAGCAAAGCAGTTCGACACATACAACGACACAGAGTTACACATGGAGTAAAACAAACATACAGTCAATAATACAGTATAAACAAGTCTATACACGATGTGAGCAAATGAGGTGAGATAAGGGAGGTAAAGGCAAAAAAAGGCCATGGTGGCAAAGTAAATACAATATAGCAAGTAAAACACTGGAATGGTAGATTTGCAGTGGAAGAATGTGCAAAGTATAAATAAAAATAATGGGGTGCAAAGGAGCAAAATAAATAAAATAAATACAGTAGGGAAAGAGGTAGTTGTTTGGGCTAAATTATAGGTGGGCTATGTACAGGTGCAGTAATCTGTGAGCTGCTCTGACAGTTGGTGCTTAAAGCTAGTGAGGGAGATAAGTGTTTCCAGTTTCAGAGATTTTTGTAGTTCGTTCCAGTCATTGGCAGCAGAAAACTGGAAGGAGAGGCGGCCAAAGAAAGAATTGGTTTTGGGGGTGACCAGAGAGATATACCTGCTGGAGCGCGTGCTACCGGTGGGTGCTGCTATGGTGACCAGCGAGCTGAGATAAGGGGGGACTTTACCTAGCAGGGTCTTGTAGATGACATGGAGCCAGTGGGTTTGGCGACGAGTATGAAGCGAGGGCCAGCCAACGAGAGCGTACAGGTCGCAATGGTGGGTAGTATATGGGGCTTTGGTGACAAAACAGATTGCACTGTGATAGACTGCATCCAATTTGTTGAGTAGGGTATTGGAGGCTATTTTGTAAATGACATCGCCAAAGTCGAGGATTGGTAGGATGGTCAGTTTTACAAGGGTATGTTTGGCAGCATGAGTGAAGGATGCTTTGTTGCGAAATAGGAAGCCAATTCTAGATTTAACTTGGGATTGGAGATGTTTGATGTGGGTATGGAAGGAGAGTTTATAGTCTAACCAGACACCTAAGTATTTGTAGTTGTCCACGTATTCTAAGTCAGAGCCGTCCAGAGTAGTGATGTTGGACAGGCGGGCAGGTGCAGGCAGCGATCGGTTGAAGAGCATGCATTTAGTTTTACTTGTATTTAAGAGGAATTGGAGGCCACGGAAGGAGAGTTGTATGGCATTGAAGCTTGCCTGGAGGGTTGTTAACACAGTGTCCGAAGAAGGGCCAGAAGTATACAGAATGGTGTCGTCTGCGTAGAGGTGGATCAGAGACTCACCAGCAGCAAGAGCGACATCATTGATGTATACAGAGAAGAGAGTCGGTCCAATAATTGAACCCTGTGGCACCCCCATAGAGACTGCCAGAGGTCCGGACAGCAGACCCTCCGATTTGACACACTGAACTCTATCAGAGAAGTAGTTGGTGAACCAGGCGAGGCAATCATTTGAGAAACCAAGGCTGTCGAGTCTGCCGATGAGGATGTGGTGATTGACAGAGTCGAAAGCCTTGGCCAGATCAATGAATACGGCTGCACAGTAATGTTTCTTATCGATGGCGGTTAAGATATCGTTTAGGACCTTGAGCGTGGCTGAGGTGCACCCATGACCAGCTCTGAAACCAGATTGCATAGCAGAGAAGGTATGGTGAGATTCGAAATGGTCGGTAATCTGTTTGTTGACTTGGCTTTCGAAGACCTTAGAAAGGCAGGGTAGGATAGATATAGGTCTGTAGCAGTTTGGGTCAAGAGTGTCCCCCCCTTTGAAGAGGGGGATGACCGCAGCTGCTTTCCAATCTTTGGGAATCTCAGACGACAAGAGAGGTTGAACAGGCTAGTAATAGGGGTGGCAACCATTTCGGCATATCATTTTAGAAAGAAAGGGTCCAGATTGTCTAGCCCGGCTGATTTGTAGGGGTCCAGATTTTGCAGCTCTTTCAGAACATCAGGTGAGAAGGAGAAATGGGGAAGGCTTGGGCGAGTTGTTGTGGGGGGTGCAGTGCTGTTGACCGGGGTAGGAGTAGCCAGGTGGAAAGCATGGCCAGCCGTAGAAAAATGCTTATTGAAATTCTCAATTATAGTGGATTTATCAGTGGTGACAGTGTTTCCTATCTTCAGTGCAGTGGGCAGCTGGGAAGAGGTGTTCTTATTCTCCATGGACTTTACAGTGTCCCAGAACTCTTTTGAGTTAGTGTTGCAGGAAGCAAATTTCTGCTTGAAAAAGCTAGCCTTGGCTTTTCTAACTGCCTGTGTATAATGGTTTCTAGCTTCCCTGAACAGCTGCATATCACGGGGGCTGTTCGATGCTAATGCAGAACGCCATAGGATGTGTTTGTGTTTATATGGGGTTAGGTTAAAAAAGACAGTAAAATCACCAGAAATTCAGCTAAAAATGAATTTAATTTAGGAAATCTGTATTCCCAAGAATACGTTAAAAAAAATTCTCAATGTAATCAAGGTATGAAATGATTGTAATTGAAAATAATATCTTATTGTGGTCTGTCACGGATCCCCTTGGTGCTGCTGCTCATTCCGCACCAGCTTCTGAGGTCTACGTTACCGGCCTTCTAGACGTCACTGAACTAGATTCATTACCATCAACCCTGGACTGTCTTGTCTAATTACGCACACCTGGTTCCCATTCCACCTGATTAGTATGTGTATATGTGCCCTCTGTTCCCCATTGTCCTTGTCAGTTATTGTTACCATGTCCGTTGGTCTTGTGAGCACCTGTGCTGTTGTCATCGGTTTCCATGCTACGTGTTATTCTGCAGTTGTTTTACAGGCCTCGTCCTGTGTATTATTTAGAGGTTTACACCTCGCTCTTTTGTTTTGGTGGAGAAAATTTTAAAAACTATTTCGTATTCCTCGCTTGTCTCCTATCTTTATACAGAATGACATGGTCAATTTGAAGTGTACAAAAAGATGTTCCAAACCATCTTCACCGAAAAAAAGAAAGCTGAATCTAGTTGCCTACCCCTGGTTTAGAGTGACAACTTACACATTCAGTAAAGGCCTCCTGTCTATAATAAAGCCCATTTGTGGGGAAAAACTCATTCTGATTGGTTGGGCCTGGCTCCCCAGTGGGTGAGCCTATGCCCACCCAGGCCCACCCATGGCTGCGCACTGCCCAGTCATGTGAAATCCATAGATTAGGGCCTGATTAATTTATTTCAATTAACTGATTTCCTTATATGAACTGTAACTCAGTAAAATTGTTAAAACGTTTGCATGTTGCGTTTATAATTCTGTTCAGTATACTTTTTCAAAGTACCTTTTTAGATAAGCTACCAGTAAGAAAAATATAGTTTACTTAACTTCTTTCAGTGTGAAGTATTTGGTAGCTTGGTTATCTTTTCAGAGTAGCTTCCCCGACACACACATCAAATGATCATTAGGAATGGATATGTCATTCTACATATTAAATGCACATTTCATAGAGCTTACAAATATCTTATCCCAGCATAAGAAGATACAGGGCCCTCAAAGAACATATATGGACTGGAAACTCATGTTATGCAGAGGTAAAACAGAACATTACAGAACAGTTCTATAAATGTATATAAATAGCAACTTACTTTCATTCAAGTTACTACACTACAAAATTCACTGCATCAGGCTTATTACCCAAGAGACCTGCATGTTCATTTTCTTTTGGGGATATTTTAGGTCATTTTTTATTTTTCCAATACTTGCATCTGATAATTCATTATGTTAATAGCTCATTTAATTTCACTTATCACATGTGAAATGTGAAACAATCCTTACAGAGTAAAGCAAGACAAAACAGTAAATAAAACTCTGATAAAAACAAAATGTAAAAGCCTGACACTCAAATAGACAAACCTTCATTCTGTGCACAAACAAATAGCATACAGTAACATGACCTTCTCATGTCTGTCTGATGTCACTGGATGGACAGACATTTTGTAAAAATCTTTCAACACTCAAATAAATGCATGTTCTCGTGCTCGTTCATGTTTGCCTGGCCACAGAAAATAATGAGATGTAAAATTCACGGAAATCTATTTCCCTAGCCCATAGTCTGGTGCCGCCCAGATAGGCCTGCTAACGTCTTTATCTTTAGGCTCAACCCAACCAATCAAACACCCTTGGTCCGCACCCAAACTGGAGAGTCAGTCTCCACTGTGACTGGGCTAAGTTGTCACCCTCACCCAGCCCTCACCCTAAACCGTGTCACCTGACACCTCCCGCGTGCATCATCCATACATTTAATTTAGTTGAAATATTATACAAATATGGTGCCATATAATGCCACCCACAATGAAAGCTCCTGGAAGATGGTTGCAGTTATATTTGATATGTAGATGATTCAAACGACAAACATCTACATCAAGAAGAGTCATTGCATCATATTCAGTTGAAATGAGCTGCTGATGCTTGCGTACCCTTTCCTTTGTACTCAAGATCTAAACCACAATTGATTGCATTTCCATGGCATGAACTATAAAGTCTGTGTGGTAGGGAAAATCTGTATGGATGTGCTGTTGCAACACATTTTTGAAAGTTTCAAGAGCAATCATCTCAGTTGTCTGTTTCTTAGGTGGTTCTCTTCAAGTCATAATGTTAAATTATTCAGTTACTTCAATAACCAGTTAAGTTCACGTCATGTTTGAACAATGTTTGCTTGGGTGCGTCTGAATATTGACAAAAAATAATTAGACAAGATGTAAAACAAAACACCTCTTAAAATGCGATGGTGGAAAGATACACTACATGACCAAAAGTATGTGGACACCTGTTCGTCAAACATCTCATTCCAAAATCATGGCCATTAATATGGAGTTGGTCACTCCCCCTTTGCTGCTATAACAGTCTCCACTCTTCTGGGAAGGCTTTCCACTAGATGTTGGAACATTGCTGCGGATACTTGCTTCCATTCAGACACAAGCTTTAGTGAGGTCGGGCACTGATGTTGGGCGATTAGGCCAGGCTCGCAGTTGGCATTCCGATTCATCCGAAAGGTTTTTGATGGGGTTGAGGTCAGGGCTCTGTGCAGGCCAGTCAAGGCCACACCGATCTCGACAAACCATTTCTTTATGGACCTCGCTTTGTGCAAGGGGGCATTGTCATGCTGAAACAGGAAAGGGCCTTCCCCAAACTGTTGCCACAAAGTTTGAAACCACAGAATCGTCTAGAATGTCATTGTATGCTGTAGCGTTAATATTTCCCTTCGCTGGAACTAAGGGACCTAGCCCGAACCATGAAAAGCAGCTCCAGACCATTATTCCCCCTCCACCAAACTTTACAGTTGTTGCTATTTTGTTGCCTTACAACCTGGAATTAAAATATATTTGGGTGGGGGGATTGTATCATTTGATTTACCCAACATGCCTACCACTTTGAAGACGCAAAATATTTTGGGGGTGAAACAAACAAGAAATAAGACAAAAGAATGGAAAACTTGAGCTTGCATAACTATTCACCCCCCAAAGTCAATACTTTGTAGAGCCACCTTTTGCAGCAATTTCAGCTGCAAGTCTCTTGGGGTATGTCTCTATAAGCTTGGCACATCTAGCCACTAGGATGTTTGCCCATTCTTCAAGGCAAAACTGCTCCAGCTCCTTCAAGTTGGATGGGTTCTGCTGGAGTACAGCAATCTTTAAGTCATACCACAGATTCTCAATTGGATTGAGGTCTGGGCTTTGACTTGGCCATTCCAAGACATTTAAATGTTTTTCCTTAAACCACTCGAGTGTTGCTTTAGCAGTATGCTTAGGGTCATTGTTCTGTTGGAAGGTGAACATCCATCCCAGTCTCAAATCTCTGGAAGACTGAAACAGGTTTCCCTTCAAGAATTTCCCTGTATTTAGCACCATCTACCATTCCTTAAATTCTGACCAGTTTCCCAGTCCCTGCTGATGAAAAACATCATTGTGTTGGTGTTCTCAGGATGATGAGAGGTGTCGGGTTTGCGTCAGAAATAGCGTTTTCGTTTATGGCCAAAAAGCTACATTTTAGTCTCATCTGACCAGAGTACCTTCTTTCATATGTTTGGGGAGTCTCCCACCTGCCTTTTGGTGAACACCAAACGTGTTTGCTTATTTTATTTTTCAAAGAGGTGAAGCAATGTCTTTTTTCTGGACACTCTTCCGTAAAGCCCAGCTCTGTGGAGTGTACGGCTTAAAGTGGTCCTATGGGCAGATACTCCAATCTTCGCTACGGAGCATTGCAGCTCCTTCAGGGTTATCTTTGGTCTCTTTGTTGCCTCTCTGAATAATACCCTCCTTGCCTGGTCTGTGAGTTTTGGTGGGCAGCCATCTCTTGGCAGTTTTTTGAGGTGCCATATTCTTTACATTGTTTAATAATGGATTTAATGGTTCTCCGTGGGATGTTCAAAGTTTCTGATCTTTTTAAAAGGAAAATATTTTGGGATTTTTTTTAAACAAGATATTTTTTCTATTTCCTATTTATACTATTTTGTGTATGTCCATTATATTAAATCAAATTAAAAATCATCCATTTAAATTACAAGTTGTAACGCAACAAAATAGGGAAAAACGGCAAGGGGGATTAATCATTTTGCAAGGCACTGTAGTGTTCTCCTGGCATCCGCCAAAGCCAGATTTGTAAGTCAGACTTCCAGATGGTGAAGCGTGATTCATCCCTCCAGAGAACGCGTTTACACTGCTCCAGAGTCCAATGGCAGCGAACTTTACACCACTCCAGCCAACGCTTGGCATTGTGCATGCTGATCTTAGGCTAGTGTGCAGCTCTCGGCCATGGAAACCCATTTCATGAAGCTCCCAACCAAAAGCTTCTTGTGCTGATGTTGCTTCCAGAGGCAGTTTGGAACTCGCTAGTGAGTTTTGCAACCTGGGACAGACGATTTTTGCGCACTTCAGCACTCAGCAGTCCAGTTCTGTGAGCTTGTGTGGCCTACCACTTTGCGGGTGAGCCGTTGTTACTCCTAGATTTTTCCACTTCACAATAACAGCACTTACAGTTGACGAAGAGAGAAATTTGACGAACTGACTTGTTAGAAAGGTGGCATCCTATCACCGTGACACGTTGAAAGTCACTGAGCTCTTCAGCAAGGCCATTCTACAGCCAATGTTTGTCTATGGAGACTGCATGGCTGTGTGCTCTATTTTATACACGTCAGCAACAAGTGTGGCTGGAATAGCCAAATTCACAATTTTGAAGGGTGTCCACATACTTGTGTGTGTATACTGTGCATTTGGAAAGTATTCAGACCCCTTCTCTTTTACCACATTTTGTTACGTTACAGCCTTAACCTAAAATGGATTAATGTTTCCCTCAATCTACACACAAAAAAACATAATGACAAAGCGAAAACAGGATGATACATTTTCGCTAATTTATAAAAAAACAAAAAACAGATACCTTATTTACATAAGTATTCAAACCCAAAATTGAGCTCAGGTGCATCCTGTTTCCATTGATCATCCTTGAAATGTTTCTACAACTTGAAGTCCACCTGTGGTAAATTCAATTGATTGCACATTATTTGGAAAGGTACACACCTGTCTATATCCACAGTTGACAGTGCATGTCAGAGCAAAAACCAAGCCTCGAGGTCGAAGGAATTGTCCGTAGAGCTCCGAGACAGGATTGTGTCGAGGCACAGATCTGGGGAAGGTTACCAAAACATTTCTGCAGCATTGAAGGTCCCCAAGAACAGTGGCCTCCATCATTCTTAAATGGAAGAAGTTTGGAACCACCAAGACTTGCCAGAGCTGGTTTCCCGGCCAAACTGAGCAATAGGGGGAGAAAGGCCTTTCTCAGGGAGGTGACCAAGAATCTGATGGTCACTGACAGAGCTCCAGAGTTCCTCTGTGGAGATGGGAGCACCTTCCAGAAGGATAACCATCTCTGCAACACTCCACCAATCAGTCACCTTGAGTCATACCCAAGAAGACTCAAGGCTGTAATCGCTGCCAAAGGTGCTTCAACAAAGTACTGAGTAAAGGGTCTGAATATTTATGTAAATGTGATATTTCCGGGATGGGGGTTTTACACACATTTCTAAAAACCTGTTTCTGCGTTGTCATAATGGGGTATTGTGTGTAGATTGATGAGGGGGAATTTAAAAAAAAAAACAATTTTAGAATAAGGCTGTAACGTAACAAAATGTGTAAAAAGTCATGGGTCTGAATACTTTCCCGAATGTACTGTATATGGTGTAGGTCAAATAAACATGCCAAAATAAGGCCCTAGTATCTCTTTCCAAAAAACGTACTTTGTATGGGGGCATGGAAGGGCGTCGAGGCGAGATGTCAAACACCTGTTATTGCAAAACTGTTTGGGGTCTGATTAGAAGGGGTGGGGGCATGTCATTGGTCAGAGACAAACTGGACCAGACCCAGAACATGATAGATAAGGGGACCAGAGCTGTGATGTCATCACCATATGTAAATGAGCTGGTGGCCTTAAAGGAGACCATTCCAAGCTGTCAGGGGTCTGTGAACAACCTGGTGCTGTTGGAGATGTGCTGGTGGTTGTAAACCAGAGCAGCGTGTTAAGAGCACCATCAACACCCTTAAATAACACTTTGTTCTTCAAGTGGAGACTGAGGACAACGCAGACAGAACAGATGTGGAGGTGAGCACTTAAAGGCCAATTCTGTGATATTTACAGACATTTTTGATCACCTAACCAAGTCACGAAACATCTACCGCTGTCGGTTGTGCTTCATTTGAAGGTGGATCATTTCTATTATGAGGATCTGCGAGTGGTGTTTTTTAGTTAACCACAAGCAAAAGGAACGCATGTACACGCTATCGATATAATGCAATGTGGGACCTGCACTTGGTTAGTTTTGTAATAGGACTCCTCAAAAAGATTTGGACACCTGACATTTCTGTGGATCACGCATGCATTTTATGTCTGGGAAAATATAATATCATTCTAGAATATAGCATGCATATTGTATTCATACCCAGGGTGGTTGACTTCTCAATGTTAATACATTAACAACATATTGACTCAAACCGGTTTCTCTGTATTGGTTTGTGTGTGTTTAATATGTAATATCCATTCTCTTTTTTTCCAACAGGTTTATTCATTTAGGTGAAGTCATCATGGGACATCGTATGTTGGTCTTGTACCCTGGACAGGATATCATCATATACTGTAAGTTCGTTATGGTGACACTACAGTATAGATGATGTACTATCCAGGGTCTCATTCCCCCTTCTAGCCACTATCAGCACCCACACACACTGTTGATGGTTGGAAGCTAGAGGGTGGCGATCAAACCGTTACCATTACTGAGTTTTAGCAATGGTAAGGGTTCTATTGACGCCTCTCAATGTCATAGCTACATTTGTACACACACGAACGGATGGACAGACGCTGCTCGCGGTTGGAAGCTAGAGGGTGGCGATCAAACCGTTACCATTACTGAGTTTTAGCAATGGTAAGGGTTCTATTGACACCTCTCAATGTAAAAGCTACAGTAGTACACACACAAACGGATGGACAGACGCTGCTCGCGGTTGGAAGCTAGAGGGTGGCGATCAAACCGTTACCATTACTGAGTTTTAGCAATGGTAAGGGTTCTATTGCTGCTTCTCAATGTCATCTGGAGTTGCGACAAAGGAAACTAAAAACGGGTGGACTGGACTTTTCTTCCTTGCAACAAGGAGCATTTGTTTACAACAGATTAGTAATACCAAGAACCAGAATTGTGTATAAGAACCGATTTAGATATTTTAATTGTAAGGTGTTTGTTGACTTGTGAAATAAATGTTTTAATTCAAAACCAAATTACTATCAATGTCTGGGTGTACATCTTACTCTAAAGGTGGAATACTGTTACCAAGGTTACCACCTTAATGCATTTGCAGGTTACACATACAAATTGTATGAATGTTTAGTTTATTTATTCAATTTCATATCCACAGTGTACAGCTTTAAAAAGCAGTTGGTTAGTCTAATCTGAGATCAAGTCTAGCATTCTACACAAGTTAGCAGTGTAAATGTCAGTAATCAATAGAGAGCAGCTGTTTCTGTACACAGTAAACAAGACATCACAGCCCTCTCTGTCTCTTCATTGAGACACTCCAGCCTTTCCTCTCTTTTTCGCTCTTTTCCCTTCCTTTAAGCCACAGAGGGCACACACTTGTTATTCATCAAGGTAGCCTGGATAGAGAAAGAAGCTCAGAGCAAACTCACAGGGGGGGGGGAGAAATGAACCTAATCACTATTATCTGACCCATTTTACAAGCAGGTTAGCGCTCCATTTTGCCTTCCATTAAAGAGTTGAGAATTCAGTTCTCGGGCTGAGTTTTACTATGAGAGACAAAAGAAAGAGTGATAGAAATGGAGGCTTGAGGGGACTGCAATGGGCAGCTGAGCAAGAGAGTGCGAGACGGAGATAGGCAGGGGCTGGATAGAACAACAGGGACATTCGACAGACAGAACATGACTGTGCTACTCCCAGTTCAATTATCAGCAGGCCAGGCTAGCAGAGGTCTACTGCCAAGGGGAAGCTTCTGGAAGCCCAAGATAAACCAGAAACCTTTTCACAGCTCGGCCCAACCCCCACCACACACACACACATCAAAATAGAGCTGTTTAATTAAGAGGTCAAAATTGAAATTCTTGCAGAAGCTCTGAAAGGAAAAACAAATATCTGCAAGTCATCTTTTACGTAAGAAGAATGCTTATGCAAGAACACAGTATTCTGACCCTTGAGAGAAGTGACTGTAGATGAGGCTGGGACCAAGTTCCAGGGGAGAGAGTGCTGTCTCTCTGTTTCTGATAGCTATCTCACTAGCTGACTCATGATGAGCCTTTACAAGCTCTCAGCAGCACATTTTAGCTACAGGTCTGTCCAAAGCCTATTCCCCCTCAGGAAACTAAAAAGATTTGGCATGGGTCCTGAGAACCTCAAAATGTTCTACAGCTGCAACATCGAGAGCATGAGAGTGGTTGCATCACTGCCTGGTACGGCAATTGCTCGGTCTCTGACCGCAAGGCACTACAGAGGGTTGTGCGTACGGCCCAGTACATCACTGGGGCTAAGTAGCCTGCCATCCAGGACCTCTACACCAGGCGGTGTCAGAGGAAGGCCCTAAAAATTGTCAAAGACCCCAGCCACCCCAATCATAGACTGTTCTCTCTACCACCGCATGGCAAGCGGTACCGGAGTGCCAAGTCTAGGACAAAAAGGCTTCTCAACAGTTTTTACCCCCAAGCCATAAGACTCCTGAACAGGTAATCAAATGGCTACCCAGACTATTTGCATTGTGTGCCTCCCCCCTGCTACTCTGTTTATCATATATGCAGTCACTTTAACTATACATTCATGTACATACTACCTCAATTGGCCCAACCAACCAGTGCTCCCGCACATTGGCTAACCGGGCTATCAGCATTGTGTCCCACTACCCACCACCCCCTCTTTTACGCTACTGCTACTCTCTGTTCATCATATATGCATAGTCACTTGAACCATATCTACATGTATATACTACCTCAATCAGCCTGACTAACCGGTGTCTGTATATAGCCTCGCTACTGTTATTTTTCACTGTTGTTTTATTTCTTTACTTACCTATTGTTCCCCTAATAACTTTTTTGCACTATTGGTTAGAGCCTGTAAGTAAACATTTCACTGTAAGGTCTACACCGGTTGTACTCGGTGCATGTGACAAATAAACTTTGATTTGATAGTCAAGAAGTAGAAACCAGTCAGATCTTTCCTTGAAAATAGTGAGTCCAACAGTGTTCATTTCCTATTCACAAGGCCACCATAAAACTGTCCCCCAGATGATCATAACACTCAGTTCATCATAATCCTCGTCAGTTCTTCACCTTCACAGAGAGCCTCAGCTTGACCTCCCTGAGGAACACTGTGCTCAGGTCGTCTCCAGCCTCTCTGGCTATCCTGGCAACCATCTGACCAGCCTGGCCAATCACCATTTTCTGTCATCAGGAGAAATGAAGGACAGAGGAAATACAGTATAATAATAGGAGCATGCATTTCAATATGTCAATGTTTTAAGTCCACAAGAGGGCCACAGTTACCACAGCAGATATGAAGAATGTATACTGTAATAATCACTAGGTCCGAACAACTAAATATACAGTAAATCAATGATTTTCAACTTTGTCACCATTCCCTTAGCTGAATAAAAACCTAGAGAGCAGTCTGGTGCAGGGGTCAGGTTTGAATCACTTTGAGCACTGCTGCACCAACACAGATGTAGGCTCACATCCATCCTGTCTGTCTGCCATTAAAAATGTATGGTTTAAAAAGGAGTGCTCAGATATTTACAAGGTATTACAGGCTAAAGAAGACTCCGGGCATCGTGACTTGAAACTCATGAGTCTGAGGACACAGTTTATCTACACATGTAACTATCAGTATGAGAACAGATGGTAGAGCAGCTTCATATCTCCAACATTAGGTGGAGATGGGTGTGACGGGACACAGATCAGTTGGCCTGAACTCCATTTCAACTCAGAAAGTAAACTGAAATTCCAATTTTCCTCATTGCTCAGAATTGAAATTTGCAATTTCAATTTACTTCCGGAATTTACTAAATTGAAGTGGAATTGACCCCAACCCTGATAGAGATATCACATAGAATCAAGCTGTAGACTCACAATGGGGATGTGATTTTAAGGGAGGAGGAAAATAAGTCAAAGAGACGGTTCAGATGAACCATCTATCGACACATTGACAGGTCTATGTGAAGGGCCAAACCATAGAGCGCGGAGCCTTGCTCCGTCTACAAGAAAGTTCCAGCAGCTCTTCTCCTCGTCTTTATCTCCTTCCACTGATGGCTTCTCACGTGTTCATTAGTAATGTAGTTAGGTTGGTAGTGGTGCTCCTTGACATGTTTCACAACAGGGGACATATCGAAATCTACATTGAAAATAGTACTGAGAAATGCAGCACACTTACCATGTGACTTTCTTTCTTCACATACAGTTTTACTGCTATATCCAGCTCTCCATTCTCCCTGTCGTGCCACAAGTCAATGGCCTGCAATTGCGAGAAATAAAAAGTTAATATAATTTCAAAAGTAGTACTACCATGAGTATTTCTCTATATGTGCTACATCTATATCTGGCATACAGATAGATATTAGGGACTAAAGAGTCAAAAATAATTGTGATTGGACACTGGCCCTACAATACATCTCAAGCTGGGATGGGAGATAGTGCTTGACAGTTAAAATGGTTGACACATGCACACGCACTATATCGGCATATGGCTATATGAGTGCAGTGCATTGTCTGGCTCTGCAGTCTGTGTGTGTCTGTAATGACGAGTCACCTGCGTCATTGTGTAAGGGACTTCTTTGGGCAGATATTCCAGAAGCTTCTCTCTGACAGTGTTGGTGCAGATCTCCTCAGGAGTCTGATCTGTCAGGACATCACTGTGGTATTGCCAAGACCCAGGCTTTGCCCCCACTACTAGGTATCTCTGTAGAGCAGACAGACAGATGTCAACAGCAATTGTTAATTGTTAGTTAAGTGTTATACATCAACATAGCTACAATTGATGTCCATGGCTTTCAAATAACTCAAATAATTCTACATTGAATGTACTTGTCAACTTAGTATTAGATACATTGCTTCATAAGTCCCTATATCACCATATGCTAACATTACCTTCAGTGTCTCCACATCCTCTCCATCCACAGCAGAGAGCATGAAGACGTCCTTGAAGTGAGCCCAGCCCTGTTGGGTCTTCAGAGCCCTAAGCTGCTCCTTACTCAGCCCTGACTGGGCCTCACTGCCCTCACCATGAGCCACATCACCACCCGGCTTGTCCTCATCTCCAGACCCTGATGTCCTAGCCTCGCTGTCTGTCCTCCTCTCAGCCCAGGGTGGCTTGATCACCCTGCGGACCTGCAGCTTCCGGCCGTTCACCACTCCACATGTCAGATCTGCTGTGATCTCCAACAACCTGCTCTTGCTCTTCAGCATGTCAACCTGTGCCATACACATTACACAGTTCATGTGCCAATTCATGTAGTAGACAGTTCCGAATTTATTACATCATAATAATGCATAATATCATATGACAACCATGATCTCACCTCAGCACATATGATCAGTTATTATTGACAAGGCCATGGAGAGGATGAGGTTTGCATGCATGTGATAAATAAGTTGTACCTTATTGAGAACTAGGACTGCTGGGACATCTGGGTATTGGGCCAGGCATTTCAGGACCTCAAAGTCTAGCTTGTTGCAGGCCCACTTGTCTGACACATCTACCATTACCACCACTGAAGCAATAACAACAAGAAGAGGACATTAACATGATGGCATAGGCCAGTGACACTCACACATAATCCTATATACATGAAAAATCAATGCAGTGCATCGACATTTGCCCACAAAATGATTTATTTCAAATGAATTGTGAAAATGTATGGGACAACATACTGTTTAAAAAGCATAGACTAGACTGGCTTTAAAGCAATGGGCGAGTTATGGCCAATCATCTGAGTCCCCGAAAAGTTGCAAAAAGTGAAGAGTCACACAGTACCAAGACTAGCTTCCTTGACTGTATTCCAAGGATCCTCGAGGAGAGACTTCTCCAGCTGGTGCCTGTGGAGAAGATAAATAGCACCGTTGGAAATTCACCTATTTCATTTTATCGCTATAATACAACATGAAACATGTGTAACAAATCACCTCTTGACTTTTGTAGGTGTAGTGAGTCCAGGAGTGTCCAGTAAAATCTAGAGAGACAATGTATAAGTAAGCATGTACAAGTTTGGTTATCTAATACATCTAAAGTTTGTATATTGGGCAGATACTGTACATAATGTAAGACTGCCCTGAAAAACAAACAAACACTTGTCAAATTGCTGCTATTCTAAATGCAAGGTCTGTGAGCTGATTCTCACAATTTGTGTGTCGTCTTCTGTGAGAACGCCAAGGGCACGGGACCGTGTGGTATGCACTTTCTTGGAAACGGCAAACACCTATGATCATGTTCAGAGAAACTGGTGTTCATGGAAATACACTCCTGACTGACTTAAGAGTGACTCATGCGTATGTGTACAACTTAAAGTGAAGAAACTGGCCATTACAATAAAGTAAAGTACCTTTCTGCCAAGCAGTTGGTTGGACAGTGTGGACTTCCCAGCATTTGGGGCACCAATGATGGCCACTCTTAAAACCTTTGAGTTCTCTGGTTGATCTGGATCCTTCACCAGCAATGATAATTGTTCAGCTGAAACAAGAGTTTAGGGGTTGACTTATCAGATGTATGAGTAAAATATGAAATACATAATACAGATCTACAGAATACAAGGGAATATATATATAATATTCTTAGACATTCATTCAGTGCGCAGCATTTCGATAAGGCGAAACTGTATTGCGATGCCCTAAACCCGGAGGTAACCAACTCTTTAATGTTCAGAGGCAGCAGTTGTGATTACCGCTGTCGGGCAGAACTGAGGTTGGATAGTGATAAAGAGTGTCATCTGTCTCCGCCGCTTTGCCTTTCTCCAGTCTGCTCAAAAACGCATCCGATGTAATAAAACAGGCAGGAGTGAAGCGAAAACCGTGTCCATTATTGGTCCCTGGACGACGGGCAGCCCATCCTAAACCAAAGCAACAGAGACATCGAGATTATCACCATCACTGCGTAGACTTGCCAGGTAATTTATGCAACTGTTATGCCTAATGTTAGTTTACAATGACGCACGAATCTGACTTTTTTTCTCCAAATTAATTATAGCTAAATTACATGTATGTAACCTGACATCAATAGATCACTTTCTTCAAAATGAAATAACTAACGTTGGCTGACTATATCTGATTAGCTAGTCAGCCAACTATAAGGTATGGCTGTCATGCCTGACAAGAAAATATAAGACATTTGTTTCGGACAAAATTAAGTATATTTCTGGATAGGGGAAAGGCTATTACATTTGCATCATCGCTTATTATTTTGAGATATTAAATCTAGTTTAGCAGATAAGGTAGATGACTGACCCGTTCTGAGAAACGGTGACGCATTTTCCAGTGGCGCAGACACGTTAGCAACTCTCGGAACACGTAAAGATTTCCCGAAAATCGAGATGCTCACACGGAAAGCCATTTATGATATAAACTTATCTGGCCGAGCTATCGCTGAAATTCCAACATACTTCGGTGACTCTATACGTAGCGCAAGGTTACTTCATGGCAGCATGATCGCTTACTTTCACATTGAACTAGGGGCGCAGCCATGATGGACAAACCAAAGAGTGGTTTTGTCTTGGAAGAGTGTCTGCTTGGTGATTGTGGCGAGCATTGGCTTTACTGCCCCCTAGCGAACAAGAGGAAGAAACGCCAGTGATCTTTCTTGCTTGGCTTCTGAGGGCATCTATCAAATGCTCTCAACCCCAATCGAAAATGGTTAAAGCAATTTTGGAACACTATATAGAAAACCACATAACATAGAGAAGGACCACATTACATCCATGATAAATAATGTATCTACTGAGCCATTGCAATTGGCCACAATAGCAATCTCTCTGCTAATTAACTCTGGTAAAACAATACTCAACTGAAAGTAAATTAACTTAAACTTTTAATGATAATATAGGCCTATGGATCATCAAACTGATAAAAATGGCTTGATAATATACATGAAAAAATAGCAACAGACAAGTCTGCCATTACAGATTGTCAGTCCAAGTGGGCTATGTATGTACACCTTCCAGCTGACTTGTTTACCCCTGGGGGTGCCCACATGCACCACAGTTTGGAAAAACACTGTAGTCGAAACACCCTGGGCTTTAGGACTTAAAGCAATGCGTTATCCTGGGGAATATGCAGCAAAGCTGCCAAAATGGCCTTGCTTACTAATTTCAAGTTTTTAATGTCACATGCATTAGTACAGTGAAATTCCTTTCTTGCAAACTCAATTTACCACAATAAATTGACAAAAAGGGGATTTGATCATCCAAAAATCTGCACTGAGGATAGGGGAGTGTATTTGTAGTTGATAGATTGATTTGTTCTATTTTATTATGTTGTTTTCATTCTCATCGCAAGTAAAGCAAGAGAGAGCAGATGTTTCTCCATAGTCCTTTAAACATGCCGGCTGCTTGTTAGTCCTCCAGGACCCACTCAGGGCGGAACAAACGCCTCCACTGGGAAGAATGATGAAGGATATCAGGTAGCTCACAATCTGTCATCATTTAACTGAAAGCTCTGCCGAAAAAGAGGGAGCAGCAAAAATAGAGCCTTCAGCAGACACTCACTGTAGAATATACTTTTAATGGAACTAGAAACTAAAGGATATTTGAGGATCAGTATGTTTGAACTGAGCTCTCTCTCTCTCTCTCTCTCTCTCTCTCTCTCTCTCTCTCTCTCTCTCTCTCTCTCTCTCTCTCTCTCACATGCACGTACAGCCACACATTCATTCAAGGCCATTGCTCCCTCAGGGCTTTCCTCACATGGCCATCAGAGTTCTTTCTATGACTGCATTAACTTTGGCCTTCAAAAAGGGAAAGGGCTCTCTCCAAAAATAACAAAATTAATGTGCCTGCAAAACATTTACACAAAGGGAAAGGGCTCCCTCCAAAAATAACAAAATGACTATGCCTGCAAACAATTCAATTATCAATTGTAGAGCCCATGTTGCCATTTAAAGTGCACTTGGAATAATGTCATAGAAGATCAAATCAAATCAAATGTTATTTGTCACATACACGTGTTTAGCAGATGTTATTGCATGTGTAGCAAAAATGCTTGTGTTTCTAGCTCTAACGGTGCAGTAATATCTAACAGTAATATCTAACAATTTCACAACAATACACACAAATGTAAAGTAAAGGAATGGAATTAAGAATATATAAATATTGAGCGAGCAATGTCAAAGTGGCATAGACTAAGATACAGTAGAATAGGGATAGAATACAGTATATACATATGAGATGAGTAATGCAAAATATGTAAACATTATTAAAGTGACTAGTGTTCCATTAGAGGCATTAACCTCTAATGTGCTAGTGGTGGCTATTTAACATAATTTAACAGTCTTATGGCCTTGAGATAGAAGCTGTTTTTCAGTCTCTCAGTCCCAGCTTTGATGCACCTGTACTCACCTTGCCTTCTGGATGATAACGGGCTGAACAAGCAGTGGCTTGGGTGGTTATTGTCCTTGATGATCTATTTTCTGTTCTGGTTCATTTTCCAATTCATTCAAATTCTCTATCTTGCATCTGTAATGTTTGATAGCAGTAATGTTTCTTAATTGTCATTGACAATGGAGCCTGGAACCTTCCCCAAAACATACAGGGAATTCCATTCCTCCTATGTTGACTCCAGGCGGAAAGTAAATTATGTCACATCAAATTTACCCAGAATCTCCTATAGCAGTCAGACTAGCATTAGATGTGAAGTAACAGGCAGGTGCTAGAGTGATGCTGTCAACCTTGCTGCTGGTGAGGAATAACAAAGTTGATGATAAAATAAGCTTGCGACATGAGCATGTCAAGAGGGAGCTGTAGGAGAAGGCAGGTAGGGAGCTGCCAATGCAACTGCGCATTCACCAATCCATTACAGATGATTGCAGTCAGTAACACAACACAGCAGCTGCAACTGCCACATCCTCTATAAAGGCCTTCATCAAAATACTTTTTAAGTAATGATTTAGCCACTGAAAAAAACACCCACCAGGTCACATACTGTAGATGCTCTGATTTTTAAAAAGTTTTTATTTAACCTTTATTTAACTAGTCAAGTCAGTTAAGATCAAATTCTTATTTACAATGACGGCCTAAAGAAAAAAGTAATAGTCAATCTAGACTTGCAATCAATAGGACTTGTCTGTGAGGTGGATCGATAATGCCCCCCTTTCAAAAATCATCAATCATGTCGGCTGTGAATTTAAAAAGCGTAATTAGGTACAGCGTTCTTAAACATCCTGTATTGACATTCTTCTGGGGCAGGAGAAAAGATATCATTCTGCATCATTAACTTTACTATGGCCTGATGGTGCCCACTGCTGTGCTGCTACTTCTCCATCCCCAGCTGACGCCACTATGATTGGGCTTTCAGACAGAGCTCTCCCCCCTGGGCCCTCCTCACTTGATGGAGGTGGTGTGTGGATGTAGTAAGGCTTGCAGGCTAGGCAGGATTTGGCTTGGGGCATTGTAATAGTCTGGTCTGGATGATAACCAAGGTATTTCCATGTCTCATAGAATCTATATGGATCCTAAATAGACACATACAATCAATTATATCATATACTTGCTAATTATTATCATTTATGGTAAAGAAGTATTGCTGATTCAAATCACCATTCAATATTTTAAAAATGTTGCCTATGTAACTTGTTTTGTTGTTGTCTTTCCCCCCACGGAAAGATAATAATTCCTATATCACAAATGTATCATTACCTGCCTCTCAACAGGCATGATGGCAGGCATGATGGTATATACTATACAATGGAATGATACATTCTCTCAATGTATGCCATTTTCTCCAAGCTTCAAAATGGTGTCAATAATGGGGGAGCAGCAGGCAGGTGGGTGGATGTAAGGGGTCATTTATTTGTTTCAGATATACAGTACCAGTCAAAAGTTTGGACACACCTACTCATTCAAGGGTTTTTCTTTATTTTTACTATTTTCTACATTGTAGAATAATAGTGAAGACATCAAAACTATGAAATAACACATATGGAATCATGTAGTAACAAAAAAAGTGTGAAACAAATCAAAATATATTTTAGATTCTTCAAAGTAGCCACCCTTTGCCTTGATGACTTCATTGCACACTCTTGGCATTCACTCAACCAGCTTCATGAGGAATGATTTCCAACAGTCTTGAATGAGTTCCCACATATGCTGAGCACTTGTTGGCTGCTTTTCCTTCACTCTGCCCAAACCTCATCCCAAACCATCTCAATTTGGTTGAGGTCAGGGGATTGTGGAGGCCAGGTCATCTGATGCAGCACCATCACTCTCCTTCTTGATCAAATAGCCCTTACATAGCCTGGAGGTGTGTTGGGACATTGTCCTGTTGAAAAACAAATGATAATCCCACTAAAGCGCAAACCAGATGGGATGGCGTATCGCTGCAGAATGCTGTGGTAGCCATGCTGGTTAAGTGTGCCTTGAATTCTAAATAAGTCACAGACAGTTTCACCAGCAAAGCACCCCCACACCATCACACCTCCTTCATGCTTCACAGGGGGAACCACACATGCTGAGATCATCCATTCACCTACTCTGCGTCTCACAAAGACATAACAGTTGGAATCAAAAAATTCTAATTTTGACTCATCAGACCATAGGACAGGTTTCCACCGGTCTAATGTCCATTGCTCAAGTTTCTTGGCCCATGCAAGTCTCTTCTTATTATTGGTGTCCTTTAGTAGTGGTTTCTTTGCAGCAATTCGGACATGGAGGCCTGATTCACGCAGTCTCCTGTGAACACTTGATGTTGAGCTGTGTCTGTTACTTGAACTCCGTGAATAATTTATTTGGGCTGCAATCTGAGGTGCAGTTAAATATAATGAACTTATCCACTGCAGCAGAGGTAACTCTGGGTCTTCCTTTCCTGTGGCAGACCTCATGAGAGCCAGTTTCATCATAGCTCTTGATGTTTTTTTGCGACTGCACTTGAAGAAATGTTCAAAGATCTTGAGATGTTCCATATTGACTGACCTTCATGTCTTAAAGTAATGATGGACTGTCGTTTCTCTTTGTTTATTTGAGCTGTTCCTGCCATAATTTGGACTTGGTCTTTTACCAAATAGGGATTTCTTCTGTGTACCACCACTACCGTGTCACAACACAACTGATTGGCTCAAATGCATTAAGAAGGAAAGAAATTGGACAAATTGACTTTTAACAAGGCACACCTGTTAATTGAAATGCGTTCCAGGTGACTACCTCATGAAGCTGGTTGAGAGAATGCCAAGTATGCAAAGCTGTCATCAAGGCAAAGGGTGTTTACTTGGGCCTCCCGGGTGGCGCAGTGGTCTAAGGCACTGCATCGCAGTGCTAGCTGGGTTCAAGTCCAGGCTCTGTCGCAGCCGGCCGCGACCGGGAGACCCATGGGGCAGCGCACAATTGGCCCAGCGTCGTCCGGGTTAGGGAGGGTTTGGCCGGCAGGGATATCCTTGTCTCATCGCGCACTAGCGACTTCTGTGGCAGGCCGGGCGCAGTGCACACTGACCAGGTCGCCAGGTGTCCGGTGTTTCCTCCGACACATTGGTGCGGCTGGCTTCCGGGTTGGATGGGCATTGTGTCAAGAAGCAGTGCGGCTTGGTTTGGTTGTGTTTCGGAGGACGCATGGCTCTCGACATTTGCCTCTTCCGAGTCCATACGGGAGTTGCAGCGATGAGACAAGACTGTAACTACTACCAATTGGATACCACAAAATTTGGGAGAAAAAAGGGGGTAAAAAAATATATTAAAAAATAAAAAGGGTGAGTAGTTTGAAGAATCTCAAATATAAAATATGTTTAACAGTTTTTTGGTTACCACATGATTCCATATGTGTTATTTCATAGTTTTGATGTCTTCACTATTACTCTACAATGTAGAAAATAGTAAAAATAAAGAAAAATCTTGATTGAGTAGGTGTCCAAACTTTTGATTAGAGAATTCAGACTGCACAATTGAATTCTTCATCAAATCACAAACCATATGACTCTATTGACTAAGGTGGGTGAAAGACTTGAACACTGGATTCTGTGTACATACAAATTATTTGGATTACTGTAATAAGCAATGAATTGTAATCTAGTCTTGCAAATGTAGACATATAAAATTATTTGGATTATTAAACTTTTGCTCAGTCATATATTATGTAGGCCTATTTACCAAGATGTTATGCATTGGATATTGCCATCAATATGATCATGTTCCACATCGTTAATTGTTGGCACAATAATGAATGATATCAATAGTTGACCTAATAAAATTTTCTTGAAATGTTAAGTAGAGCATTACATTTCATAACACAAGCATACGTTTATTAAATAGATTATGACATTTCTCCTATTCTTTTCTTGGGACTTGTTTCAGGTAGAAGATGTCCCTAATCACAGTTCTAGAACCAACTAAGCCTAACCCTATCAAAACCTTAATCCATTATTTGGAATATAAACCTAACTGATCTTAGATCAGTGCCTGGGAAAAACTTCCAGCTAGAAGACTGACTTGGCTGAGAAGGGTGTAATTGCAGATCGCAATTAGGGGTGTTTTCTGATATAGGCGTTTCTTGATATTAAGTTACACCCATTGATGCTCGCCATTAGTCAGTGGCCATTTTTTTCGCGGTGACAACAGACAACCGAGGTATTGTAGCTAATGATGTGTACTATTGGTACATCTTGGTACTATTGGAAGCTATAGAAATGCATTTATTAATATCTACATTCTGTTTTTTGACATGTATATTCTAATACAGACACCTTAATGCATACTTTGAAATTATATTATGTGAGCTTATATAATTATATGCACATTGTATGCACGTTAGTATGCTCACATTTTTTTTTCTCATAGTATTTTTTTTAGAGTACAAATGTTGCTGTCCCCACTACAAAAAAACAACTTAAATTACATGTAATGTTTTCCTTTAAACATTTAATTGAAATACTGTAGAATTACATTCATTCCTATGGAGGACTGCTCCTACTAAGGAGTTCCAATATGGCCGACCGGGGCTTAAAAGTTCTCAATGGCCAATACAGCCTCAGCAAGCCAGTGTTTTATATATGTCATCGATTGTAGCTTAGTCTAACCGAAGAGGAACAGGAAAAGAAAGGCCCAACTCGGCGGGACCGCTTTGGGGACAAAGACTCCCATTGTTAGGGCGGAAAGACATGTATCTTGTCAGTATATCCATAATATTTGGCCTAACCCTGACCCTTTTTCTAAACTTAACCTCAGTCTCCTAATCTGCCATGGCTAATTCACCTAACCTCTTACGTTAATTATCCTAACCTGGCACGTTAATTATCCTAACCTGACACCTTAGTTATCCTAATCTGCTAGCTATGTAAACAAAATTCACCTAACCTGTTATACGTTAATTATCCTAACCTGGCACCTTTTTTATTTATTTTTTATCTTTATTTAACTAGGCAAGTCAGTTAAGAACAAATTCTTATTTTCAATGACGGCCTAGGAACAGTGGGTTAACTGCCTGTTCAGGGGCAGAACGACAGATGTGTACCTTGTCAACTCAGGGGTTTGAACTTGCAACCTTCCGGTTACTCATAACACCGGAACTGACCAATGGCAGGTATCAATGGGCGTTTCCTGATATCAGGGAACACTCGTATCAAGAAACGCCCACAATTGTGGTCTGCAATTACACCATATTGACTTGGCTGGGTGCTGAGAAAGTTGCGCATGCGCCGGAAGTTGCTGCCGCAGACAGCAGCAGTCCAACAGCAAAAAATCTGTTTTTGAATTTGTAAACCATGATGATTTTTTAAGCAATGCCTTTCGAGGAGGTACATGGAGAGTAAGTATTTCTATCTAATATGAGATTTCATTCATCATTGGAAGGTAATTACTTGTCATAAATGTGTGCAAAGCCGAGACGGCAACAAAGGAGTCATTCTAACATTAGCTATCAATCCGCTAGCTCTGTGTTTCATTAGTTAACGTTAGCTAGCTGCGAGTTATCAATAGCCAGCAGTTAGCATGCTATTGTAATAGCAATACATTTGATTAAAAGCCTCTCCTTTGTTCAAATAACTCTGAATTTAAGGTTTTGGCATAACGAAAGACTTCAGTCGTCACTATTGAATGTGTCAACTAGCCCGCATTATGTCAGTTAACTAATGTTGATGATATGTCAATCATAATTGAATGGACTGTAAGATGGCTAAACTGTTACCTTTTACATTATATTCTAACTAAATGAATTATGCATTCTTACGTTACCTAACAATTTTGTGTTACATGTGCCATCTAACTATCCAGCGTAATCAATTGGTTAACTAGAATATCAGGAATGTCTTTACTTTGCCTTTCTTTATTGTGCCACTAGCTAATTGCTTTCAATTAGACGCAGGTTGATTTTCATTTCGCTGATTAACGAGTCAACTATGTAGTTTACAAGCCTGCCACCTCCTTCAAATATTCTCATCTCGGCGAGGGGTGAATAGCGGTTGTGTTGTTCTATTGTGGGGGGTGGATATTGAATTGATTGCCAGCTTTCTACATTTGGACAACCTGCCGCTGGTGGGTGGTCCAGATCCAATTTGTTGTGCGTATAGTAGGCAGTGTGGTGCCCCATTGCTGTGCTCCTTTGATCAGACTCCGAATCATCCAGTAGCCATCCAAGAGAGAAATTAGTAAACCTTTTATGTGTGGTCTGTGGGGTGGAGGCTGAGCGAGAGACTGGAGAAGCACCTGACTTAGCTAATAACAGTGGCCTTTGAAACAAGACAGGGGGCGGGTATGCGTCAATGCCACCATATCGCGATTGATCTGACAATCAACAAGCGGTTTGGACATGTCAGCAAGTGTTATCATTTTGTATGGCTTTTTTCCCTATGTTTTATAATGGCTACTATGCCTCTTTTTCATAGACAGACTCTCAGTATTGTTGCTTTCTTGCTGTTCAGCCTGACTAAAATCTACCTCGACAACGCAGCTTTTTAGTTGTATCTCTTTACACATCAGCATATTATTAGTTTGTGCAGGATGAGTCCAAGGTAAACACTGGTGGAGTTCGTTTTGCAAGGCATGGTGCCCTGGGTGGGCAGAGTTTGTACATTTTAGACAGTTCCATTGGTCGTTAAGTGAAATCTCCACCTCATCTTGCACAAACCAGTGAGAGGTTTGGTAAGGTAACAAAAGGTTTACATCATGCTCATCTGGTAGCCACACGACCTTGCGCACGGAATCCCTACTCTTCTTACATTGGAGAAAGCTATTTGATTGGTAAACATGCTGGCAGTCTTACTGATTCGACGAGATCCAATCGGGATAAACCAAATTGTGACTTCCGGGTTGATGAGGGAAAAATGGTACATATATATGGGCAGAGTTGAGGGAGAGAATGTTTCAGCCTGTGTGCCTCGACAGATCTGGTTTAGGTGGCTCCTCCTTACAAAGTGTGGATTTTATTTTGCTGCAATTCTGAAAATCTATTACGATGCATTTTTAGCATATGGGATCTTTGCTGTATTTGTGCGGATTCATCAAATACCACCCATGATCAATTGGAGCCTGGAGTAACGTTACGTTTTTGTCAAATGGTCAGTTTTATTCTGTTACTGCTCAGCTACTTGTGCTGTCAAAATAACATCTCAGTTTTGCACTGTCTTGTGTAATGGGATGTAGGCCAATTGCTGTTGCTTCATTATTCTGATTAAGGGTTGTCTTTTATGCATTGTTGCAGAAGCACTGCAGTTTATAATAGTGTAATACATCTGTGATTTAATGTCAGTGGTGATGACATGGGGTGTGATTTGTCACTAATGTACAGTTGCTGATCACAAATTAAAATGTCAGTGTCCTCCAAGAGGTTGTATAATGTGGCAGTGTTATGTCCTGTCCTTACTCGTGGAGTCTGCCACTTCTTTAAAGTTCATTTCCTTTGCCGACTGCCAGAGTGGTTATTTAATTTACGACAGAGTAGATCTAATTATTCTGCTCTCTGATATCTTCTGCTTACTCTGTCAAAAATGAGAGCTTGACATTAGTTCGCCCGAGAGTGCTGTTTTACATCATTGCGCAGTTGCCCTACATTTTCCAAAGGGTGAATAATTACATTTCAGACCCTTGTTTCCTGAGAAACGCAGGCTCCTTGACTCGGTGCAATTATCGAGTATTGTAAGGGATAATTTTGTTGTCTGGGTGCTATGTTTCCATCACAATGAAGAGCCATTAAAGTGATTTAACGTTCTTCAATGAATCCCAGACAGTTTTGTCTTGATGCTCAAGAGTCAAGACTATTACATTCGTGATGCTGTACTACTCCATTTGTTCTCATTTCAAGTTTAGAATGATGACGGCTCAATGGTTGGACAAGGACACGGATAGAATAGAAATGTGGTCTAAATTTGCTTTAATGTATTAAAACATCTTGATGAGAAAATGAAAATATTTTCCCCACTCATATACATTATCATATTATTGAGCATATCATTCATCATATTATTTTCTTTACAGGCTCTGCTCTTTCAAATAGCATGGCTTTGTAACAATGCATTCATTAAGAAGAGAGAGTGGCTAGATAAATGGTCTCTCATTTCGAAAAGGCATTGTTCTCAAGTGCAAAGCACCACAATGCATGGGGACCTATGCATGTACTAATTAGCCAATGCAAGAAGACACCATACTGGCTTTATAAGTGTTATCTAAAGTTAATGTTTAATTGACCTGCAAGTGCAACATGACTTTAGCTGAGAGCAAATAAAGAGGAAAGCATGTTTGTCAATGTTTTTTTTTTCTTCATTAATCCACTTCAGCCTGGCGGAGCAATATAGTGGATATTAATCAAAGTGTGTTAGAGTGGTTTAAATAAGAGGGCAGAAATGGTTGGCTATAATCTCAAACCATGTAGCCTAATCTTTTGTTAATGAATTTGACTGACATATTCCCATATAAAGTCTACATGGTTTTAGTGTCAAATAAGTTTTAAGGAAACTTGAAAGCAATTGGTGAGATATTTGACAATGAGGCTAATTTTGAAAATGAGAAACTTCAAGCATTCAATGGGATTCATTTGCCATGATACTTAGCTCTAGATCAGGGATGGGCACATTTGGTTGGCGCCACAAAAAAATCTGAACTCATCATGAGAGGCTGCAGTTACTCACGGTTCTGCTTGCTTGCTTACCCCCCCCCCCCCCCCCCCCCCCAAACACTTATTTAGTGGCCCCCCTCTTGACAGAGGAGAGAATAAATAATAAAAATAAAAGTTTGTTCATTTCATGCAATTCTACACTTTGCCGTGGGGGTGTAGAGAAAATGTTGCAGTTTTAAAGCAGTTTGCTTCAATTCTTCACATTTTGCCATGGTGAAGAGAAGATTTACCAATTTCGTAACTAATTTCATGCAATCATACTCATTTTGCCATGGGGCGGAGAGGAAAATGTGCTGTTTTACAGCACATTTCCTGCAATTCTATACATTTTGCCATAGGGTGGAGAGAAATATTTGCTGTTTTTAATATGATCGCTGATTGAGACTGACAAAAAAAATCTTTGGGGGGGCCCCCCCGGCTGGTAATTCGACCACGATAACAATTTTAGATAGTCAATTAGCCCATATACAGATTTTATTTTCAGATTTCTATCAGTGAATGACATAACAAGAGAGACTGCGATGTACAATCAAATTTCAAAATTGCTCCTCGTGAATGTATTCTTTCATGTCATACTCTTTCAACAGTAAGTTGAGACCCGGGGGGGGGTTAATCCGAGGACCTTCAAAAGGGGGTCATGCGGGCCGCCAGTTGCCCATCCCTGCTCTAGATCTGACCTAATATTCAGCTGTTGCTAATGTATTTAATAATAGGTCATTGTAAGTGAAGATGATTGTTGCCTTCACAGAGTGTGAATCAGGTACACTACATCTGTGAACATTTTATGCTTCAAAAGATTCTGTACTGAGGTCAAAATGTAGGCAAGAATCTTCATACATACTCATTTTAAGCAGTGGCAATGGAACACCGGATTACATCAAAGCCATGCTTCATTTTTCTGAGACCTCCGAGTTCTAGGCTATGAATAACAGATCACAGACAACTTGAGTCACTTTTCTGATGTTTCAGCTGATTAAGATGCATTGATTAGTGGCAATTAGCATTCAGCACCCGCCAGTTTACTGTGAAATACAGTAGCAAAAAAAAACAGATTTTTATGTTGCAAGAATTTTCTGTGTGGAATGAGCCACTTGGCTGCTTATCATTTTGTTTTATTTTAAACCAGTCATTTGATGTTGCGTTTTAGAGGCAAATGAACATTTTCTCCGAAACAATGTACGCTACCAACACAATCACATTTTATCATCCTTTCAAAATTCTAGGAGAGGTTTTGAATGTTAAATCACTTACAGGTGTCTGTTTTGGTTTTGTGCTCATAAGATATTTTCTGTTTGCATAGCAGATGGCCTCAGGTGACTTGTCTTGTCTTACATGACTAACATTTTTGGAATTATCATCCATTTGCACAGTGAGGCTACAGGCCACCCTCTTTTCCTGTACAGAAAGGTATTACGAATCTGATCTCTGAGGTGGCTACTAGCTAGTGTCATTATTAACCCACCTCTGTTGAGCTCAGATCTCCAGCACAGCTGTCAAACCACTGTACCCCACATTCACCACACTTGAGTCCCTGCGCTTTTGGAGAGAGACTAGCTGTCAAGCCACACTGTGTTTTCTCATCTGTACCTGGGACCCAAATGAGAAATTCTGTGTTTTCCTGGGACCCAAGCACGTGAAAACATGCTCCTTTTTGGGGGTCAACCTCACAGGCAAAGCATTTTAGTGGCCCACCCTCTTGACGGAGGAAAGAGAAATTAAAGTTAAAGGCCTACTTAGGGAAATTGTGCAAGGAGGACGTTTATCTACTTCCGCAGAGTCCTATGATCTCGTGGATACCATTTGTGTCTTTGTGTCCAGTATGAAGGAAGTTTGAGTTATACAGTGCATTCGGAAAGTATTAAGGCCACTTGTCTTTTTCCAATTATTTTTTACTATACAGGCTTATTCTAAAATAATCTCAGCTCAGTGGTCACCATAGCGGCACCCACCCGTAGCATGAGCTCCAGCAGGTACATCTCACTGGTCACCCCCAAAGCCAATTCTTCCTTTGGCTGCCTTTCCTTTTTATTTTTTATTTCAGCTTTATTTAACCAGGTAGGCTAGTTGAGAACAAGTTCTCATTTACAACTGCGATCTGGCCAAGATAAGAAGCAAAGCAGTGCGACACAGTCAACAACACAGAGTTGCACATGGAATAAACAAGCCTATAACACAATAAACATGTCAATGACACAGTAGGGAAAAAAGAAAATCTATATATAGTGTGTGCAAAAGGCATGAGGAGGTAGGCGATAAATAGGCCATAGGAGCGAATAATTACAATTTAGCAGATTAACACTGGAGTGATAAATTAGCAGATAATGATGTGCAAGTAGAGATACTGGTGTGCAAAAGAGCAGAAAAGTAAATAAAAACAGTATGGGAATGAGGTAGGTAGATTGGGTGGGCTATTTACAGATGGACTATGTACAGCTGCTGTGATCGGTTAGCTGCTCAGATAGCTGATGTTTAAAGTTGGTGAGGGAAATAAAAGTCTCCAACTTTTTTTTGTGCAATTCGTTCCAGTCACTGGCAGCACGGAACTGGAAGGAAAGGCGCCCAAATGAGGTGTTGGCTTTAGGGATGATCAGTGAGATATACTTGCTGGAACGTGTGCTACGGGTGGGTGTTGTTATCGTGACCAGTGAACTGAGATAAGGCAGAGCTTTACCTAGCATAGGCTTATAGATGACCTGGAGCCAGTGGGTCTGGCGACGAATATGTAGCGAGGGCCAGCCGACTAGAGCATACTGGTCGCAGTGGTGGATGGTATAAGGTGATTTGGTGACAAAACGGATGGCACTGTGATAGACTGCATCCAATTGCTGAGTAGAGTGTTGGTGTCTATTTTGTAAATGACATCGCCAAAGTCGAGGATCGGTAGGATAGTCAGTTTTACTAGGGTAAGTTTGGCGGCGTGAGTGAAGGAGGCTTTGTTGCGAAATAGAAAGCCGATTCTAGATTTGATTTTGGATTGGAGATGTTTAATATGAGTCTGGAAGGAGAGTTTACAGTCTAGCCAGACACCTAGGTATTTATAGTTGTCCACATATTCTAGGTCAGAACCTTCTATGGTGGTGATGCTAGTCGGGTGAGCGAGTGCGGGCAGCAAACGGTTGAAAAGCATGCATTTGATTTTACTAGCGTTTATGAGCAGTTGGAGGCCACGGAAGGAGTGTTGTATGGCATTGAAGCTCGTTTGGAGGTTTGTTAGCACAGTGTCCCAAGAAGGGCCAGAAGTATACAGAATGGTGTCGTCTGCGTAGAGGTGGATCAGGGAATCGCCCGCAGCAAGAGCGACATCATTGATATATACAGAGAAAAGAGTTGGCCCGAGAATTGAACCCTGTGGCACCCCCATAGAGACTGCCAGAAGTCCGGACAACATGCCCTCCGATTTGACACACTGAACTCTGTCAGCAAAGTAGTTGGTGAACCAGGCGAGGTAGTCATTAGAGAAACCAAGGCTATTGAGTCTGCCGATAAGAATACGGTGATTGACAGAGTCGAAAGCCTTGGACAGGTCGATGAAGACGGCCGTTGTCCGGGGTTGTAGTAGCCAGGAGGAAGGCAATTTTCGATTATCATGGATTTATCATGGTGACCTTGTTACCTAGCCTCAGTGCAGTGGGCAGCTGCTCTTGTTCTCCATGGACTTTAGTGTCCCAAAACGTTTTTTGGAGTTGGAGCTACAGGAAGCAGATTTCTGCTTGAAAAAGCTAGCCTTTGCTTTCCTGACTGACTGCGTGTATTGGTTCCTGACTTCCCTGAACAGTTGCATATCGCAGGGACTATTCGATGCTATTGCAGTCCGCCACAGGATGTTTTTGTGCAATTGCAGTCAGGTCTGGAGTGAATCAAGGGCTATATCTGTTCTTAGTTCTGCATTTTTTTTAACCGGGCGTGCTTATTTAAGATGGTGAGGAAATTACTTTTAAAGAACAACCAGGCATCCTCGACTGACGGGATGAGGTCAATATCCTTCCAGGATACCCGGGCCAGGTCGATTAGAAAGGCCTGCTTGCAGAAGTGTTTTAGGGAGCGTTTGACTGTGATGAGGTGGTCGTTTGACTGCGGATACAGGCAATGAGGCAGTGATTGCTGAGATCCTGATTGAAAACAGCAGAGGTGTATTTGGAGGGCAAGTTGGTCAGGATAATGTCTGAGGGTGCCCATGTTTATGGATTTAGGGTTGTACCTGGTGGGTTCCTTGATGATTTGTGTGAGATTGAGGGCATCTAGCTTAGATTGTAGTACTGCCGGGGTATTAAGCATATCCCAGTTTCGTTCACCTAAGAGAACAAACTCTGAAGCTAGATGGGGGGGCGATGAATTCACATATGGTGTCCAGGGCACAGAAGTAAGCGGAGGGGGGTCGATAGCAGCTGTACATAGCCCATCTGTAAATAGCCCATCCAACTACCTCATCCCCATACTTTATTTATTTATCTTGCTCCTTTGCACCCCAGTATCTCTACTTGCGCATTTATATATATATCGATATCTATCTGTCTATATATATATATATTTCTGCACATCTACCATTCCAGTGTTTAATTGCTATATTGTAATTACTTCGCCTCCTTGGCCTATTTATTGCCTTACCTCCCTTATCCTACCTCATTTGCACATACTGTATATAGACTTTTTCTACTGTATTATTGACTGTATGTTTGTTTATTCCATGTGTAACTCTGTTGCTGTATGTGTCGAAATGCTTTGCTTTATCTTGGCCAGGTCGCAGTTACAAATGAGAACTTGTTCTCAACTAGCCTACCTGGTTAAAAAAAGGTGAAATAAAAAATTGTCCTGTTGTAAGGTGAACCTTCGCCCCAGTTTGAGGTCCTGAGAGCTCTGGAGTAGGTTATCGAGGATCTCTCTGTACTTGGCTCCGTTCATCTTTCCCTCAATCCTGACTAGTCTCCCAGTCCCTGCTGCTGAAAAACATCCCCACATTATGATGCTGCCACCATGCTTCACCATAGGGATGGTGCCAGGTTTCCTCCAGGCGTGATGCTTGGCATTCAGGCCAAATAGTTCAATCTTAGTTTCGTCAAACCAGAGAATCTTGTTTCTCATGGTCTGAGAAATGTCAATATGCCTTGTATACTGTTGTTTAGCTTAGTTATCATTGTTTTAGTTTATGTGCCTTTTGGCAAACTCCAAGCGGGCTGTCATGTGGCTTTTACTGAGGAGTGGCTTGCCTGGCCACTCTACAATCAAGGCCTGATTGGTGGAGTGTTGCAGAGATGGTTGTTCTTCTGGAAGGTTCACCCCTCTCAACAGAGGAAATCTGGAGCTCTGTCAGAGTGACCATCGTGTTCTTGGTCACTTCCCTGACCAAGGCCCTTCTCCCTCGATTGCTCAGTTTGGCCGGGCGGCCAGCTCTAGGAAGAGTCTTGATGGTTCCAAACTTCTTCCATTTAAGAATGATGGAGGCCACTGTGCTCTTCGGGACCTTCAATGCTGCAGAAATGTTTTGGTACCCTTCCCAAGATCTGTGCCTTGATACAATCCTCTCTCGGAGCTCTACGGACAATTCGCTCAACCTCATGGCTTGGTTTTTAGACAGGTGCGTGTCTTTCCAAATCATGTCCAATCAATTGAATTTACTACAGGTGGACTCTAAGTTGTAGAAACAACTTGAGGATGATCAATGGAAACAGGATGCACCTGAGCTCAGTTTTGAGTATCTTAGCAAAGGGTCTGAATACTTATGTAAACAAGGTATTTCTGTTTTTTTTATATATACATTTGCAAAAATATCTAAACCTGTTTTCGCTTTGTCATTATTGGGTATATATTGTGTGTAGATTGATATACATTTAATCAGTTTTAGAGTAAGGTTGGAACGTAACAATGTGGACTAAGTCAAGGGGTCTGAATACTTTCCGAATGCACTGTAGTTCCAGGAGCCAATGCTAACTAGCGTTAGCATAACTACCTCTAACTTCCCTCATTGCCAAAATCATGAAGTATCCTTTTTAATTTCCTGTAATTCTACACATTTTGCCATGGTATATAGAGAAAATAATGCTCTTAAAGCAAGTTTCTACACATTTTGCCATGGTATATAGAGAAAATAATGCTCTTAAAGCAAGTTTCTACACATTTTGCGACAGGGCAGAGACAAAATGATGCAATTTTATAAAATAAATTATGCAATTCTACCTATTTTGCCATGGGGGCATAGAGGAAAACATTTTCAGCTTTACAGATAATTGCCTGCAATTCTACACATTTAGCCATGACTTATGCCATATTAATGATATTTGTGTGATGAGTGACTAACAAAATCAATGGTGGCCCCCTGGAAGTTTGTGGCCCCCTCGAAGTCAGTGCCCCTGGGCTCGTGCCCTGCATGCCCGTTCGGTATTCGCCATGATTACTTCAAGTTTAGATAGCTGGCTAGACTAATTTACCAATCAGTTTTTTTTTTTTTTAGCTGACATGGCTAATTCTTGTATGACTGCAGTTTCTCTTATGTCAGTCACTGACCGAGGCACAACCACATGTCGAAATTGCTAATTGTATTTGAATATTCGTGTCCCACCATTAACATGTCCCGTCGCGACCCATACTTTAAGAAAGGTTGGGGTAGGTGTTTTGTCTCTTACTGGGCAGTGAGTCACATGGAGGGGCTTAGGAACAAGAACAACGGTCCGGTAGGGGGTAAAGGAAGAATGTAGTTTTATGAAACATCCCAATTAACAGGAGTGGTCCGGTTGGGGGTAAAGAAAGAATATGGTTGGGTTTTATAAGTGGGATGTTTCATTCAGCTCCTTTAAATTCCAGTCAGAGGGTTGGTGCCTGTAGTGTCATGACATGGTTTTCAGAGCAGAGGTTGTGCGTCTGCTGTTACATGGTGTTTTGTTTGGTAACTCACATGGACGGTGTCATGTTGATGTTGTCCCAATAGGACAGCAGAGGGAATAAGCCCGATTACAACTCTCTTCCAGGTTCAGTATCTTAGTTAGCCTGGTCCCAGATCTGGCCATAGGAGTTGGCAAGACAGCACAACCAGATCTGGGACCAGGCTATATCTTCGTAGTGTGTTCTGTTTTTCATGGGGATTTGTATGTTAGCCAGCAGGTGAAATTAAGTCAAAAAGTCCTTGTCTAGCTGGTAAAGCCTGCATAATCATCCCCACTCCACCCCACACCAGGCCCAATGGCCTCCAGTTGCCTAACTTTGTACTATGAAGTTGTTTTGTCTTCGGCTTCAGGGCAATCACAGAAATCTAGACCCACACAGCCACACTACACTTCATTGCCTCCTACCTATTTGTTCAACAGCAATGCAGTAGCAGGAGTGACAGTTCTTACTAAACTAGCACAGGGCAGGGCGACATGATCAGAGTGGCTGATCTGGCCTGGGTAGGTTTCCCAGTAGAGGCACTGGGGACATGAGGGTTGTTTGTGCCCCTTCCTCTATCTGACAGGAACAGTTAGAGGATGAGGCCAGTCTGATACGGCTATCTGTTTATGGCATGAGATAAGGCTGCCCGAATCGGAACACTGACCCACCTCTCACCCACAACAGGCCCTCCTCCTCCTATCAAGAGGCTGCCAGGCGAGTCACATATCATTCTGAGTAATCCTAAAAGATACCATTAGCAGGTCTGTACTTCTGCAACACGGGTTTCCCAGCAACTGTACAAAGTAAGAACAAATCTGGAAATTTATTGCAACGCAGAAATGTTTTTTAGTGTGATCTGGTTCGTATAATTAATTTTAATGTATGTTTTAGAACGATATTCCAAATGCCTGTATCGCTCAAATCAAGTTTTTATTTGTATTTGTCCACTTGTTCTCATGTTGTTTTTTGGTCTTGTCTCCTTCTCTCCTTCCGCTGTGACTTTGCACGTTTCTATTTACACACACCAAGCTCCTCCCAGTCCCTGCCACTCAGAACAACAAAGATGAAAGATTACTTCTTCGGTTTCAATTCGCTATATGTATTTCAGGTTTTGTCCAACAGAATCGCTCATATGGACACATATGGCCGATACCAATATCCGTTATTTTCCCTGCAAAAAAAAACGATACCAATATTAAAATGTTTAGCTGCGTTTTAAGCATTCTAGTACAGTTAACACACACACATGGATGCAGCAGTCTAAGGCACTGCATCTCAGTGCAAGAGGCGTCACTACAGTCCCTGGTTCTAATCCAGGCTGTATCACATCCGGCTGTGATTGGGAGTCCCATAGGGTGGCGCACAATTGGCCCAGTGTCGTCCGGGTTTGGCTGGGGTAGGCTGTCATTGTAAATAAGAATTTGTTCTTAACCGACTTGCCTAGTTAAATAAAGGTTACACAAACCTCACACTGACCAAAAAGTTATTTTGTTGGCATTTAAGCATGTCCCCATTACCAGTAAAACATAATCAAAACCTATTTATTTCACTTACTTGCTGTGCTGTTTCGTTGTTCATTTGTTCAGTCGTTTCATTCTCAACCAGGATTTCTATGGAACGCCTTTTGGGTCTTTGCATGTCAAACAAAATAACACTTTGATGTGTCAAATAAACTTGTTAACCAACCGGGACCTGACTATGACTGCACGTCACATAATTTAAAGCATTCATATAGTTATTACACATTGATTACAATATTACTCGTATTTCATATGTCAGAACGATCCATTCATATGTATGCTATGATGCTGGTAAAGTTATCTAGCATCTACAGTGCTGGTCATAAAAAAAGCTAGCTAGCTCATGGATGCAAACAATGTTCTTCCCCCAAAACAGCAAAACGACAATCTAGGTTTCATCATCTAAAATAACCCTAATTTATAAGACAGTTCGTATTTGATTAATGGTGGTCGGACCCATCTATGTGAAGCTAGCCACAATAAGGATTAGGCACAATAGTGGACTTTGTGGTTAGCCTTCAAAATAAAGGTATGGCAAAATTATATTTGTATTAATTTGCATCACTGTCGATGTCATACTTTTATTTTGAAGGCAACCCGCAAAGTCCACTATTGTGCCTAATCCTTATTGTGGCTAGCTTCACAACATATAACAAGGTCCAGTCGAGCCTCACTAGCCAGATGAAGCTAGCTGGCTGCTTATAACGTAAGCTTTGGGCAACAGGGTTAAGTAGCTGGCTAGCTATTTATTTGATTGAACTGAAGATAGGCGAACAACAATGTAAATGGCTGCAGTTTCTACTGGTCATTGTTTTCAGGCTGGTTGTATTGGTGCTAGCTAGCTACCCCAGAAGTTGCAGTCGAACAAATTATTTTTTATTACCAACGCGGTATTGTAAACACATCGTTTGTGGCTGGTGTTTGCTTCTTTGCAGACTTCTTTGTACAGCTTTGACAGTGCTACTGTATGTTTTTTGAATGACTGCTCGACTTGTTGACTGCTCGATCCACACACAATTTTACGTGGCGTCATGACGTCATGTACCTACATTTTATATAGGTATGCACGGTGGCTTTGACATCGGTTTTTAGCCACCGATAGGGTACAGGTCGCAGTGGTGGGTAGTATATGGGGCTTTGGTGACAAAACTGATGGCACTGTGATAGACTGCATCCAATTTATTGAGTAGGGTATTGGAGGCTATTTTGTAAATGACATCGCCGAAGTCGAGGATCGGTGGGATGGTCAGTTTTACGAGGGTATGTTTGGCAGCATGAGTGAAGGATGCTTTGTTGCGAAATATGAAGCCGATTCTAGATTTAATTTTGGATTGGAGATGCTTAATGTGAGTCTGGAAGGAGAGTTGACAGTCTAACCAGACACCTAGGTATTTATAGTTGTCCACATATTCAGAACCGTCCACATAGTCAGAACCGTCCAGAGTAGTGATGCGGGCGGGTGCGGGCAGTAATCGGTTGAAGAGCATGCATTTAGTTTTACTTGCATTTAAGAGCAGTTGGAGGCCATGGAAGGAGAGTTGTATGGCATTGAAGCTCGTCTGGAGGTTAGTTAACACAGTGTCCAAAGAAGGGCCAGAGGTATACAGAATGGTGTCGTCTGCGTAGAGGTGGATCAGAGGATCACCAGCAGAAAGAGCGACATCATCGATGTATACAGAGAAGAGAGTCGGCCTGGGAATTGAACCCTGTGGCACCCCCATAGGCTCTGTGGCTTGACCCTGCAGAAAAAAATGACCTGATCTATTAAACTAACTAACTAATGATTTATTTTCATATTTCATAGAACTATAATTGTGGGCTATAACATTGAATAAAAGCTATTATTATTCCAAATAAAAAATTAAAAAATGGTTGATTCTAATAGCAATAGCATCAACTAAGATTAGACTACAGTATATTTATTAATTCACTCATTTTTTATATATTTTTTTAAATATTTCTTTTTACCTCTTTAGTGGCAACGATCTCAGTGGTGAGATCACTATGTCCTCCAGTGTAGGGTAGGGTCTAGGTGACACAGGGACTTGAACCTTGGATCCAGTGCAGTAGATCTATGAAGGTAGTCATGTACATTAGGGGGGTATCTGGGGTTCAGGTCCTGTCTAATGGCAGCCTTGACATCTCTAGTGATGGTACTGTCTTCCTCACTTGGGGCCATGGATTGTAGAATTCTTGTTTTCAGAGGTAGGATCATGGACACAGATGGTGCAGTTTCAGTGCTCAATAGGGTTGTAACCGTTTTGAGGGGTTTGAGCACCTGGAGGACCTCCTCTGCTACTTTCACATCATCATCAGACAAGGTGAGGATGTCTTTTATTTTAAAAAATCAGGGTATTGTCTGTCAGTGCAGAGTATACAGTTGCCTGCTGCTCAAGATGGCGCTTCAACTTGTCTTAATTAGAGTTCCTTCTTGTTGTGACATGGTGTATGAGCTTGTGGGTCGGTAGCTATAGCATTTCTTGCTAGGTGTTAAGTACATGAGTGTTTGTTGTGCTTTTGTGGAAAAAGGAAACCACCTTCCTGATCTTCCCAAGGTGGCGGTCCATCTAGTTCACTGTGATTCCCCTTTGGGATGCTAAATTGATCACATGTGCAAAGCAAGCTATCTGTGGCCCCAGTCCAGCTTCTATCACTGCATTTACTTGGTTCTTGGCATTATCTATGGTGTTTGGGATATTGCTATTGAGCCTCTCTAGCTCCCACTCTGCTACTGCTCCTAGCAGTACCTGCCCCGGATTTGTGCCTGTGTGACTCTCATAGAAGGGGCGTGTCTGTAGCACCGGACTTCATCTCCCACTCCTCCATCTCCCACTCCTGGTGTAGTGAGCAGTCACAGTCACGTAGCTTCCCGTTGCCCTGGAGGTCCACCCGTCGGGTGGTGAGGGCAACAGAGGATGCCTTGGACAATTTGTCGACAATTTTGATATTTTCCTGTTCATAAAGATCTGGCATGATCTTCATACTGAGGTGGGTGCGCGAGGGGATTTTGTAGCATGGCTCAAGCACTTTCACCATATTTTTAAAACCTTTGTTTTCAACAACAGAATATGGCCTCATGTCTGCAGCTATAAATGTCCCAATAGATTTGGTGATGGCTTTAGTCCGCGGTCTGATTCTGCAGCAAAGGGCTGCTTAAATGCTGCGGTGAGAAGTTTGTCTCTTGACTGAGTTGGCTCCCATCACTGACACACCAGGGTGATGACGCTTTAAATGTGTGGCCATGCTCAATGTATTTCCATGATCATACAGCTTTCTTGTGACACATGCCTACACACCGCAATGGTGTTGTCCACCACCCTTCTTCCATCATCATATCTGACAGGGAAGCCAAAATACTCCCATACATGAGACTTAAATAAAGCAGGAGGCTTTTCCAGTTCTTCAGCTCCTCCGCTAGCTCCATGGCTGTCACTGCTCTTTTTTTATTCTTTGCTTTTTGCAACGCGAGCATTCAGGATTGATTCATTGGGATTCAACATGCCCCGTTCACATGAACAGTACACACAATTGCTTAAAAAAAAAAAATCAAATCAACCTTCAGGCTTCAAAGTATAACACAGCACACATCTGTCTTGTCTTTCTTTTCACTGCAACTCTCAAACGCATTAAGAAGGAAAGAAATTCCACAAATTAACCTGTAACAAGGCACACCTGTTAATATAAATGCATTCCATGTGACTACCTCATCAAGTTGGTTGAGAGAATGCCAAGAGTGTGCAAAGCTGTCATCAAGTCAAAGGGTGGCTGCGTTGAAGAATCTCAAATACAAAATATATTTTGATTTGTTGAGCACTTTTCTTTTTTTTGGTTACTACATGATTCCATATGTGTTATTTCTCAGTTTTGATGTCTTCAATATTATTCTACAATGTAGAAAATAGTAAAAAGAAAAGAAAAACCCTGGAATGAGTAGGTGTCCAAACTTTTGAATGGTACTGTATATACCGTGAATCGCCAATAAATTGGAACAAAATCTAGATTATTTTTAGGCCACATCCCCCAGCCCTAGGTTAGACAGGATCATACCAGCTATTACAGTAAAGGTGGAGATCAAGTGATGACGGATAAATAAGGGAATTGAGCTGGAAGAAAGTGTGATACTTGACATTAAGTTTTTTTACTTTACCTTTATTTAACTAGGCAAGTCAGTTAATTAAGAACAAATTCTTATTTTCAATGACGGCCTAGGAAAGGTGGGTTAACTGCCTTGTTTAGGGGCAGAACGACAGATTTTTACCTTGTCAGCTCGGGGATTCGCTCTTGCAATCTTTTGGTTACTAGTCCAACGCTCTAACCACTAGGCTACCTGCCGCACCATGAACATCAAGCTGGCGGGGTTGAGACACAAGATGGATATATTACATTATAGATTTTTCATTTTAATTAATCACAAGACTGAGTTGGCCTGGCTGGCTGTGATCCTGGTCGTGAGTTCAATGTCTGAGAGTTTGTTTTCTGACAACTGTGAAAGTCTGAGAAAACAGCAGGTGATTTGTTGTAGGCCCTGCTTAGTTACTGAAATGTGACATTTGCTTAGATGTGGTTGGGTCAAAGGGTGTCTTTAGTTGAATTTCACCGGCCTTTTTGCTTTCCTGGTCTCAAATCCGTATCCTGGACATTGAGGGATGCTAATTTTGGTGTGCCATATATCAAATACCACATGTCCATTGGTCATCACTCCCGGGGTGAGAGACGGAGGTACTGTTCCACTATTGAGCTAAATCCTATCCACTATCATTTCATAACAAGAACATAAACTGAGCGTGACCAAAACAACATTCTTCTGGTTTTTCGAGGTCAATGTTTTTGTTTACTCTTGTTTGAAGATAAGGCGCTGGCTGTGGAAAGTTTTGCATGAGAAGAATATTATTTATTTTTGCCCTTTGTAATCTTATCCCTGGATGTAATGAGAAGTATGAAAGAGCTTAGTGTGTCATGGCTGTCGTGTTCTCAAGTGATAAAGCTGTTGGTTATCTGAGCCGACAGGGAGCTAGTGTTTCTGTGGGCCTGATTGAGCAGTCAGTGGCTCAGCCTGAGCCTCAGATCAGAGCAGTGCTGACCCAGCACTGACTGCAGGGCTGGGTGAGGGTGCAGCAGAGGCAAACTGGGCAGAGAGGGAGAGCGAGCTAGTCTAGTGAGGTGAGTGGTGGTCGGTGCTATTGCACTTTGCCGTAACCTGCTTAGTTTATCATCGGCAGCACCTCTCAATGGCATGTGTGGGTCCCATGTGGCTCGGTTGGTAGAGCATGGCGCATGCAACGCCAGGATTGTTGGTTCGATTCCCACAGGGGACCAGTACGAAAAAGTAAGAGCATCTATGCATCTCTGGATAAGAGTTAAATGACAAAAAATGTGTCTTCTTGTGTTCGAGAGAGCCAATCAGAATATAGGCCTTTATACAGCCTAACCCTCTGGTCCTGTTAGAGATTATTGTTGCTGATAGTGAATGGTACCACCATGCCTTGAGATTTGGAAATGGCCAGATGACGTTTTGTCGTAAAAAGGGCTTGGGGTTTTGTTGTGAAAAGGGTACCTGAAGACTAGGATAAATTGTGACCTTCACAGGGTAATCTCTTGCATGTCAGTCAATGGCTGTTTGTTTCCAAGTCAGAAAAAGTGGCAGATCCTTTCTCTATTTTTGCTGATCGCGACAGTCAGAGAGGCTTGAGGACAGCAGCCATAGGAGCCAGGCTGGAGGAAATACAGCAATATAACATTTGCAGTATTAGCAATGGTTGTCACTCAGTCAGAGCAGTAAAATCCAACTGTCACTTCTTGTTCGACCTCCACTTTAAACAAGTCCCTCCGCAGATGCACTGAGCTGAATTGCTATTCCAGACAGGCGTTGTGTTCTGTCTGACACCTGCATTGTCCAAACGCCAGTAACCAGTAACTGAGCCCTCTGTACACAGACTGGTGGATTTAGCAGCCAGCGCCTGTCTGCTCTGCACTGCATGCTGAATTGGGCTACTGCCTGAAATATGTTGTTTATGTCTCCTCTAGTCCCCTGTTTTTGTCCTCCTCAGCTGGCTGCATTTCCTGGAGTGTGTGTGTGTGTGTGTGTGTGTGTGTACAGTGCAGGGCTGATGATGTTTCTGCAGGAGGGAGTTTGGCTGGCTGTAATCACAGTTCATAGGTGGTCAGTGTTGATTTAGTCCACTAGGTTAGGCAGTATGACATGAATACCAGAGAATCCAGCCAGGGAAATCACCCAGGGAACTACGGCAGTCAATATTCAATTTATTCTGAATCAAGTCACGGCAAGCAATCGGATGTGTTCAAGTATTGTCATTTCCATATTAGAAAGTGTTTTAGGTCATACGCTTTCTCTTCCCAGGAGTTGAGCATAATGCATTTTTATGTGATGTGCAGTCTCAATCTGCCATGCTATTTTAGTCTTTTACTGGAGTTGTTTTGCTAATGAAAGGTTAGGCTAGGCTGCATGTTCCTCACTAACCACCTATGAGCTTTTTTTTATCATGAATTAACTTTACAGATAGGACTATAAAGAGCACTGTTTTAACTAGAGGTCAACCGATTATGATTTTTCAACACCGATACTGATTATTGGAGGACCAAAAAAGCCCATGCCGATTAATCGGGCGATTTTTAACATTTTTTAAAATTTGTAATAATGACAATTACAACAATACTGGATGAACACTTACTTTAACTTAATATAATACATCAATAAAATACATTTAGTCTCAAATAAATAATGAAACATGTTCAATTTGGTTTAAATAATGCAAAAACAAAGTGTTGGAGAAGAAAGTAAAAGTGCAATATGTGCCATGTAAAAAAGCTAACGTTTGAGTTCCTTGCTCAGAACATGAGAACATATGAAAGTTGGTGGTTCCTTTTAACATGAGACTTCAATATTCCAAGGTAAGAGGTTTTAGGTTGTAGTTAATAAAGTATTTATAGGACTATTTCTCTCTCTACCATTTGTATTTCATATACCTTTGACTATTGGATGTTCTTATAGGCACTATAGTATTGCCAGTGTAACAGTATACATTTACATGACATTTAAGTCATTTAGCAGACGCGTCCGTCCCTCTCCTCGCTCGAACTAGGAACACACCGACAACAGCCACACTCGAAGCAGCGTTAATCATCACACAAAAGCCGCGGCCCTTGCAGAGCAAGGGGAATAACTACTCCAAATCACAGAGTGCGTGACGTTTGAAACGCTATTAGCGCACACCCATCTAATTAGCTAGCCATTTAACATCGGTTACACCAGCCATAGGCTTGAAGTCATAAACAGCGCTGTGCTTGCGAAGAGCTGCTGGCGAAAGTGCTGTTTGAAAGAATGCTTACGAGCCTGCTGCTGTTTACCATCGCTCAGTCAGACTGCTCTATCAAATCAGACTTAATTATAACATAACACACAGAAATACGAGCCTTTGGTCATTAATATGGTCGAATCCGCAAACTATCATTTCGAAAACAAAACGTTTATTTCAGTGAAATACGAAACCGTTCTGTATTTTATCTAACGGGTGGCATCCCTAAGTCTAAATATTCTTGTTACATTGCACAACCTTCAATGTTATGTCATAATTACGTAAAATTCTGGCAAATTAGTTCACAATGAGGCAGGCTGCCCAAACTGTTGCATTCGCGTAACAGGCAGGCTCCTCGTGGAGTGCAATGTAATCAGGTGGTTACGAGCATTGGACTAGTTAACTGTAAGGTTGCAAGATTGGATAACCCGAGCTGACAAGGTGAAAATCTGTCATTCTGCCCCTGAACAAGACAGTTAATCCACCTTTCCTAGGCTGTCATTGAAGATAAGAATGTGTTCTTAACTGACTTGCCTAGTTAAATAAAGGTATAAAATGTATTTATAAAAAAATAAATCAGCAAAATACCGATTTCCGATTGTTATGAAAACTTGAAATCGTCCCTAATAGTTTTAACCTCCTAGCTTGGTCCTACATCCTTTGAAAAGGGCGTTTGCTTCCTGTTTTAGCAGCACAATGCCACCTGTATAGGGTTAAAATGGGGTCAGTGCTCTTGTAGGAGAGTCTCTTGTCAGTGACCTCCTTTATTGTGAGGATTTGGTTGCAATGGAGCTGCTGAGTGACACAGAACATGCCACAGGGAAGAAAAGCAGCATCCTCGTTTTGTTTGGACTCCCTTTGTCTGAAATCTTTCAGTGATCAATGATTGGCGGATCTCTTGCCATTTCCCTCCTTTGTCTGCGGTTGTCGAGCTCTGGAGTGAATTATGAAATTGTCCATTACGTCCGGCTAGTGTGTGTGTGTGTGTGTGTATATAGCCTCCATGTATTCCTATTAAAGGGGTGGGGGGGATTTTACAAAGGATACATTGAATTGAAGCAAGAATGTTAACTTTTATCATGTAGTTGTGTAGCGGCTGCTGCACATCCTCTTTGTATTACTCACATTGTGAAAAATGGCCCCAGAACAGAAGTACTTTCACTTCATTCAGCTGCAGATTGCCGTGGATTGAGATGGAGGCTTGCTGGAATTTGAAAGGCTGGAGCCACATTTTAAAGTGCTTGTGCAAGCCTGACTGAGTGTATAATGTGCTCAGTTTGTGTGTGTGTGTTCAGTCAAAGGGAATCACCCATCTTCCTGTATTTGACAATCCAGGGTTTCATTGCATGGGTTGGCCAGGCCATCGTGTCAGCTTTCTGTAATGAATCGTAAATTACCCCCCTGCTCTCACCCCATCAGGAACCAGGGCCTGGCCCTCATTTATCAAGGTGCGTGCGCACAAAAAATACTCTAAACATTGTGTTCTCCAGTTTTCCCACAAAGGTTGGATAAATAATATTTTGAACTTTACTAGAAAGTGTGTATCCTCATCAAATCTCAAACTGTGCCTGCACAAAACTTCTAGTAGGTTGATCAACTGTATTGCAACCAAATAGGCTTATTCTTACTTTGAGGGAAATGGCAGGTGTTTGATGCACAGGAATTATAACAATGGTAAGCTAATAAAATCATCAAAACGTAGGCCTAATGATAAAAATGATGCATTTGCCATTGGTAAGGGAATCGCACAGCAGCAGGTCATTTAATGTATATTTAACTTGTATAATAAAGGCTTAAATCATAATCATATTGAAGGAAATGTCATTTTCTGACATAACTGCTTTTAAATGATTACCGCTACACAACAAATAGTACCATTTTTATCAGTTTTTATCAATAGACCGGTAGGTAGCCTTGACAGTATGGATAAGCTACAGTAGCCTATTGCTGTGTGTATTAGGAGCATGACATAGCCTATTTAATTTCAGAGCCTATTTGAAGGCAAGAGATGGATGCACAACCATGTATTGATAAACAAAATATTGGACAATTAGTCTTTTGCATTGACGTGTGGGCTGTAGCATTTACTTTTCAATTGTTTGAAAGGACAACCAATCTTGCAGAATACGCGGCCAACGTTTGCGGGATTGTAGCGCTCGTTCACGACCACACAAATATAATAAGGCTCTGATTTATCAGTGTGTGCAACAGTTTGATACATCCAAATAATTTTATCTCCACATCCTAGAATCTCCACATACGCCAGAATTTAGTAAGACATTTACGCACGGTTGATAAATGAGGCCCCAGGTGCTGCTAGGGTCTAGCAACATCAACACCACCAGCTGAACAGGAATAGAGGAGAGTGGATACCGGAAAACATTCAAAATGTTAATTGCTGTCACCCATCTCCGTTACTGTGTAGGATGGATAAATATATATAGACTAGTTGAGTATCTAAAGCTTCAGCATTTGTTAGTTCAATTACAGGCTCAAAATGGCCAGAAACAAAGACCTTCCTTCTGGAACTCATCAGTCTATTCTTGTTCTGAGAAATGAAGGCTATTCCATGAGAGAAATTGCCAAGAAACTGAAGGTCTCGTACAACGCTCTGTACTAGTCCCTTCACAGAACAGCGCAAACTGGCTCTAAGCAGAATAGAAGAGGAGTGGGAGGCCCCGGTGCACAACTGTGCAAGAGGCCAAGTACATTAGTGTGTCTGGTTTGAGAAACAGACGCCTCAACTGGCAGCTTCATTAAATAGTACCCGCAAAACACCAGCCTACATGTTAACAGTGAAGAGGCGACTTCAGGCTGGCCTTCTAGGCAGAGTTGCAAAGATAAAGCCATATCTTAGACTGACATATAAAAAGTGAAGATTAAGATGGGCAAAAGAACACAGACACTGGACAGAGAAAAACAAGTGTTAAGGACAGACAAATCTAAGTTTGAGGTGTTCGGATCACAAAGAAGAACATTGGTGAGACGCAGAAAAAATGAAGAGGCCAGAGGAGTGCTTGACGCCAAGCATGGTGGAGGCAATGTGATGGTCTGGGGGTGCTTTGGTGGTGGTAAAGTGGGAGATTTGTACAGGGTAAAAGTGATTTTGAAGAAGGAAGGCGATCACTCCATTTTGCAACGCCATGCCATACCCTGTGGACGGTGCTTAATTGGAGCCAATTTCCTCCTACAACAGGACAATGATCCAAAGCACAGCTCCAAACTATGCACAAACTATTTAGGGAAGCAGTCAGCTGGTATTCTGTCTATAATGGAGTGGCCAGCACAGTCACCGGATCTCATCCCTATTAAGCTGTTGTGGGAGCAGCTTGACTGTATGGTACATAAGTGCCCATCAAGCCAATCCAACTTGTGGGAGGTGCTTCAGGAAGCATGGGGTAAAATCTCTTCAGATTACCTAAACAAATTGACATCGAAAATGCGAAAGGTCTGCAAGGCTGTAATTGCTGTAAATGGAGGATTCTTTGAGAAAAGTTTGATGGACTCCATTATTTATAACATTGTCAACACTATTGCCTATTCATTTTGCAACTCATTTCATGTATTTCTATGTGACCCCAAACTTTTGATTGGTTGTGTGTATAAAAAATGGCCTCTCACTGTCAACTGCATTTATTTTCAGCAAACTTAACATGTAAATATTTGTATGAACATTAAGATTCAACAACTGAGACATAAACTAAACAAGTTCTACAGACATGTGACTAACGGAAATGGAATAATGTGTCCCTGAAAAAAGGGGGGGGGTCAAAATCAAAAGTAACAGTCAGTATCTGGTATGGCCACCAGCTGCATTAAGTACTGCAGTGCATCGCCCCTCATGGACTGCACCAGATTTGCCAGTTCTTGCTGTGAGATGTTACCCCACTCTTCCACCACCTGCAAGTTCCCGGACATTTCTGGGGGGAATGGTCCTAGCCCTCACCCTCCGATCCAACAGGTCCCAGATGTGCTCAATGAGTTTGAGATCTGGGCTCTTCGCTGGCCATGGCAGAACACTGACATTCCTGTCTTGCAGCAAATCACGCACAGAAGGAGCAGTATGGCTGGTGGCATTGTCATGCTGGAGTTGTCAGGTCAGGATGAGCCTGCAGGAAGGGTACCACATGAGGAAGGAGGATGTCTTCCCTGTAACGCACAGCGTTGAGATTGCCTGCAATGACAACAAGCTCAGTCCGATGATGCTGTCACACACCCACCCCAGACCATGACGGACCCTCCACCTCCAAATCAATCCCGCTCCAGAGTACAGGCCTCGGTGTAACGCTCATTCCTTCAGACGATAAACGCAAATCTGACCACCTTGACTCGTCAGTGAAGAGCACTTTTTGCCAGTCCTCTCTGGTCCAGTGATGGTGGGTTTGTGCCCATAGGCAATGTTGTTGCCGGTGATGTCTGGTGAGGACCTGACTTACAACAGGCCTACATGCCCTCAGTCTAGCCTCTCTCAGCCTATTGCGGACAGTCTGAGCACTGAAGTAGGGATTGTGCGTTCTATGGTGTAACTCGGGCAGTTGTTGCCATCCTGTACCTGTCCCGCAGATGTGCCGATCCTGTGGAGGTGTTGTTACACGTGGTCTGCCACTGCGAGGTTGATCAGCTGTCCGTCCTGTCTCCCTGTAGCGCTGTCTTAGGCGTCTCACAGTACGGACATTGCAATTTATTGCCCTGGCCACATCTGCAGTCCTCATGCCACCTTGCAGCATGCCTAAGGCACATTCACGCAGATGTGCAGGGACCATGGGCATCTTTCTTTTGGTGTTTTTCCAGAGTCAGTAGAAAGGCCTCTTTAGTGTCCTAAGTTTTCATAACTGTGACCTTAATTGCCTACCGTCGGTAAGCTGTTAGTGTCTTAATTACCGTTCCACAGGTGCATGTTCATTAATTGTTTATGGTTCATTGAACAAGCATGGGAAACAGTGTTTAAACCCTTTACAATGAAGATCTGTGAAGTTATTTGGATTTTTACAAATAATCTTTGAAAGACGGGGTCCTGAAAAGAGGGTTATTGTGTGTGTGTGTGTGTGTGTGTATATATACAGTTGACATTGTCATACACTTAGGTTGGAGTCATTAACTTGTTTTTCAACCACTCCACACATTTCTTGTAACAAACTGTGGTTTTGGCAAGTCGGTTAGGACATCTACTTTGTGCATGACACAAGTAATTTTTCCAACAGTTGTTTACAGACAGATTATTTCACTTATAATTCACTGTATCACAATTCCAGTGGGTCAGAAGTTTGCATACACTAAGTTGACTGTGCCTTTAAACTGCTTGGAATCTTCCCAAAAATGATGTCATAGCTTTAGAAGCTTCTGATAGGCTAATTGACATCATTTGAGTCAATTTCAGGTGGACCTGTGGATGTATTTCAAGGCCTACCTTCAAACTCAGTGCCTCGTCGCTTGACATCATGGGAAAATCAAAAGAAATCAGCCAAGACCTCAGAAAATAATTGTAGACCTCCACAAGTCTGGTTCATCCTTTGGAGCAATTTCCAAATGCCTGAAGGTACCAGGGTCATCTGTACAAACAATAGTATGTGAATATAAACACCATGGGACCCGCTCAGCTGTCATACCGCTCAGGAAAGAGATGCGTTCTGTCTCCTAGAGATGAATGTACTTTGGTGTGAAAAGTGCAAATCAATCCCAGAACAACAGAAAAGGACCTTGTGAAGATGCTGGAGAAAACAGGTACAAAAGTATCTATATCCACAGTAAAACGAGTCCTATATTGACACAACCTGAAAGCCTGCTCAGCAAGGAAGAAGCCACTGCTCCAAAACCGCCATAAAAAAGCCAGACTACGGTTTGCAACTGCACATGGGGACAAAGATCGTACATTTTGGAGAAATGTCCTCTGGTCGGATGAAACAAAAATAGAACTGTTTGGCCATAATGACAATCGTTATGTTTGGAGGAAAAAGGGGGACGTTTGCAAGCCGAAGAACACCATCTCAACCGTGAAGCACGGGGGTGGCAGCATCAATTTGTGGCGGCACTTTGCTGCAGGGGGGACTGGTGCACGTCACAAAATAGATGTTATCTTGAGGCAGGAAAATTATGTGTATATTTTGAAGCAACATCTCAAGTCATCAGTCAGGAAGTGAAAGCTTGGTCGCAAATGGGTCTTCCAAATGGACAATGACCCCAAGCATACTTCCAAAGTTGTGGCAAATGGCTTAAGGACAACAAAGTCAAGGGATTGGGGAGGCCATCACAATGCCCTGACCTCAATCCTATAGAACATTTGTGGGCAGAACTGAAAAGGCCTGTGCAAGCAAGGTCTGACTCAGTTACACCAGCTCTGTCAGGATTAATGGGCCAAAGTTCACCCAGTTTATTGTGGGAAGCTTGTGGAAGCCTACCCAAAACGTTTGACCCAAGTTAAACAATTTAAATGCAATGCTACCAAATACTAATTGAGTGTATGTAAACTTCTGATCCACTGGGGATGTGATGAAAGAAATAAAAGCTGAAATAAATCATTCTCTCTGCTGTTATTCTGCCATTTCTGCCATCTTAAAATAAAGTGGTGATTTTTTACTAGGATTAAATGTCAGGAATTGTGAGAAACTGAGTTTAAATGTATTTGGCTAAGGTGTTTGTAAATTTCCGACTTAAACTGTCTGTCTGCCTGTCTGTGTGTCTGTATCATGCACAGATATTAGGTTTTTGGCCGATACCGATATCCATTGTTTTCCTTGCCGATGATAACATATTTACAATTTTTGCGGCCTTTTTAAGCATTCTAGTACAGTTAAATTGTTAACACACGCACATGGCACTGCATCTCAGTGCAAGAGGTTTCACTACAGTCCCTGGTTCGAATCCAGGCTGTGTCACATCTGGCCGTGATTGGGAGTCCCATAGGGCGGTGCACATTTGGCCCAGCGTCGTCCGGGTGAGGCCAGGGTAGGCCGTCATTGTAGATAAGAATTTGTTCTTAACTAACTTGCCTAGTTAAATAAATGTTACACACACCCACACTGACCAAAAGGTTATTTTGGGGGAATTTATGTATGTCCCTATTACCAGTAAAATATAGACAAAACCTATTTCTTTCACTTATTTGCTGTGTTTCGTTGTTCAGTCATTTCATTCTCTACCAGGATTTCTATGGAACGCTGTTTGGGTCTTTGTGTGTCAAAAAAGATGCACATCAAATTGGCTTGTTGACCAATCAGGACCTGAATATGACTGCATGTTATATATTTTAACATATTGTTTTACATAGTTATATGAAATACGAGTGATCGTGTAATGTCACAACGATCCATCGATACGTATGCTATGATGCTGGTAAAGTTGTTTTGCGCACCTTCAGTGCTGGTCTTAAATAAAGCTAGGTTGCTCATGGATGCAAACAATTTTCTTCCCCAGAAACAGCAAAACGGCAATCTGTTTTAGTGGCTATAGTTAGCTAGCTAACTATATAGCTAGGTGTCATCTAAAATTACCCTAATTTATAAGACAGTTTATTTGTATTAATGGTGGTCAGACCCATCTATGTGAACCTAGCCACAAAAAGGATTAGCCACAATAGTGGACTTTGCTGTTAGCCTTCAAAATAAAAGTTTGACAGTGATGCAAATGAATACAAATAGTATAATTTTTCCATAATTCAATAGATCATGCTAAATGAGGTTGGAATGTTATATAAAAACAATTTGTTAATTTGACAAATCTGAAATCACACTGGCTGTATTATACTTTAGAATTGCATTGGGGGCGTACTTATTTCACTGTACAGCCTTGCCCCATGTTATTGATCCACAATCCATAGGTATCAGTCTACTCTGTGACACCCAGAGAACATTAGCATCATAGCTCTTATTGCTGGACTCTGAAACAACTGTGAATTGAGCCACATTTATTGTCAACTTATGTTTATTTAACACTTTTCCAGAGGAAAAACAATACTGCGTGGATTTTTGCTAACTCTGAGGACATTGGGAAGAAATATATTGGGTATTGAGTAGACTGATACCCCATTTAATTGATCCCCAATCCTTAGGTAAAGCTGTACAGTGCGATGTGAATGTCAATACACACAATAGGCTGACTGGGGAGGTGATTTCTCACAGTCCCATGATAAGAGCTACTACGCTAATATTTGCAAAATCTCTTCACAGTTGTGTTCTGTGGGTGTCACCGAGAAGACTGATACCCCATTTCATTGCTTCACATTCCAACCTTGTTTAACATTATCTAGTCTAAATATGGCATGATTCCACCAATTGTAACTGTCTGCATCAGAGGTTGTTTTATTTTGAAGCCAAACCGCAAAGTCAACTATTCTAATCCTTATTGTCGCTAGCTTCACAACACATAGCCCTGTTCGGTCGAACCTCACTAGCCAGATGAAGCTAGCTGGCTGCTTATAACGTTAGCTTTGGGCAACAGGGTTAAGTAAATAAAGGTAAGTAGCTGGCTACCTATTTATTTTCATGAACTGCAGTTCAATTTCAATAGGCGAACAACAAGTGGCTACCTAGCTAATAATTACTCTCAAGGATTCCACAATAATTGCTAATAATAGCTACCCCAGAAGTTGTGGTTGAACCAAATAATGCTTTATTACCAACATGGTGTTTTAAGCACATCGTTCGTGGCCGGTGTTTGCTTGTTTGCAGACTTTTTTGTACAGCTTTGACAGTGCTACTGTATGTTTTTTTGACACGCAAAGGCCCAAACGGCATTCCATAGTATGTATGTCGTGAAGCTAATAGCAGTGAAGCTATTACTGTGTAACTCCGATAGGGCTTCATCTGAAAAATGGCACACTTGGTAGTGTGTACCGGTGCTCGACCAGTTGCGAAAGCCCATATCACCCATGACAGAGAACGGTTGAATGTCAAGGGCAATGAATTCCATTATCTTGGCATTAATGGATTTTGACTTTGAGTTGTCTCGCTGAAATTTTCTTACTCTTTCAAATGACTGCTTGACTTGTTGACTGCTCGATCCACACAGCAGACATTGCGGGCTAGGTTAGGAATGCTGTGTTCCATGTGTAGTGCAACATTTTATGAGGCGTCATGTACCTATGTTATATAGGTATGCACTTCAGCTTTGACATCGGTTTTACACATCGGAACATTAAACTAGACACCGATGTTAGCATTTTTAGCTAATATCGGCCGATTCCAATATCTTCACCGATATATTGTGCATCCCTTATATATTAAATATAACACCAGTCAAAATTTTGGACACACCTACTCAATCGAGGGAGTTTATTTATTTTTGCTTTTTCTACATTGTAGAATAATTGTGAAGACATCAAAACTATGAAATAACACATATGGAATCATGTAGTAACAAAAGGTATTAAACAAATAATATTTTAGAATCTTCAAAGTAGCCACCCTTTGCCTTGATGACAGCTTTGCACACTCTTGGCATTCTCTCAACCAGCTTCTTGAGGTAGTCACCTGGAATGCATGTGTGCCTTGTTAAAGGTTAATTTGTGGAATTTCTTTCCTTAATGAGTTTGAGCCAATCAGTTGTGTTTTGACAAGGTAGGGGTGGAATACAGAAGATAGCCCTATTTGGTAATTGACCAAGTCCATATTATGGCAAGAACAGCTCAAATAAGCATAGAGAAACGACAGTCCATCATTACTTTAAGACATGAAGGTTGCCTCCCGGGTGGCGCAGTGGTTAAGGGCGCTGTACTGCAGCGCCAGCTGTGCCATCAGAGTCCCTGGGTTCGCGCCAAGGCTCTGTCGTAACCGGCCGCGACTGGGAGGTCCGTGGGGCGACGCACAATTGGCCTAGCGTCGTCCGGGTTAGGGAGGGCTTGGTCGGTAGGGATGTCCTTGTCTCATCGCGCACCAGCGACTCGACTCCTGTGGCGGGCTGGGCGCAGTGAGCGCTAACCAAGGTTGCCAGGTACACGGTGTTTCCTCCGGCACATTGGTGCGGCTGGCTTCCGGGTTGGATGTGCGCTGTGTTAAGAAGCAGTACGGCTGGTTGGGTTGTGTATCGGAGGACGCATGACGTTCAACCTTAGTCTCTCCCGAGCCTGTACGGGAGTTGTAGCGATGAGACAAGATAGTAGCTACTACAACAATTGGATACCACAAAATTGGGGAGAAAAAGGGGTAAAAAAAAAAGACATGAAGGTTAGTCAATCTGCAATATTTCAAGAACTAGGAACGTTTCTTCAAGTGCAGTCGCAAAAACCATCAAGCACTATGATGAAACTGGCTCTCATGAGGACCGCCACGGGAAAGGAAGACCCAGAGTTACCTCTGCTGCAGAGGATAAGTTCATTAGAGTTACCAGCCTCAGAAATTGCAGCCCCAATAAATGCTTTGGAGTTCAACTGCTTGAATCAGGCCTTTATGGTTGAATTGCTGCAGAGAAACCACTACTAAAGGACACCAATAATAAGAAGATACTTGCTTGGCCAAGAAACACGAGCAATGGACATTAGACCGGTGGAAATCTGTCCTTTGGTCTGATGAGTCAAAATGTGAGATTTTTGGTTCCAACCACTGTGTGTGTCTTTGTGAGACGCAGAGTAGGTGAACGGATGATCTCCCCATGGTGTGGGGGTGCTTTCAAATCAAATGTATTTATATAGCCATTCTTACATCACCTAATATATCAAAGTGCTGTACAGAAACCCAGCTTAAAACCCCAAACAGCAAGCAATGCAGGTGTAGAAGCACGGCGGCTAGGAAAAACTCCCCCAGAAAGGCCAAAACCGAGGAAGAAACCTAGAGAGGAACCAGGCTATGAGGGGTGGCCAGTCCTCTTCTGGCTGTGCCGGGTGGAGATTATAACAGAACATGGCCAAGATGTTCAAATGTTCATAAATAATTTTAATTACAGTGAACAGGTCAGGGTTCCATAGCCACAGGCAGAACAGTTGAAACTGGAGCAGCAGCACGGCCAGGTGGACTGGGGACAATAAGGAGTCATCATGCCAGGTAGTTCTGAGGCATGGTCCTAGGGCCCAGGTCCTCTGAAAGAGAGAGAATTAGAGAGAGCATACTTAAATTCACACAGGACACCGGATAAGACAGGATAAATACTCCAGATATAACCGACTGACCCTAGACTCCCGACACACAAACTACTGCAGCATAAATACTGGAGGCTGAGACACGAGGGGTCAGGAGACACTGTGGCCTCATCCGATGATACCCCCGGCCAGGGCCAAACAGGCAGGATATAACCCCATCAACTTTGCCAAAGCACAGCCCCCACACCACTATCTTCAACCACCAACTTACCATCCTGAGACAAGGCCGAGTATAGCCCACAAGGATCTCCGCCACAACACAACCCAAGGGGGGGCGCCAACCCAGACAGGAAGACCACGTCAGTGACTCAACCCACTCAAGTGAAGCACCCCTCCTAGGGACGGCATGGAAGAGCACCAGTAAGCCAGTGACTCAGCCCCTGCAATAGGGTTAGAGGCAGAGAATCCCAGTGGAGAGAGGGGAACCGGCCACGCAGAGACAGCAAGGGTGGTTCGTTGCTCCAGTGCCTTTCCGTTCACCTTCACATTCCTGGGCCAGACTACACTCAATCATATGACCCACTGAAGAGATGAGTCTTCAGTAAAGACTTAAAGGTTGAGACCGAGTCTGCGTCTCTCACATGGGTAGGCAGACCATTCCATAAAAATGGAGCTCTATAGGATAAAGCCCTGCCTCCAGCTGTTTGCATAGAAATTCTAGGGACAATTAGGAGGCCTGCATCTTGTGACCGTAGCATACGTGTAGGTATGTACTGCAGGACCAAATCGGAAAGATGGGTAGGAGCAAGCCCAAGGTAGGACCTTTGCTGGTGACATTGGCAATTTATTTCGTATTTAAGGCACACTTAACCAGCATGGCTACCACAGCATTCTGCAGCGATACGCCATCCCATCTGGTTTGCGCTTAGTGGGATTATCATTAGTTTTTCAAAAGGACCAATACCTCAAACTAGTTATGTATAAAGTATTCAATTGTCATACTTGAGTAAAAGTAAAGATACCTTTTAATAACAAATGACTGAACTCAGTCACCCAGTAAAATACTACTTGAGTAAAAGTTTAAAAATATCTCGTTTTAAATATACTTAATAAGTACAGTGGTGAAAAAAGTACAACATTTTCATACATGTGTAAAAGTACAAAGTAAATGCTATATATCAAATTCCTCATATTAAGCAAATCAGACTGTTAATTTTTTGTTTTTATTTAAGTACTTTTTGGTGTCAGGGAAAATGAATGGGAGTAAAAAGTACTTTTTTTTGTTCTTTAGGAATGTAAGTGGAGTATAGGTAAATGTTGTAAAAAAAGATAAATACTAAAGTATAGGACAGATACCCCAAAAAACTACTTAAGTAGTACTTTAAAATAATTTTACTTAAGTACTTTACGCCTCTGCCCAAAACACACCTCCAGGCTGTGTAAGGGCTATATGACCAAGAAGGAGAGTGATAGAGTGCTGCATCAGATGACCTGGCCTCAACAATCCCCCGACCTCAACCCAATTGAGATGGTTTGGGATGCTTTGGACTGCAGAGTGAAGGAAAAGCAGCCAACAAGTGCTCAGTATATGTGGGAACTCCTTCAAGACTGCTGGAAAAGAATTCCAGGTGACTGCCTCATGAAGCTGGTTGAGAGAATGCCAGGAGTGTGCAAAGCTGTCAAGGCAAAGGGTGGCTACTTTGAAGAATATAAAATATATTTTTGGTTATTACATGATTCCATATGTGTCATTTCATAGTTTTGATGTCACTGTTATTCTACAATGTAGAAAATAAAGAAAATAAAAAAATTGTGTGTATGCATACAGTTGAAGTTGGAAGTTTACATACACCTTAGCCAAATACATTTAAACTCAGTTTCTCACAATTCCTGACATTTTAATCCTAGTAAAAATTATATGTTTTTAGGTCAGTTAGGATCACCACCTTTATTTTAAGAATGTGACATGTCAGAATAATAGTAGAGAGTGATTTATTTCAGCTTTTATTTCTTTCATCACATTCCCAGTTGGTTAAAAGTTTACATGCACTCAATTTGTGGTGGGATGGTGTTATTCAGCTTGCAAGCCTCCCCCCGTTTCATCCAAACATAACAATGGTCATTATGGCCAAACAGTTCTATTTTTGATTCATCAGACCAGAGGACATTTCTCTAAAAAAGTACAATCTTTGTCCCCATGTGCAGTTCCAAACCGTAGTCTGGCTTTTTTTATGGCGGTTTTAGAGCAGTGGCTTCCTCTTTGCTGAGTGGCCTTTCAGGTTACGTCGATATAGGACTTGTTTTACTATGGATATAGATACTTTTGTACCGGCTTCCTCCAGCATCTTCACAAGGTCTTTTGCTGCTGTTCTGGGATTGATTTGCACTTTTCGCACCAAAGTAAGTTAATCTCTAGGAGACAAAACGCGTCTCCTTCCTGAGTGGCATGACAGCTGCGTGGTCCCATGGTGTTTATACTTGCGTACTATTGTTTGTACAGATGAATGTGGCACCTTCAGGCGTTTGGAAATTGCTCCCAAGGATGAACCAGACTTGTGGAGGTCTATAAAAAAAAATTCTGAGGTCTTGGCTGCTTCTTTTGATTTTCACATGATGTCAAGCGATGAGGCACTGAGTTTGAAGGTAGGCCTTGAAATACATCCACAGGTACACATCAAATTGACTCAAATTATGTAAATTAGCCTATCAGAAGCCATGACATCATTTTCTGGATTTTCCAAGCTGTTTAAAGGCACAGTCAACTTAGTGTATGTAAATGTCTGACCCACTGGAATTGTGATACAGTGAAAAAATCTGTCTAAACAATTGTTTGGGAAAATTTTGTGTCATGCACAAAGTAGATATCCTAACCGACTTGCCAAAACTATAGTTTGTTAACAAGAAATTTGTGGAGTTTTAGAAAAACGAGTTTTAAAGACTCACATAAGTGTATGTAAACTTCCGAAGTCAACTTTTTGTATCTCGCTCTCGTAAGACATGATATAGGCCCAGTCCTCAGGCAGATAAAAATATGTGAAATGATTTGTTAGGCCTACCGTTAAAAATACCAAACAATCTCTTATTTTCACAATGTGCAGTTTATAGATCACTTTTTCTCCTGAGTGTTTTATTTTGTCAGGCCTACTTTGTGTAAAGCATTGTTAGTCCCATTCCACTGTCTCTTATTTCCCCTTTTGTATAGAATGAGGAATTGGGCCTGACAGGCTCCTGTCCTATAGGGAAATCTCGATTTTTGCCAACCCACACCACTGACGCCATCATTAGGGTTTTGATCAACAGCAGTGCGAACACGGGAGGGGGGGGAAGAGAGAGAGAGACAGATCAGGAAAATGACTAACTACTGTGAGGAGGCAGTTTAGCATAGCTTCCTGTAATGTCTGATTTTACCTCTTGTCAGGGGCTATTAAAGGAAGCTGGGTTAATCTTTCTGGAAATCTTCTTTCCACTCAGGGAGGAGTGCCTGCCTTAAATTCCGTACTACTCCCATGAAGCTGACAGGAACCATCATACCACTGTGGTATGTATAATCTAATAAAATGAAGGTACTGCTGACTTTCTATTGCTACTGTCTGTTGCTCTTCTTTGAACGAATGACCTGAATGACACCCATGTACATATTACCTCGACTAACCCATACCCCTGCACATTAACTCAGTGCCAGTACCCTCTGTATATAGCCTCATTATTCTTATTTTGTTGCTTTTTTATTTAGTATATATTCATTAACTGCATTGTTGGTTAAGGGCTTATAGGTAAGCATTTCACATTAAGTTCTGCACATGTGACAAATACATTTTGATTTGATTGCTAGTGACAGCTGGTTTTGAAAGAACAACAAACCTGTCCTTTTTGGCTTCTTTAATTCCCCCGAATGGACTGTTTTACATTGCTCTCTCTCTCAAACACACACTTTGTATCACCATATCACCACCCACATGCGGCTGCATAATGAACTAATAGATTTAAATGCACAATTTGAGTTTTGGGGTTAATCAAACGTAGTTAAAAATTGTGTGAAGTGCTGAACCCATTCAACAGCCTGGGCCAGGCTTTTAGGGCAAAGGGCCATGCTTCCTAAGAGATTCCCACACACCCAGAACAACAAGATTTTTAATACCAGCAGCACTCCACTCACCTCTCTTCTTGTTAGATGAGGCACGCACAGTTAGATGGATGGATTAGCAAATGAATTGCAGACCCCTCTAAAGACCCCCTCAAACTCATTTGTCATTCAGTCTGCATCTGTAATTCGCACGCTTTGAGTTTGAGTCACTGCATGTTTTTTCAAACAACTTTAACTTATCAAATGCCATCTTTTATTACGGTCAAAAACAATCTCATACCTCGACCTACACATTGTGTAAGTTGTTTTTGTATGTGGAGTGTATTTAACTGTGCAGTTTCCCTATCACCATTGTTTTTCCCTCCCCCATTATTCAGTGCTCTAGCTGAACGAACATACTAGCTGGGCCTTATCAGTGGCACTCCATATGGATGTCTAGTCTGTTGCTAAGGCCAGCAGGCTGTGTTAAGCTACCCTGCACCCTGCCTGACTCCTCACTAAATCACCTGTGTCACTGCCTGCTGCCTGCCTCTCCCATGTGACAGAGAGGGAGCAGAACAGTGTATAGCAGCTCAGCCATCCACACCCTGCCCTGAGGATTCCTTTACCCAGTACCACCCATCTCTCTCTTTCTCTGTCTCTCTGCAGTGTGTGGGGGGCCGATGGGTCTGCTCTTTAGAGACTCCAATTATCCCTGACTAGCAGACCTCCTGAAGGTGCAGAGGAAGTGCAGCTATGTCATGGCAGCTGGAATAGTGATGGGATGATTAGCGCAAGCCACGTCTCTCATTTCTGCTAAATAGTTCACATGAAATAACCACTTGTGCACATCAACAGCAGATTTACTTTATATAGGCCTAGTACACACTGTCCTGTAGGCAGTGTGTACTATATAAGCTGTGTTGATATGATGTTGTTGGTGTAGTGTTGATGTGATATTGAGGTGGTGGTGGTGTTCAGTTCATGTCAACTTTGATAAAGGTCATTTGTCCTCTGAGCTGCCCTGGTTGGGTCTGGGCTGTTCTAGCCAAGCCATAACTGAGAGATTAATTTATCATTAGGCTGCTCCATCCAAAGTCCCCTCCTTCATCAGCTCAAGTCGGCTATCTCAGCCTGACTGTTGCCTCCGGGCCTTATTGCAGGGGAAAGAGGGTCAATGTCGAAGAATGTGCTGTCGGGTGCGTTAATGTTGCGTTCAATTGCAAAAACCTTTTGAGCGGGCCTCATCAGTCTTTAAACATTGGACAGCTAGGGGAAAGATGGCTATGTGAGTTAGGTAGTTTGAGAAGGCATGATGCAAGAAGAGTGTGTGTGTGGCTCATTTTAACCATAACTGGTATACTCCTAGTTCTTTCGGGAATAATATCTCAATAAATATGAATACGTTTGTGACAATCGGGTATTTGCAATGCAGACCATGCTTCCTCCTCTCCCAGTGAGTGGCAAGGGCAGAGAGGGGCTGTCTTTGGGAGACAGAGAGACTGGTATGCTTTGGCTATGACAGACAGACGGATGTAGTGAATAAATAGACTGTGTGGTATGCTTTGGCTTTGGACAGACAGATGGATGGGCGGGCAGTGCGGTGTGCTTTGGCCGGGGCTGCTGCTCTGTGAGCCTGGGAGGGCCAGATGTTCCCATGCAGACACACGGGTGAGATGTTCGCCATGCAGGATAAGGGCCGGGAGCTAGCGCACTCTGCAGTGGGGGCACGCATGCATACACACAAACGCACAAAGGACATGAAGGGATCCCAAATGTCTGCCACATTCTTCCCCTGGCAACACACCTTTAGACACCCTGGTTCACAGAGAAGGATCTATTTTATCCCAGACAGGCCCTGTGTTGATGTCAACATTGACATTGAGCTGACCTTACCTGCTGCTGTACATGGATAGAAAATATAATTGTTTGGGCTTTCGGGTTGTATCGACCAGGAAATCCAGCACATGGAGGGAAAGGGGCCTGGCATACAGGGAGGGCAGGGAAGGCTTAGTCTCTCACCACATTTTGGTGTGCATCTCTGACTGTGTGTGTGTGTGTGTGTCTGTGTGTATTTAGGCTATATGTATAAGAGATCAGGATAGTTTAATGGCGCTGTGGATAAAAGTTCCAAGTCAAGACTGAGTGCGGCGTTGCTCTGCTCAGTTCTGTGGCTGGTTGTGTAACACTGTGCCTGTCTGCATGGTGGTTTGTGTGTGTTAAGCCCTTTTAGGATGATTTAATGGCCTTAGCTCTCCCACAGCTCAGACTACTGGAGCTGCAGTGAGCCTCCTCCTAAATCAAGCTGCCTTACACCCTGGTGCTGCTGCTGCTGACCTATGCTGGAGTCTCCTCTCGCGAGTGTGTCTGTCCTCAGAGCGAGGAACAGCTGCATTGATTTGGATCTGTTTGCTGAGCACTCAGAGGAGAAATGATAGCCGTTGAAACACCTGGAGAGGGGGGTGTCCGGAACCACTGTCCCACATGTGTACACACACAACCCCACCTCTGATTCCTATGTGAGGACAGTCTGGGATCCCAATCAGCAGCACTTTAAAAGCTTTCCTCTTTCTCCCTTTAATCACAGGCTCAATTTGTCACCAGCGTGTCCAATTTCTGATAAGCGCTTGAATGTGAGCGAGCGAGGCAGGGGAAGAGCAGCACAAAATGGATGCACCTGCTCATAAATGAAATCAAGCCACTCCATCTTCATTTCCCTATGCTGCTACGCTAGTCTGCCTGGAACAATGCTGTTGCGCATTAGCTCGGCTCTGTCCACACACAAACACAGGCTGGGTCTGAAATGGCACCCTCTTCCCTATATAGTGCACTACATTTGACCAGGGCCCATATAGTGCACTATATAGGAAATATGATGCCATTTCTACAGACACTGAGTCAAGCCCGTTTGAGACTAAACCAAAATGGAGAGGGTGGAGTGCGCAGTCATGTGTTTGGGCTGCTGACAGGCATTAAACTGTTTTTCACTAGTTTGACCAGTCAGATAACACACAACACTGGCATCTGTCCCGCTCTCCTCTCTCTGCCTGCCTGCTTGTGCAGTATGCACTCAATCACACACATTTTGAAGCACACGTCCACATTTTGAATCACGCTACACAGTACGCACACCTTTTATGTCACATTTTGACTCACTCATACAGTATCTCACACCCACCCTTCGAAGCACTCACAGCTCATACACACATTTTTGCTGGGAATGTTACCTTGGGCATACCTGTAATTCCATACATAAGTGGCTGTGTGGTAGGTTTCTCTGATGGAAGACCACACCACAGCTATGTGACACATTAGGGCTTATGAAACCCTAGTGTCCCTTCGGGGTGCATCACAGCTTCCTGCTGCTTTACAACCCACATGATTCTCACATTTAACCCACCCTGCCAACCATGCACACTCCCTCTCTCTCTCTGTCCTGTAGTATTGGTCGATAAATGTATAGGGTTGCAAAATTCCCAGGTTTTCTAGAAATCCCAGTGTCAAGATTCATGGAATCGGGAGGGATTAAGCAGGAAATCTGTGAATCCTCCAACCAGGATTTCTGGAAAATTGCAATTATACTCCTGTTGTCTGGCTTGTACATGTGCAATCTACAGATGTAGTATTTCTCTATCTGCAGTTGTGCTTTTGGTCATTTCCATGTAAAAGGATCCATGTGCACCAACATGTGAATTCATAGGAGCATGTTAAATTGGGTGTCAAATGAAAGCTGAGCCTATATTTCTGAGAAATTGAGGCATATATATGTTTTTCAACCCTTTTCTGTCACTAAAAATGTGGAAGAAGCCAAGGCTTTGATTTCTGGTCAAACAGTTAGAAGATGGGTCTTAGAACACATCTACCAGAAAAGGTCTTAAAAGGTATTAGAAATGCATCAAAACAAAATCATGTTGAAGTAAAGACACCTGCCAAGTAATAAACACTGTTTCATTTTGGAGAAATTGAAGAAACATTGCTTTGTGCCTTGAAATTCCATTACAAAAAACACCTAAGATTTTCTCATTTCTCTCCCTCATGAGGAGGGAGAATAATGAAAGTTCACAGAGGTAACAAGTTAAGATGGGCCTATCGATTAATGAGTGTTTTTACTGATACCAAATCGGTAACGGAATATCTACCATTTGGATTGGCTACAATGGGAAATCATAGTAGTCACAAACCACAGTTGGGTTCACAAATTTGAACAGCACAGTACTAGGGATGGGCACTGTTATTCCAGTATCCGAACGGACGTTAGTATTCGATTTACTTGGGAGAGTATTCATTTTTTAGTAGACCATTACATTCAACATTTTAATAAAACAACCGTTTTATGAGTTTGAGTGTGCCCCATTAAAAAAAAAAAAAAATGTTGTCGGTCAATCAAAGTGACGCTACAGTCGGTCTCCATTAGGGGTCGACCGATTAATCAAAGTGGGCCATTTTAATTAGGGCGCCGATTTTTCCCGATTTAATAAAAAATAAATTATTTTTTTTTTTTTTAATTTAACCTTTATTTAACTAAGCAAGTCAGTTAAGAACACATTCTTATTTTCAATGACGGCCTAGGAACGGTGGGTTAACTGCCTTGTTCAGGGGCAGAACGACAGATTTTCACCTTGTCAGCTCGGCTCGTAAGCATTCATTCAAACAGCACTTTTGTGTGTTTTGCCAGCATTTCTTCGCAAGCAGAGCGCTGTTTATGTCTATCAGCCTAATGGCTGGTTAGCAGGGTGCACGCTAATAACGTATTCAAAGGTCACTCGCTCTGAGACTAGGAGTAGTTATTCCCCTTGCAGAGGGCTTTTGTGGAGCGATGGGTAACGCTGCTTCGAGTGTGGCTGTTGTCGATGTGTTCCTGGTTCGAGCCCAGGTAGGGGCGAGGAGAGGGACGGAAGCTATACTTACACTGGCAATACTGTAGTGCCTATAAGAACATCTAATAGTCAAAGGTATATGAAATACAAATGGTATAGAGAGAAATAGTCCTATAAATACTATATTAACTACAACCTAAAACCTCTTACCTTGGAATATTGAAGTCTCATGTTAAACGGAACCACCAACTTTCATATGTTCTCATGTTCTGAGCAAGGAACTCAGATGTGGCACATATTGCACTTTTACTTCTCCAAAACTTTGTTTTTGCATTATTTAAACCAAATTGAACATGTTTCATTATTTATTTGAGGCTAAATTGATTTTTATTGATGTATTATATTAAGTTAAAATAAGTGGGGGGCAATTTCATAAATATTGATGCATCTCAACATAGAAGCCATTTGGGCGATTCGGTTGAGACTTGAGTGCATGACTTCACTCTGAGCCCTTGACAAAACCCAAAACATGGCGGACAATTTCTCTCGCCTCGGATATGAAACTAGTAGTACCCACCAAATTCAATGACAGTTAAAATTTAAATACGAATCTGACATTCCCGCTCCCCAATAACAGTATTTGATTCATATCAGCAGCTTTCTTATTGAACAGCTCAGCTAGCTAGTGAAATGCTCATTTGCAAAGCTAGCTAGCTACCGTTAGCTAGACTCGGGAGCTCATGTGGACATACTGTAGGCTTCAGGAGCCAGCCAGCTGGTTAGATAGGATTGCACCATAATGCAACAACTGGCTACTAGTTTGTTTTCAAACAAATATTTTCAACTCGTCAACCTAGTTTATCCACTGGCCACCGCTTTTAGGAGGATAGCTAATTACTGAAATCTAGCTGGCTAGATCACTGGCCAGGCAGTAGCCACTAACTACTCGTGGACACATGACCTATTCTTTGATACATTTGGATTAACTTTGTCATATCAAGCAACACAGACCATTTGTGGAATGGAAAAATAACAATTAGTGGGCTCGTTTTTGTGAATGATCGGACAGTGAAAGTAAAATAGATTGGTAGCTAGCTGGTGATGCTTTTATTTATTATTTGGTGATCAAGCTTAAGCTGAGTTTCCCAAACGGCATGAGCTAGATGGCTCTGTGGAGCATCTGTGTGACATCACCCGACTGGGGCTATGTCGACATTGCCCTCGCTTTCCTACGGAAAGACAATTCGCAACAGGTAGGTTCTTGTTTCATATAGAGTTGTTGTAGACATTGGATGTAGAGCACAGCAAAATAGCCTCAATTAGCCTTTCTAGCTAGCTTCTTTACAACAATTTGATTCAGTCAAGAGGCACAAAAGTTTTTTATTTTTAAGTATTACCCCTTTTTCTCCCCAATTTCGTGGTATACAATTGGTCTTGTCTCATCGCTGCAACTCCCATACGGACTCGCGAAGGTCATCCTAAACACAAGCCTCACTGCTTCTTGACACAATGCCCACTTAACCCAGAAGCCAGCTGCACCAAAGTGTTGGAGGAAACGCTGTCCACCTGGTGACTGTGTCGGCGTGCACTGCATCCGGCCCGCCACAGAAGTCGCTAGTGCGTGATGGGGCAAGGACATCCCAGCCAGCCAAACCCTCCCCTAATCTGGACGATGCTGGGCCAATTGTGCGCCGCCCCATGGGTCTCCCAGTCGCGGCTGTCAGTGACCGGACCTGGACTCGAACCCATAATCTCTAGTGGTACAACTAGCACTGCCTTAGACCACTGCACCACTCAGGAGGCCTGTGATAGACAAACTTGTTGCTGTTATCTAACTAGCGTGAGTCTGGCTACTTTCTCTCTCTCTCTCTCTCTCTCTCTCTCTCTCTCTCTCTCTCTCTCTCCCCATTCCATGCCACGTACATAGACTTTCACACAGACCTGTCCCTGCTCCTCTCTTGCCCCTTACCAACCCTCCTGCTGAAACAAGTAAAAAAAAAAAAATATATATATATATATTCAGACCCATTAACTTTTTCTACATTTTGTTACGTTACAACCTTAATCTAAAATGGATTTTAAAAATACTAATCCTCAGCAATCTACACATAATACCCCATAATAACAAAGCAAAAACAGGTGTTTAGAAATTTGTGCAAATGTCTTAAAAAATAAAAACATATCTTATTTACGTAAGTCTTCAGACCCTTTGCTATTAGACTCGAAATTGAGCTCAGGTGCATCCTGTTTCTACAACTTGATTGGAGTCCACCTGAGGTACATTTCAATTGATTGGACATGATTTGGAAAGGCACACAAGTCTATATAAGGTCCCACAGTTGACAGTGCATGTCAGAGCAAAACCAAACCATGAGCTCGAAGGAATTGTCCGTAAAGCTCAGAGACAGGATTGTGTCGAGGCACAGATCTGGAAAAGGGTACCAAAACATTTCTGCAGCAATGGTCCCCAAGAACACAGTGGCCTCCATTCTTCAATGGAAGAAGGTTGGAACCACCAAGATTCTTCCTAGAGCTGGCCGCCCGGCCAAACTGAGGAATCGGGGGAGAAGGGCCTTGGTCACGGAGGTGACCAAGAACCTGATGGTTACTCTGACAGAGCTCTAGTGTTCCTCTGTGGAGTTGGGATAACCTTCCAAAAGGACAACCATCTCTGCAGCACTCCACAAATATGGCCTTTTATGGTAGAGTGGCCAGACGGAATCCAAAAAGGCACATGAAAGCCCGCTTGGAGTTTGGAAATAGGCACCTAAAAGACTCGGACTATGAGAAACAAGATTCTCTGGTCTGATGAAACCAAGATGGAACTCTTTGGACTGAATCCAAGCAGGCTGTTATGTGCCTAATACTGTGGCGTGGCTTCCGTCTGGCCACTCTCCCATAAAGGCCTTATTGGTGGAGTACTGCAGAGATGGCATTCCTGGAAGGTTCTCACATCTCCACAGAGGAACTTTGAAGCTCTGTCGGTGACCATCGTGTCTTGGTGGTTCCAAACATCTTCAATTTAAGAATGATGAATGTGTTCTCTGGGACCTTCAATGTTGCATAAGTTTTTTTTTTTTTTGTCCCTTTCCCCAGGTATGTGCCTCTTGGAGCTCTACGTACAATTGCTTCAACCTCATAGCTTGGTTTTTGCTCTGACATGCACTGTCAACTGTGGGACCTTATAGACAGTTGTGTGCCTTTTCAAATCATGTCCAATCAATTGAATTTACCACAGGTGGACTCCAATCAAGGATGGTCAATGGAAACAGAATCTACCTGAGCTCAATTGCGAGTCTCATAACAAAGGGTCTGAATACTTATGTAAATAAGGTATTTCTGTTATTTAAAATAAAAATAAAAAATGTGCTAAACTGTTTAGACAGTTCTCTGTCATTATGGGATAGCTGTATGCTGTGCGCGTGTGATACATGACTTAACGAAAATATACCCGCGCCAATTTAATTCCAGTAAATGATGCTGATTAACCTATAGACTGATAAGCATGACCTGTTAAATGTGTTTTCTGCAGCTAACCGATCAATGGTTAACCGTGAACATCCCTAGTACTGAACTGAACTCTACTGTTCTGTGCTGTACTGTACTCTACGGAGCTCTACTGTTCTGTACTTTGATGTCAAAACTTATGAAACATATGTCTATGATTGGTTCAGATTTGACCAACCAAATGTTCTATTGTTGGGGCAGAGCTCATTAAAATAATAGCCAGTGTGTAGAATCATACCCCAATATACAAAAAAGCATATTTGTAACTTTTGTGTACCTATTTGGGAAACCACGAAGACATTCATATCCATAATTATGCATTTCTTTGTAGTATAGATCAGGGACACATGATGAAATTCAGTTATCGGGTGTAAATCCACTTCACTTACTGTAGTTCAATAACCAAAATAACCAAAATCTACGCCAATGTGTCATGTCGTAGCTGACACCCCATTCTTTATGCAGACATCGTTGAATCTTAAATTGGACCAGATATGAGTTTTTGGAAAATGTGGACACAAAAAAACAAGGAGATTTTACAGAAATTCTGTTACTGAACTTTGGATCTGCACAATTCTGCCAGGAAATTTGTTTTTTTAATGTTCAGTGTAAATTGTTATAAGTAGTCCTGTGCATGGACTTGTATGGTTTGTTAAACTTTGAAATCATTGGTTTTTGTTTAGCAAACATTATTTTTCAGCTCAATTCCGTTATCGTGGAATTGCCCTTTTACAAACACTACATAGCTTGGTGTCAGACATCTCCACGTGATTGACTGGCTGCATTGTTGTCTCCTTTGATAAAGAGTAAAGCTCTTAGATTACATTGATGTGGGATTTAGAAAAGACAAAAGGGACAATGTTGCTCTTGTATGAAGACGATAAGGCCTATCTCAGGGCTGTAGTATGGTTAGCCTACCCCTGAGGGTGTACTGCAGAGTAGGGTCTCTCCTCTAATGTGGCGTGCAAGTCGCTCTCCCTCAGTTATCAGTCATCCGCCATGTACCAATCTGTGTTTGAACAGATGCAGGCCAGGACTGCTCCAAACCTAACTGTCAAGTGTCACTCTTAATTGCAAAGCAGGAAGCGTAATGGCTACCACAGATCCTTGCCACGGCTGTTTTTATTAATATCCCCTGACTGATTAATTATAAAGGCTAGCGCTAGGTGTTTTTAACACTAGGTGTATTTAGAGTGTGACTAAAATCAAATGTAGGACTTTTAAATTGTGTGTTTAAAAACCTACAGCTCTGAATTGCAGCCCAGAGATCTCAATATGGTTTTTAATGCATGTCAGCCATTGGGGATTCTCTCCCTGTGTGGTTGGTTTTTAGACAATCACATCTCTGAAAGCAGTTGTTTTTTTCCTCACTGAGGCATGTCCTCTCCAGCCCTCTGTCTGCACTGTGAATGGATGTAGAGTGGAAAGATAGATAAGTTAATAAGTAGCCCCACACTCACACTCCTGTCTCGCACTTTCCACATTAACTTCTTGATGCACCCATCCCGTTAGCGGGATAATTTTCGTCAACATCCGCTGAATTGCAGAGCGCCAAATTTAAATTACTAAAAATATTTTATTTTCATGAAATCACAAGTGCAATATAGAAAAACACAGCTTAGCTTGTTGTTAATCCACCTGGCGTGTCAGATTTCAAAAAAGCTTTTCAGCGAAAGCATACCAAGCGTTTATGTAAGGACAACTCTCTCAGCAGACAACATTACGAACAGCTAGCAGCCAAGAAGATTGGTCACGAAAGTCAGAAAAGCAATAAAATGAATCGCTTACCTTTGATCTTTGGATGTTTGCACTCACGATACTCCCAGTTACACAATAAATGTTCCTTTTGTTCCATAAAGATTATTTTTATATCCAAAATACATTTGGTTGGCGCGTTATGTTCAGAAATCCACAGGCTCGAGCGGTCACGACGGGCAGACAAATTCCAAATTGTATCCGTAAAGTTCGTAGAAACATGTCAAACGTTTTTTATAATCAATCCTCAGGTTGTTTTTGCAATATATAATCGATAATATTTCAACCGGACGATAGCTTCTTCAATAGGAGAGGGAGAGAAAATGTCTGCTCCACTCTGTTGCGCATGCAAAACGCTGCTGGCACCCAGCCATCCAATAACGCGATGTGATCTTTCTTGCTCATTTTTCAAAATAAAAGCCTGAAACTATGTCTGAAGACTGTTCACAACATGTGGAAGCCATAGGAAAAGGAATCTGGTTGATATCCCTTTAAATGGAGCAAAGGCAGGCAATGGAACAGAGAGCTTTCAGGAAAAACAGCACTTCCGGGTTGGATTTTCCTCAGGCTTTCGCCTGCAATATCAGTTCTGTTATACACAGACAATATTTTGACAGTTTTGGAAACTTTAGAGTGTTTTCTATCCTAATCTGACAATTATATGCATATTCTAGATTCTGGGCCTGAGAAATAGGCAGTTTTATTTGGGTACGTTTTTCATCCAAACATCAAAATACTGCCCCCTACACTCAACAGGTTAAGGAGTCAAGTGGGTGAGTGGTAATTAGTGGGTGTGTGTTGTAATGACTGGCCACAGGATGAGATCAGGTCAGGACGCCTCCAGTTCATATCTCCCGACTCGTACACTCACTCACTCAGTCCTAGGAGCCCTGTGTCTAATATGGCACGCTATTCCCTACGTATGTAGGTAAGTTTGACCAGGCCATAAGAGATAGGATCCCATTTCAGACGCACCCCCAGTTTCCTCCCCCAGCTAGAGGATGAGGAGCCAATCAGTACTTGATTGGCTAACTGGCTGGGCAGGCTCAGTGGCTCTCATTCAGGCTAAAAGCATCCTCATGGTTCCAAACTGTTTCGGATGGGAAGCATTCGTGCATATTTTGTGACATTTTTGGTCTTCGGCTGTTCGTGCACACTTTTTTTCTCGAGGCTAGCCAAAGTCTACGCCCATTTGTCGGTGATTGGTCAACAGTAGGGATTCTTCAATTAACTGTTTGTCATTCAATGAGAGACAAATAGTTTTTATGCAAAGGTTTTCACAAATACTGTACCTAGAATCTTACATGTAAAGTTGTGCGACTACGATCTGCAAAAACGTCAAAATGAATGACGGGTTTCTTGAGTTATTCCTACTACGATGGGCAAACCAGTAAATTGCTGCTTTTTTTCTCATTTTTCAAGCGAAGGCCTTTTTAAGGCAGGGTTTTTGTTCCTGGGGCCCCACCTTGGTGCACGTTTTGGTTTTTGCCCTAGCACTGCACAGCTGAGTCAAATAACCAACTCATTATCAAGCTTTGATTATTTGATTCAGCTGTGTAGTGCTAGGGCAAAAACCAAGTGGGGGCCCAGGACAGAGTTTGGGAAACTCTGTTTTTATTGTAATGTATACAGGGCTCTCTTGTAAAATGAAATGTTTTATCTCAATGTGACTCCCTATTTAAATAAAGGTTAAATATAAATAAATGTTTGTTCGCCTAGCCGAGCAACACTTTTTAAAATGAGAGCCACTGATGGTTAATGACCGACAGAACACAACGGATTAGGGATGAGGCCAATGGGGTGATAAGTGATCACCGTAGCCGCTAGCCAGTAAGCACAAACTATTCAACAATGAAAATGTTCTAAAACATAATGCAACCATGTCATATTGCTCTCTTGAATAATGTAACAATTCACAAGCATTTTTTGCAGACAAAGGGTTTGTTTTCTCGTCTGTAGGATACACTCATTACATTTTATCTTCAAGACAAAAGCAGAGTTACTGTAACAGAATGTCTTCATGAAGTAATGTTAGCCTATCAAATGTATTTTTAACCCTCTCTCACCAATATAAAAAGTAAAGTAGGCCTAACTTAGAACATTACAACAAACCAGGCTTAATTTGTATCGATATCATGAAAATCATGTGGTAAAAGCAAATTGCGATTGGAAACATGGGTATAAATGAATTCACCCTGACAAGCCTAGAAGTTCAGCATCCCGGGGTCGCCTCTTCACTGTTGACGTTGAGACTAGTGTTCTTGCGGGTACTATTTTAATGAAGCTGCCAGATGAGGACTTGTGACGTGTCTGTTTCTCAAACTAGACACTAATGTACTTGTCCTCTTGCTCAGTTGTGCACCGGAGCCTCCCACTCCTCTTTCTATTCTGGTTAGAGACAGTTTGCGCTGTTCTGTGAAGGGAGTAGTACACTGTTGTACGAGATCTTCAGTTTCTTGGCAATTTCTCACATGGAATAGACTTTATTTCTCAGAACAAGAATTGACTGAGAAGAAAGTACTTTGCTCCTGGCCATTTTGAGCCTGTAATCGAACCCACAAATGCTGATGCTCCAGATACTCAAGTAGTCTAAAGAAGGCCAGTTTTATTGCTTCTTTAATCAGTACAACAGTTTTCAGCTGTGCTAACATAAGTGCAAAATGGTTTTCTAATGATCAATTAGCCTTTTAAAATGATCCATTTGGATGGCTAACACAATGTGCCATTGGAACACGGGAGTGATGGTTGCTGATAATGGGCATCTGTATGCCTATGTAGATATTCCATTAAAAATCAGCTGTTTCCAGCTACAATAGTCATTTACAACATTAACAATGTCTACACTGAATTTCTGATCAATTTGATGTTATTTTACTGTTAAAAAAAAAGTAGTTTTTCTTTCAAAAACAAGGACATTTGTAAGTGACCCCAAACTTTTGAACGTGTGTGGATGGGTGGTGGCAAGAAAAACTGTGTGAACCCTCTGGAAATACCTGGATTTCTGCATTAATTGGTCATAAAATTTGATCTGATCTTCATCTAGGTCACAACAATAGACAAACAGTCCGCTTAAACTAATAACACACACACAATTCTAAGTTTTCATGTCTCTATTGAACACATTGTGTGAACATTCACAGTGCAGGGTGGAAAAAGTATGTGAACCCTTGGATTTAATAACTGGTTGACCCTCCTTTGGCAGCGATAACCTCAACGAAACGTTTTCTGTAGTTGCGGATCAGACCTGCACAACTGTCTGGAGGAATTTTTTACCATTCCTCTTTACATAACTGTTTCAGTTCAGCAATATTCTTGGGATGTCAGGGGTGAACTACTCTCGAGGTCATGCCACAGCATCTCAATCGTGTTGAGGTCAGGACTCGGACTGGACCATTTCAGAAGGCAAATTTTCTTCTGTTGAAGCCTTTGTGTTTTGGGTCGTCCTGTTACATCACCCAACGTCTATTGAGCTTCAATTGCCGGACAGATAGCCTAACATTCTCCTGCAAAATGTCTTGATAAATTTGAGAATTCAGTTTTACCGCAATGATGGCAAGCTGTCCAGGCCCTGAGGCAGCAAAGCAGCCCCAAACCATGATGCTCCCTCCACCATACTTTACAATTGGGATGAGGTTTTGATGTTGGTTGCTGTGACCATTTTTTCTGCACACAGTGTTGTGTGTTCCTTCTAAACAACTCAACTGTAGTTTCATCTGTCCACAGAATATTTTGCCAGTAGCACTGTGGAACATGCAGGTGCACTTTTGCAAACTTCAGACATGCAGAAATGTTTTTTTTCGACAGCAGTGGCTTCTTCCGTGGTGTCCTCCCATGAACACCATTCTTGTTTAGTGTTTTACATGTCGTAGACTCGTCAGAGATGTTAGCATGTTCCAGAGATTTCTGTAAGTCTTTAGCTGACACTCTAGGATTCTTCTTAACCGCATTGAGCATTCTGCGCTGTGATCTTGCAGTCATCTTTGCAGGACGACCACTCCTAGGGAGAGTAGCAACAGTGCTGAACTTTCCATTTATAGACAATTTGTCTAACCGTGGAATGATGAACATCAAGGCTTTTAGAGATCCTTTTGTGACCCTTACCAGCTTTATGCAAGTCAACCATTCTTAATCTTAGGTCTTCTGAGATCTCTTTTATTCGAGGCATGGTTGACATCAGGCAATGCTTCTTGTGAATAGCAAACTCAATTTTTTTATTTTTTTTTATTGGGTAAGGCAGCTCTAACCAACATCTTCAATATTGTCTCTGTGATTGGACTTCAGGTTAGCTGACTCCTGACTCCAATTAGCTTTTGGAGAAGTCATTAGCCTAGGGGTTCACATACTTTTTCCAACCTACACTGTGAATGTTTAAATTATGTATTCAATATAGACAAGAAAAATACAATCTGTGTGTTATAAGTTTAAGCACACTGTGTGTCTATTGTTTTGACCTAGATGAAGATCAGATCAAATTGAATGACCAATTTATGCAGAAATCCAGGTAATTCCAAAGGGTTCACATACTCTTTCTTGCCACTGTGTGTGTGTGTCTCTCATATTGTTACAGGCTGTTACTGCAATTTCAGGTAAAAATTCAAAAACAAGTATCAAATATTAGGAAAATGTCTATACATTTTAGCTGTTACAAAAACATTGCTTTGCTATTACCATTTATACTGTAGGAGTGTTGGCTCAACGAGGCAGTTCTGTTTACACAGCCCTGCTTCAAAGGGGGCAACTGTCGGGCGAGTGTCGTGCTTCAACTCCGGAGGTAGCGGTCAAGATGTAGCAAGTATGCAGGTTTACATTTTAATAATATGTGTAGCTGACGGTATTTTTACGAAAATTCTAAGTGTGAAGAGGCTCTTATTGTCTAAACCAGCTCTGAGTTGCTCTAGTCTCCCTTCTCTCTCCCTCATCACCACAGCAGCAATTTCTTTGTTTGATTTCTTAACTTTTCTGTTGCTTGTTTGGAAACAGTGCCATACTGACTCTGTCTCCGTTTCTCCTTTTTCCATTCTCTGTGTCTCTCCCCTCCCTCACTCATTTTAAACATACACTGTACACAGTATTACACACACATTATTTTTTGTTGTAAAAAGCAGCCTGTGTTGATGAGGGCTGGCATCTCTATGGTTGAAAAATGTCAGCCAGCCCAGCCTTGGACTACACACCTCAGAATCTGCTACAGTCATCAGGATCTCTTGTGTGAGAATGTCGAACACGCGCACACACGCCATGTATGCACACATATACTACACTCACACCACATGTACACGCCATGTGTATACACACACAGTGGAACAGAACGGCGACCGCTTACATGCCTGTGGGCCCCGGGCTAGCAACAGCACTGTTTCAGCAAATCCTGTTCCGCCTCTGCTGTTTGTACATCCCAGATGGGCTAATGAAGGCCACACTGATGTGAACAGTACGCACAAGAGCAGGCGAGGGCTTTTTTCATTTAGAATGCTCCGGTTCGGAATTCAAGGATAAAAAGCGATTTTCTTTCTGTTCCCCTTTCTCTTTCTTTTACCCCGGCATTCAGCTCTCCTCGCTCGCAAAAGAAAAGTAATTTAATTCTATGTCCCTGGGAGTATGCACACACACTCACGCACACTCTAGGATACAATGAATTTCTCCCAACAAGCTTTTTCCTTGGCTCTATTACTGACCCTATGACCTCAGGGTAAACACGCAATTAAATAACAGCAGCACACAGCCTGTTCTGCTTTCTCCTCTCCTTCTCCCTCAGTCATTATCACAACACAGAGGCTTAGCTCTCTTAATTGCTTTCACCTTCATTTGGGAAAGACTGCTAAGGACTAGTGGTTAATACTCACAACCAACCAAACAGGGTTTTCTCACCTTTTTATAGCAAGGAGGCATTTTTCGGAACCATCTTTTCTAATGCTACTTATTTTGATGCTGCACTCTTAGTTTTCATACACACATTAAATGCACTAGTTTTCCCCTTGCATAGGCTACACTACAGCTGAACCCTGGTCTCTTCCTGCCCCGAAAGCGTTGGTTTGTTTTTCTCTGCAATTATCCCTATGATCCATTTCCTAACACTTCCGCCTGAATGTTTAACCAATGCAGATTGCCCTGACGTGGGGAGATATTGACTAATGCAATTATAGCTGGCTGGTGTAATTTTCTAAATGGCCCTCGCCTCTCACACTGTTTTTTTAGATGGGTGAGTTGTTCTGCCTGTCTTTCTAACGCCCCTGAGAAATGGAGGAAAGATATAGGCTTGTGTCGCGTCAAATTATTGGAGCAATTTGACATGACATGTCATGGCGTCTCTAAATGCCTTGAAGTTGTGCTTGTGACCTTGCATGCATCAGTTTCAAGTACAGCATTGTCTCATCACTAAACTCTTATAAAAAGAGGCTCACTCAAATAGACAACTATTATAGATGTATGAGTTGTTGTGGTGGAGACTGAAGAGTCACTTGCTGCGTCATCGTGTCATGAGTCTCTAACGCATGTCGATGTTATATAACGTTGTCGAAAGTGATGTTATGAAAATGCTTTTAGAACATATTAGACGTTTGAGTTCCTAGCACAAGATTAGAGAGATGAAAACATCATAGGAATGGTAGAGCACACCTGCTTTATTCATGGATGTAGATCCTGAGCAGTGAATAAAGTAAAAGCTAAAACTACCAATTTTGAAAGGGGAAAAACAACATACTAACAATCATTATTAACAAGCTGTATAGTCTGGTCAAACATCCACTTGCATATGTTTTCCAGCTCATTCAGCTGTAGGCTATATCACAGTGATTTTCACATTGTCCGGGGCATCAGATCTAAATGCATGATGTCCACATTGACAAATCAGATAGCTAGCATCGAATAAGCTTGTATAGTCCAGTCAAAATCCCACTTCCACATTTTGTGTTCATTCAGCGGGCAAAGTCTAGCTGTGTTAAACATTACAGTAGTTTTGAAATGGGCAACGGAAAGTACTGTCTTAGCCAGTAAGCTAGCTAACGGCATTGTAATTCCCACAATAAAGTCACTTTTGCAGGCTGATTGTGTACACTGTGCATAAAATGGTATTCAATATGGTTTGCAGTATGTTCTGCAAGGTTAGCTATGTAGGGACGTTGACACAGTCAATTGCAGCTAGTAAGGCTTGTAATCCAGCTGGATACAGGTGCCTGCCTGGGTCACTGCAGAGTAAAGTCCATATCATACCAATCTAACCCACCTGGGTTATACCATGTGGGCAATTAGGAATCCGTTGGCGTAGCAGAGGCCACGCACACACACGGGGAACAGGGGTGTGGTGAGGAGGAGCCCTGATCTTATGAAGCTGCAGCATCTGATATCTCAAAGCTGTGCTAGAGAGAGCCTGACTGTCAACAACGGTCTTACTGCACTTTCTGAGTGTTTGTGTTGTTGACTTAAATGTAAATGTAAATGTTGAAAGACCCTGTGTTTTTTTTCTGTCTGATATATGTATTTCAAGTTGATGTGGCCTAGTCACTGGGTAGGAGACCAATGCCCTGTCTGTCTTTCTGTCTGGTTTCATCATCTCTTGCTGTAGTCTCTCTACCAGTATAGAGCAGAGTGTCAGCTGGAGCATTACCATAGACTGACCTTTGCTTCTGCGCTCCCCAGTTTTCTGACATTCAGGGGCGCTGTGGGGGAGGTGTGTTTGTGTGCAAAGGAAGTCCCCCCCCCCCCCCCCCCAAAAAAAAACAATTGGACAAGCAAATTATAGATTTAAGTTGTCTGAATGGACAAGTAAAATAAATTCCCGCAAAAATCACAATGTCAAACTAGGCTACTCCAATCAAAATGGGTTCAAAGTGTCCTCCAGTTGCCATGTGTTGTGCACTGTCCTACCAATCTCTGCAGAGCGCTTCGGAGTAGAATTATTGGAAGCCTGCATTTTCTTGATCAAAGTCAGCCTACTGTGGTTGATATTCATTGCTAGTTTGTGAGTTATTTGCCCAGTTATAGCTCATTGTTAGTCATGAAAATCCTGAAAAGGGCATGGTGTTATGCATCCCCTGCGTGTGCCAGTGCACTTGGGTGTTATCCAGATTGCCATGTCAGGATATTCAGTAATACCGGCACTGAACACAAGGGGCACCATTTTCAAACCTCACTGATCCTCTGTAATCCGAAGGTTAGCAAAACAAACAGATGCATGTAAAATCCAATAGAGAATGCTAACTAAATGCTACTGAGCACATTGCAAACATTTTGTGTCTCTGACCGAAAGTATTTGCAGGACAGACTCTTAAAGTTATTCAAGTAACAAAATACTCAGTGTGCTGCATGCAGAAAACAAATATTAGACAGCAAGACTCTTGATCCAGGGGGGATTCTCTGCTGTTACCAAGTGACCGTAACCACTGAGCTACATGGCTAACTAGCTACTAAAGGCTCCAGTCTCTTGTCATTGTGTGCTTACAAACAAACACTAAGTGACTGGGGACAACCAGTAAACTTCACAATGACAAAGTATGTGATGTAGAATGAAGAACACAATTTTTATCGTCTAGCGTATTGCACAAGTTCACTGCAGGTATTTACTTAAAAGTAGCTACAAATATTTAAATTCATAAAAAAGAACATAAAATAGTTTCAATGGTGTTGTAAAACATCCCATGGGTATATCCAAATACCCCGGTATGCGGTATAATAGTATGTCGCCCAAGCCTACAGCAAACTAACTAGATAACCAGCAAAACGAGACAATATGCTTTAAATTGGCTACCTCACTAGTTAAATATTTAGCTAGTTGCATGTATTAATGTAATTGTCATTCCGATGTACTAAAAAACGTTCCACCAGCACTCGTCTATAACCACAAATGGCTGACATGCAGTTGATACGGGTGCACAGTTGATGAAACCAATGCTGCACACTCAAGTTGTAAAACTGTCTCAAGTGCTCAGAATTGGGTGTAATTCTGACACCGTTGGAACGCTGGTATTCTCCTCTATTCAGTATTTCTGACAATGTTCCCCCCTCTCAAAGATATTCTTAGAATATCCTAAATGACAAGGAGCTCCACAGAAAATATTTTATCCTGGTCTCCGGCAGCGTTTGGAAATGCCGATCGGCGGTCAAGAACGCAGAGTTCATTTCAGCCTATGCTACCCTTCAGTCCCTTGACTTTTTGGCGATGATTGAGACATGGATCACCCCAGAGAACACTGCTACTCCAGCTGCTCTCTCTCCATCTGACTATGTGTTCTCACATACAGTACCAGTCAAAAGTTTAGGTGTGTCCACTCATTCAAGGGTTTTTCTTTATTTTTACTATTTTCTACATTGTAGAATAATATGGACGACGTCAAACTATGAAATAACGCATATTTTAGATTCTTCAAAGTAGCCACCCTTTGCCTTGATGATAGCTTTGCACACACTTGGCATTCTTTCAACCAGCTTCACTTGGAATGCTTTTCCAACATTCATGAAGGAGTTCATATGCTGAGCACTTGTTGGCTGCTTTTCCTTCACTCTGCGGTCCAACTCATCCCAAACCATCTTAATTGGGTTGAGATCGGGTGATTGTGGAGGCCAGGTCATCTGATGCAGCACTCCATCACTCTCCTCAGTCAATTAGCCCTTACACAGCCTGGAGGTGTGTTGGGTTATTGTCTGGTTGAAAAACAAATAAGTCTCATTAAGCGCAAACCAGGTGGGATGGCGTATCGCTGCAGAATACTGTGGTAGCCAAGCTGGTTAAGTGTGCCTTGAATTCTAAACATCACTGACAGTGTCACCAGCAAAGCACCCCCACACCATCACACCTCCTCCTCCATGCATCACGGTGGGAACCACACATGTGGAGATCATCTGTTCACCTACTCTGCTTCTCACAAAGACACGGCGGTTAGAACCAAAATTCTCAAATTTGGACTCATCAAACCAAAGAACAGATTTTCACCAGTCTAATGTCCATTGCTCATGTTTCTTGGCCCAAGCAAGTCTCTTCTTATTATTAGTGTCCTTTTAGTATTGGTTTCTTTGCAGCAATTCACCATGAAGGCCTAATTCATGCAGTCTCCTCTGAACAGTTGTGTCTGTTACTTGAACTCTGTGACGCATTTATTTGGGCCGCAATCTGAGGTGCAGTTAACTCTAATGAACGTATCCTCTGCAGCAGAGGGGTCTTCCTTTCCTGATGTGGTCCTCGTCCTCATGAGAGCCAGTTTCATCATAGTGCTTGATGGTTTTTGTGACTTCACTTGAAGAAACTTTCAAAGTTCTTGAAATTTTCGGGATTGACTAACCTTCATGTCTTAGTAATGATGGACTGTCGTTTCTCTTTTTTCCACCCCTACAACAAGGTAGGCGTTGGCTCAACAAGGTAACTGATTGGCTCAAATGCATAAAGAAGGAAAGAAATTCCAAAAATGAACTTTAAACAAGGCACACCTGTTAATTGAAATGCATTCCAGGTGACTAGCTCATGAAGGTGGTTGAGAGAATCCCAAGAGTGTGCAAAGCTGTCATCAAGGCAAAGGGTAGCTACTTTGAAGAATCTAAAATATAATTTGTTTAATACTTTTTTGGTTACTACATGATTCCATATGTGCTATTTCATCGTTTTGATGTCTTCACTATTATTCTACAAAGTAGAAAATAGTACAAATAAAGAAACCCTTGATTGAGTAGTTGTGTCCAAACTTTTGATTGGTACTGTGTGGGTGAGTGTGTATATATAGATAGTTTGGACACACCTACAGATTCTTCAAAGTAGCTACACTTTGCCTTGATGACAGCTTTGCACACTCTTGGCATTCTGTCAACCAGCTTCATGAGGTAGTCACCTGGAATGCATTTCAATTAACAGGTGTGCCTTGTTACAGGTTAATTTGTGGAATTTCTTTCCTTCTTAATGTGTTTCAGCCAATCAGTTGTGTTGTGACAAGGTAGGGGTGGTATACAAAAGATAGCCCTATTTGGTAAAAGACCAAGTCCGTATTTGGACAAGAACAGCTCAAATAAGCAAAGAGAAACGACAGTCCATTACTTTTTGACATGAAGGTCAGTCAATCTGGAACATTTCAAGAACTTCGAAAGTTACTTCAAGTGCACTCGCAAAAAACATAAAGCGCTAAGGTGCAGGGTTCAGTAACCGGGTGGTAGCCGGCAAGTAACAGTGACAAAAGTTCAGGGCAGGGTACTGGGTGGAGGACAGCCAGTAGTAACTATTTAACAGTCTGATGGCCTTGAAATAGAAGCTGTTTTTCAGTCTCTCGGTCCAAGCTTTGATGCCCCTGAACTAACCTCGCCTTCTGGATGATAGCGGGGTGAACGGGCCGTGGCTCGGGTGGCTGAGGTCCCTGATTTTCTTGGCCTTCCTGTGACACCAGGTCCTATAAATGTCTTCGAGGGCCGGCAGTGTGCCCCTGGTGATGCGTTGGGCAGACCACACCACCCTCTGGAGAGCCCAACAGGATTCTTTCAATGGTGCATCTGTAAAAGATTGAGGGCCAAGAAGTGTCTTAAGGGCCAAGCCAAATTTCCTCAGCCTCCTGAGATTGAAGAGGTGCTGTTAAGCCACCTTCACCACACTGGCTGTGTGGGTGGACCATTTCAGATTTTCAATGATGTGTACGCCAAGGATCTTGAAGCTTTTCACATTCTCCACTGCGGCCCCATCGATGTGGATGGGGGCGTGCTCCCTCTGCTGTCTCCTGAAGTCCACGATCCACTTCTTCGTTTTGTTAAGTGCATTGCTCAAAGCCACAACTGTAGCATATATAATATATGAGATCAGAGACCAGCAGCCTTCCATTGTCAATACCAGTGATTGAACATGCATTTTATTTTGTGAAGTGGTTCCTTGCATCATACAGCAAAATGTAAAGTCACGTTTTGGCAAAAAAAAATCTGTCCTACTTGTCTGAACAAGTGGCTAAAAAAGTTCATGTCAAGCCCTGGTTTGTGTGTGTGTGTGTGTGTGTGTAAATTGAGATCTTGTTTTGACTGAACCCTCCCATCCTCGTCTATCTATATTCTTCTTGAAACACCTGCAACCACACGTCTGCAGTTGATGTGAGGTTGACTACCTCCACCCCAATGCCTTTTGTGTTCTTGAAAAGATTGTCATCCTTGCAGAAAAATATTGGCACTAAGATGAAAGAATGGAAAGAGAGGGGGGGAAATCTTCCTTGCAGCTGTAAGACCGGTGCTGAAATCTTCTATTCCTCAAATCCTTACAGGGAGGAAAAACCAACCTATCAGGCCAATTAAAGTTAATGCGTGGTGACACGTTGAATCAAGGGCAGGGATTGCTGCCATATGGTTGGCCACTGGTCAGGCTGTAAATCAGGAAGAAGAGTGTGCAGGACTGAGGGAGGAGGGGGGGGGGGGTGTCAGGGAGGATGACGCAGCATCACCCCTTGCCACATAGAACGGAACATGATCTGTCTGGTGGTGTGAAGAAAGTGCACTCCCTCTACCGCCCATTACCCCCATCAAGCCTCCCCAGCCCTAAGCTCCCTTCCACCTCTCTCTCTGTGTGTGTGTGTGTGTGTGTGTGTATGTGTGTGTGTAACTGCCAGCTTCATTAAGGCGTGTTTTGTTTCCCCTCCCAGGGAGGATTTAAATGAGCTGTCATCCTGACCTTTTTCAGCTCCTGTGTTTTTAAAGGGAGTTCATCTCACCCTCTCTCTCCTTCTACAGGGGACAGACACTTTTAAGCCGGCACCCTGCGGCAGACGGCCATGCCAAGGTTGTTTTGTGGGTAATTTCCTTCCTCATAACAACGCGGTGTGTGTGTTCGTCTGTGCTCCGGTGTTTGTTCTGATGCCACACAGCAGCAAAGGAGAAGGGCACGGGGCAACACACTGTCGACTTAATTTACTCCCTGACTGTTCTTCAGTACAAGCATCTGTGGTGTTTTTAATACTGTAACTAAATGAAGCAGTCTGCAATTAAATATGTTCTCTCTGCTGATGTTACTGGGTGGCAAGCTCTCACACACATACAGCCTCTCATTATTAAAGTACCTTGTTATTTATTTAATTGTATACGGTCTCTCTACTCCATTGTTTGATATCCCCTAAATGTACTCCTGTTGTGGCTGTTGCGGACTGTAGTAGGGCTGGGCGATATGGCCAAAATAGCATATCATGGTATTTTTCAAATTTATGATGGTATTTTATGTTTTTGATTAATAAAAGTATTACATTTTCTTTGAGTAGTGTGTGACCCTAGAGTGGAAACACATTCTAAATGATTTCAATGGGTCTTTCTTCATTCGGATTGTTTTATACTATTCAATTCAACTTCAACCTAAAATAATTTATTGCATTTCCATCCATTTCTGTATTTCCTGCACTCATTTCAGATCATTTCCACACTGCCACCATATGGGCAAAAATACTAGACCTTATTTTTAACCAAATATTGCGATTTAGATCAAAACACTTGGATTAACTTTTGGAATCGTAGAAATAGAATGTTTATTATAATTATATAGTTAGAATATAAATAATAGTGGGCACTTTGAATGCAGTGTTTGACATAACGAATGAAAATGCCATGGAAGAGTTTTGTGATAGGGTAGGCACCAAAGTGATGTTCAGTGTTTCCTAGGGGACCCTATAATCTTTGGCTACATTAAATACTTTTCATATAACCAAAATATTCATGCTTCGCCTATTCCTCTTTTGATTTAGAAGATACTGTTGCACAAACAACATGCTTATTTAAGCCTCCACCAGTACTGGTATCAAGCTGTATTAGCTAGCTACGTTTGCACTGACTCAGTACTTTTATTAGCTAGCTAATCGCTAGCCAGCTAACTAGCGATTAGCATTAGTGACTAACACTATTTAGCTTAACTTGCTAAGAAAATACAAACTAGCTGTTTGCAGATGTAAGAAACAAACTAATATTGTAATTATAGAGCGCTTGTGGATTTATATTAAGATCAATGTTACATGTGCTGCATTGACCATGCAGACTGAACGAACGTGGCTCGTGGTCAAGCAACCAACAAATGCGGTCCTTGAGTGACAGGGTGGGAGTTCTGTGGAAAGAGGCATGGAGAGAGAGCAGAGATGGATAACTACAGTAGCGGAGTAACCTATAAAAATGGACGTTACACACGGTATATCACATTTAACAAACCAAACATTCAAATACCGTTATAGAAGGTAAAGTTAAAAACCCGGTCCGTGCATAAATACCGGTGTGTGTGTATAGTAAAATACTGTATACCGCCCAGCCCTAGACCGTAGTATTGATGTGTTACTTACTGTCATGTTCCTACTATTGCTCTCTGGAGTGGGTTCATTGTGAGTGGAGTTCATATCTGTCATTAAAGGAGAAGTTTGCTTTTTTACAACTAAAAAATATATGCAAATGGTGTGTTGTAGAAGGGTGGTGAGCTTTTTTGCGATTTTACTTGCTTTTGAAGGGGTGGGGCGGGGTTGACTCTGTGACATAGTAATTTTAAACCTCCCAAGGCCTGGGGGAAGAGTCTGCCCCACGTTTTACCTTGGCTGTTTGATGTTTTAATTTAAGTTGTTATTCACATCAAATGTCACCTCTACCTGATGCTCCAGGTGTGAAACACTTTCTAATTGAAAGGTAACTGTGTCCTCCCTGAACTGAACCCCCCCCAGCACTCTGCTATATACTATAACTATAGTATCTCTATGTAGCATATGTGTCCCTGCAGTTATGTCTGAGTTCTGACCTCTCTCTCTTCCTCCCTCTCTCTCTGCAGTGTGAGTAGCAACGAATGTCCCATGTTGCATTAGTGTCTGTGTGAAATGCTGGCCTGCCTGCCAGGGCCAGGCGACCTCTCCCTCCAGCTTCTTTCCCACACGCAGATGAACACTGGACTTCAGAAATGTAAGGGTCTCTACTCTACTCTCCTACACACACACACACTCACTCACACGTCATTCATTCCCTCTCGCTCTCTCACTCACACACACTCACTCACTCACACTTACAAGTCATTCATTCCCTCTCTCTCACTCACTCACTCACTCACACACTCACACACAAGTCATTCATTCCTTTACAAGACCCAAGGTCTTTTCAATCCAAATATTTTTTATAAAGATAAGCATAAAACTTTCTTCCTCTGAGTCAGTTGGCGCACCAATGCTCACTGCCTTCATAACGTAAGCCTGCAGTATAATAGGCTAATAACCACACCACACCGAAACTTAACAAAAGTTTCTCAACTTTATTAGGGTAATATCAGAAGTAAGTCAAACCATTGTTTATAGGGAAAATATGAGCAGGATATTATGTTGTGGCAAACACAACATTGCAGTTGTAACTTAATTTTGTGCAAGAAAATGGCTCAACAGAAGAAAAAAATCCAATTGCGAACTGGTTTAAACTGTCACAAAAGTATTGAATGGGCTATATTGCAGCAATTACAAAAAAAGGCTAGTGCCTACCATACCCAACAAATGACAGCAATAGGCTAATGATATTTATTTTATTTTACAACTGTCCTACTTATAAGCTATCCTGAACAAAAAATATAAATGCAACAACTGTTGGTCCCATGTTTCATGAGCTGAAATAAATTCTCAGAAATATTCCATATGCACAAACAGCTTATTTCTCTAAAATGCACAAATTTGTTTACATCCCAGTTAGTGAGCATTTCTCTTTTGCCAAGATAATCCATCCACCTGACAGGTGTGGCATATCAAGAAGCTGATTAAAAAGCATGACCATTACACAGGTTTACCTTGTGCTGGGGACAATAAAAGGCCACTGTAAAATGTGCAGTTTTGTCACACAACACAATGCCACAGATGTCTCAAGTTTTGAGGGAGCGTGCAATTAGCATGCTGACTGCAGAAATGTCCACCAGAGCTGTTGCCAGATAATTTAATATGAATTTGTCTTCCATAAGTCGAGTCTGATGTTGTTTTAGAGAATTTGGCAGTACATCCAACCGGCCTTACAACCGCTGACCACGTGTAACCAAGCCAGCCCAGGACCTCCACATCCGGCTTCTTCACCTGTAGGGTCGTCTGAGACCAGACAGCTGAAGAAGCTGTGGGTTTGCACAACCGAGTCATTTCTGTACAAGATGTCAGAAACGGTCTCACCAGGATCTTGACCTGACTGCAGTTTGGCGTCGTAACCGACTTCAGTGGGCAAATGCTCCACTTCGATGGCACCTGGCATGCTGGAGAAGTGTGCTCTTCACAGATGAATCTCGGTTTTAACTGTGCTGGGCAAATGACAGACAGGCGTGTATGGCGTCTTGTTTGGCGGGCGGGTTTGCTGATGTCAATGTTGTGAACAATTTCTGTAAGTTGTGTCTCAGTTTTTCCATGGCCTGCATACTCACTAGACACGTCACCCATTGAGCATGTTTGGGATGCTCTGGATCGACGTGTACGACAGCGTGTTCCAGTTCCCGCTAATATCCAGCAACTTCGCACAGCCATTGAAGAGGAGCGGGACAACATTCCACAGGTCATAATCAACAGCCTGATCAACTCTATGCGAAGGAGGTGTTGTGCTGCATGACGTGAAATCCATAGACTAGCACCTAATGAATTTATTCAAATTCACTGAGTTCCTTATATGAACTGTAACTCAGTAACCTTTGAAATTGTTGTGTTTTGTTTTTATTCAGTGTAAATACGGAGACACAATTAAAGACAGATTAAATTAAATTTAGCAAACAAATGTCTGAACAGAATGAAACAAAACACATGTTCCATATTTTAAAGAACTGGTTTAGATGAATAAACAGTCCTACAATAATAATGAAAACAATAATAATTATGATAATAAAACGAATGATTATTAATACGGAAAAATAAATAAATAAAAGTTCCAAAATTGCATCCTACCTGAATAGCGTGTTGCCCTGTATTTGGCCCTGTCAATGTTCTTTTCGTCTTTGTCCACTACAATCTAAAATCTTTGTGCTCTAATATCGTAGGCTAATTTATTTGGGGCTAATTTTTGGGAAAACTCAAAGCACATTAGCTATATCACTAACTCTAAAGATAATACCCGCTGCTAGTAGCCATGAATTAATCTTAACAGCACATGTAATGTAAAAAACAAACACATTTTGCAGTTGTAGCCTAGCACCCAATGAGGCCTATGCAATGGCCAATGTGCATTTCGCACTTTACGTATGTCAAAGCCATATCAAATATCTTGTTTGTAAAATAGTTGCTATTGAGCTCAAAATTGAGTTGAGAAATAAAAAGTATACTTACAGAAAGCTGTGAACATCCTCTCCCCATCTGTGAGCAACACACCCTTCTCGCACAGTCTCACCTGTCTCAACGTGTGATACCACCTCACCCCCACCCCCTCTCTCCCAACCCCAGGTGACATATCTCTCTCACGCACACTTCAGTCGATAGTCCTAAATATTTTCGGTATTTGCTGTTATTGAATTCATTTCTGAGATTCCTATGGTTTACGGTCACATGATGGTTACATTGCCTAAAATGTACAACCAAACAGGAGTAACAGATGCATGTTGTTTTGAACAATGGACACCCATTCATGTTTTCTCCTTTCTTTTTGGTCCCTCAGAACTGGTGCCAAGTCCTGTAGAAAGCTTCTCAAATCTCCTATCCAAGCTCTCCGACTGTACGATGTTGGCCATCTTATGCCACGATTTTGCAGTCCAGACATAATGTTCACGTCGTGTGCAAATTCTTTGGCCGTAAACGATTGTGGAGTGTCTTGGCACGCTCATTGTGACAGGGTCGAGGTCTGCTTATTTTAAGTAGCACTACGTGCGGCCGTAGGCTCTGACAAAGTTCTGGCAAAAACATGTAGCCTTAATCGTGTAGTGTGGCTGGTGTTACGAGCCGATCCTGGTGACTGACCAATAGGAACACAACCTACACTGAGTATGCGCACAATAATACGATTTTGAATAGTCCGATTAATATAATAGTATGATCTAAATGTTTACATGCTTTGCAAGACAAATGATTTCCCTAATAATCTTGTTTACATAACATATCTGAAATCAGGCCACCTGATGGGACTTTGATAAATGGACAATCGCCAATCAAAATAAACTTTTTACCATAGCGACCATGTTATTTTTGGGAAGCCTATTTAATTCTGAGTTCGGACATATAAAGTTTGTATATGAAAACTATTTCTAAGATGCATCCTGGCTGGTGCTGGCACATGCGCAGATCTAATACACCGCTGCATGACTTAGCCTACGTCGGCTTACATAGCCTCACAAGCCAATCGCACAATGTCTCTACAGAACAAGAAAGTCGTACAATCTGTCTAGGTTGATATCTAAAAAATTGTATTTGGTAAACATTGCACAGTGTGACATCTAATTATCTTAAAAGACTGAATCCAACGATCAGTGTGGGAAAGCTTTTAGATGACGTTCTCTGTGCATTATTGATCAGACCCCAACAGACCAGCTTGATTTAGATCTCCCCCTCCCCTCTTTTCTCCCTCTCCCTGAGGCACAGAGATCTCTCTCTAGCTAGTTCCTGCAGCAGGTTTGTGTGTTATAAAACACTCTCTCTTCATCTATGGCTCATCAAGACTGTAATTTCAGAATCACTGTAATCCGCCTACCCCCAGGAGCACAGTGCCAAGCGAGGGGGAGTCTCACTAAGTGCCAACGTCCGCCATGTTGTTCTGTTCCTCCTCCTCTCCTCTGGCAGGCATGTGACAGAGTACAGTGGAACAAGCTTGGTTTTAAAAAGGTCCACTCTGTAATAATGTCTGTCGCTTGCTGCGCTGCTGTGTTCTGTAATGCACATCAAAGCAGTAGGGGCTGAAAGTAAAAGTTTGATTTGGTTTATCAATGAACAAGTACCTTTTTTCCCATTCCTATCGATAAAATAATTATATTAAGTCATACAAAAGTTTAACTGTGCGTGAAGTTTCAAATGCATTTGTCATTTCTAAATCTGTAATGTGATAGGTATTTGACCATTTACTATTTTTTAACACACAAAAACACATTTGATGAATACAATATTTAATCAGTTGTCCTCCGCAAATGAAGTTTATGTTGACTCAATCTTTGTGAGAGGGAGGGAATCTGACTTCATTAGTCTTCAACTCACAGCTCAGACATTTAATTCCGGTTCAATGTAATAAGCCCTGAGTTAGCCTGCCTGGAGCAGGTTAGATCTGAAGGATTCGTTGAAATAAAAATGTAGCTGGCTGAAAGGTGAGCCACTTCTGTGGTAACGTTTGAACTCCGAGTTGACCAAAGTTACCTCGCTAACTCCTCAAACTACACTCATAGTATAGGGCTCAGGGCAGCAGCTTTATTTATTATTGGGGAAAGAGACTGAAGAGCGACTTTAAATAGATGAGAACACACACACACAGGATACCTGCTCTCAGACTGAGTCTGATGCTGTTGGGAGAGCGATCGTTAACCTCAGCAGCTTGGAAAGTGGAAATGGCCCCGATTCCTCCACAGCACAGAGAAGGAAGCATGTAGAGAGAAGTACAACAAATGGAGCAGGCAGAACAATTTTACTCTATACACGCAGCTACTTTACCGAAGGGGCTACATGGAAAGATGCGGAGATCTGAAGTAGATCACAACTACATTCCCTATGGCCACATCATTTAAACAGTAAGAGATTCGTTAAGTCACTCTTGTCTTGAGAGAAAAATGAATGAGCCATCTAGCATTTGGCCCCCCTACAGTTTAAATATTGTTTGGTAAAAACAGTTGTGTGTGTTACTGACTGTGAAATACTTTTCCTATGTGTTCCTCCATTGGGCAGTCCCTCCAGGATTTCATTTTGTGATTTTTGCGGGCAAAAATTATTAATTTTGTAATCCATGCTACAGGACTATTTTGATCACGGACTGGGCCCCTCTGGCAATAACATTGACAAATACACTGACTGTCTCTGGGTTCATCAGGAAGTGCATAGAGGATGTTATTCTTACAGTGACGATTAGAACATACCCTAATCAGAAAACATGGATAGATGGCAGCATTCACGCAAAACTTTAAGCGTGAACCTCCGCATTTAACCACAGTAAAGTAACTGGAAACATGGATGATTCCAAACAGTCTCAATTCAACAGCTCACCCGACGTTGCACTGCACACCTCCCTATCCCACCCGGCAAGAGGAATACCTATCTGAAATGCTGTTTATCGACTACAACTCAGATTTTAACACCATAGTGCGCTCCATTCTCGTCACTAAGCTCGGGCCTTGGGTCTGAAATGCTCCCTGTGCAACTAGATCCTAGATTTCCTAACGGGCTGACCCCAGGTGGTGAGGGTAGGCAACAACACTTCCACCACACTGATCTTCAACACTGGAGCCTCCAGGGGTGTGCTCAGCCCCCTCCTGTGCTCCCTGTTCACCCATTACTGCGTGGCCACGCACAACTCCAACTCAAACGTCAAGTTTGCTGATGACACGACAGTGGTAGGCCTGATTACTGACCGCAACGAGACTAGAGGGAGGTGCCCAGAAAATAACCTCTCTCTCAACGTCAACAAAAATAAGCAGCTTATCGTGGACAACAGCACGCCCCCATCCTCATCGATGAGGCCCATCTCATTGCCACCCTTTTTTCCCTGTGCATTTAAAGAAAGAGAGCGGATTAATTAGCCCCTTAGCATTGTGACACCACCGTGCCAGTCTTCACAGCTCAGCTCTCTGCCTAGTGCCACTCTGCCTAGCCCACTCACTGCATGCTGCCTGTGAGGCTGAAGAGAGGAGAGGTAGATGGAGAGAGACTTACAGCTTGTGGAAAGACTAAAACCCATTCACATCCACATTAGGAGATGAGTCTACGATGGAACCCGGTAGCATTACTTGACATTTGAGACATTTCGTCCCCAGTAAAAGACAGAACTAGCCACCCTCTAAGAGTTTTTTGTTTTTTTTACCCACGTATTTAATAGAAGGATGTTGTACTAGATATAGTAATTGAATAGAATAACTAAATATAAGAATGTATGGTTTGGATGTTAAAAGATGAGGGTTCACTTTGGTTCAGACAGTGTTTTAAAAAGGCATCACTGTGGGACTGCCTGTGTCTCACTATCTGTTGGTGTATCCAAAATGGCACTTTGGGCCCTGGTCAAAAGTAGTGCACTATGTAGGGAATAGGTTGTCATTTGGGACGTGACTGCATGTGTATGTATGTAGGTCAGGCTGGCTGGCTGGGGCAGGGAAGGTGACCGGGTTTGAGACCCAGGGCTCAGCCTGAGGAGGGGAGGCTTGGTGAGGTTGCATACAGAACCTCTGCTCTCCTCAACCCAGATCACAATGGCTGGAGGCAGGCCCCTCTCTCTCATATTACATTATAACTGACTTTTACAGTTGGGGAAAGAAAATGAGTCTCACCGAGTGACAGAAACACGCCATCACCTTAGCACATGCTGAACACACACACAACATACTCACGGGCACCTGAATGCACATGTCAAACACACACCTTATCAGTCTTACACTCCCCCAAACACAAACATACACACACTCAAACTACAGCATCTTCAGACACACTGGGGCATTGTTAAATATAGCCAGTGAGGTGCTTAGTAGCTGTAACAAATGTCTCAGTCAAAGGGCTGAGGGCTCAGTGGTGTTCCAGAGATCAGAGAGACGCTGTGTGATTACTGTCTGCTGTCATGGACCTGCTCCGCTCTTTCTCTACCTCTCTCGCACTTTCTCTCTCTTTGCCTCTCTCTCTCTGCCTCTTGCGCTCCCTCATTCCCTCCCTACCCCCTCCCTCCCTATTTGACACAGAGGAGAACTATCCCCATGGCAGACACAGGGGACCAACACTGCCTCCTCTCCCTTTCTGCCTCACTCCTCTTTGTTTTCTCCCACAATGAAATCGGGGAGGGGACTGTGGATCTGTCTCTGTCCGTCCATTCGTTCATACGTTAGTCGCATGCAAGATCTCGTACAACTCTGGCCAGATTTTTTCTAAACTTGGGTGAATGATGTGTCTTACCATCGAGATATATGGGGGGGGGGGGGGGGGTTCTGCATCATTCGTGGGGACGACATATTTACTGTTGCCTTGTTTAGTCTGGGAATCAGTAGCAGGCAAAGTAAGTCCTTTCTTCCTTGTCACTCTCTGATTCACATCTCACACACACTTGTTGTTAGCTACAATTTATAATGACCCATTACTGACTGAATGTAAACCTCAACTACGGCACTTCAGAATAGGAACAGAGATTGGAATGTGTTGCTTGCTTCGGGGAATCCAGTCAAGATTAAACTCTCTGTATGCGTCCAAAATGTCACATTATTCCCTATATACTGCACTACTTTTGACCAAAAGTAGTGCACTATAAAGATAATAGGGTGCCATTTGGGGTTCAGCTTCTATTGTGTCCTTGTGAGATATGAGTTGAGAGCACTGTGCTGTTTTTGATATTAGGGGAAGTGCTGAGATTTGGAATGTGAGAATGTTGTTGAAGTCAGTCCGGTTCCGTTCTTCTCAGAAGAGAACCTTAGAACCTCCGGTCAGATTACCACACATCTGCTCCTCTGACGAGAAACCTGACATTTAGCTTTTTACCTGCGTTAACATTTCTCTCTCTCCCTCTCTCCACCCACCTCTCTATCTTTCTGTCTCTGTCACCCCAGGGGACACTACACAGAGGATGAGATCCGCTCAGTATCCAACCCCTGCGGAATTGGATGCTTATGCTAAGAAGATTGCCAACAACCCCCTGACCATCAAGATCTTCCCCAACAGTGTCAAGGTCCCCCAGAGGAACCACGTGCGCCGCACAGTCAACGGGCTGGATACTTCAGGCCAGCGCTACAGCCCCTACCCCCCCTCTCAGGCCAACGCCAAGGCCGGCCTCCTTGCCATCGTCAAGGTGCCTGTCGTCAAGGGCATCCTCAAAGACTTTGACGGCAGCCGGTCGCGCCTGCACCCCTCTGGGGTCATCATGAACCCCCCTGGTCCTCGGGGGCCCTTTACAGCAGCGGCCTCGGCCAGCACTTTAAACCTTCACCAACCCCCTTCCCAAGGCCAGGGCGGGTCCCAGTCTCAGCAGAGCCTGAACCCTCAACTTGCGAGCCAGACTCACCCACAGACTCTACAACAGACCCACCCCCAGCAGCAGCAGGGCCTCAGACACCCACCCTGCATGCCTCAACAGCAGCACCTGCAACAGGGGCTGCCCAGGCCCCAGACACTGTCCCACCCCCAAGCACTGGGCCATCCCCAGCCTCCTTCTGGTCTCACCCTCTTGCTCCAACAGCAGCAGCAACAGCACCTTCAGCAGCAGGGGCAGCCACCTCCTGGACTGCAGGGTGGCCGGAAGCTGCCCGATGCCGACGCACCGCCTAACGTTACAGTCTCTACCTCAACCATTCCGCTCACCATGGCTGCTGGCCTGAACCAGAGTCGCCAGCCAGACCTGAGCAGCATCGTGCACCAGATCAACCAGTTCTGCCAAGCCCGGGCCCAGGGGGCTGGAGCCACCTCCATGTGTGAGGGCCAGATTGCCAACCCCAGCCCCATCAGCCGCAACCTCTTCAACAATGCCTGCTCCAGGGTGTCCATGCACAGCAACCCGCACACCAACGCCTGCCCCCCCGGCCTGCCCCCACACCCCAACTGCATCATGTGTCCCGCAGACAAGGCTGCTGTCCCCGCTAACCCCCAAAACAACATGGCTGCCATGAACAGGATGCATGTTTACCACAATGATCTCAAACAGCAGCAACACCAACATAATTTACAACAGCAGCACCAACAGCATTTACAACAGCAACACCAACGTCATTTACAACAGCAGCAGCATCAACAACAACAACATAATCACCAACAGCAGCAGCAGATGCGCTGGAACCAACAGCAGTTGGCTTATCTACAGCACATGCAGCAGGAGGGTGGGGGCCACCCCTGCAAGCATCCTTCTCGAATGGGCTACCCCCCGGAGCTGTGTGGGGGCCATTCATACAGCCTGAAGCCTCCTATAGAGAAGCCCACCCCCTCTCCTCCCATCAACAACAACGGCATGCCTGGGGGTCCACTGGCCCACTACACCAATGGTGGCCAATACTTCCAGCCACACGCTGTGTGGAACAGCAGCATCCTGCCCACGCCCAACAGCGACAGCTCTGGGTCTCAGGACCTGGCCATGCCGTTCCATGGGGGCACCACCACGCTAGACTGCGGCGGGCCCCCTGGGGGAGGCCATTACAGGCCCGGGGGTGGCGGCTCCACCTCCTCTTCCTCCTCCTCCAGCCAGACTAGTCTGATGAAAACAGCAGATTACTTGGGCGGGGACTTTCAGACGCCCTGCTTCCGAGATCAGAATCTTGGGCTGATAGGCAAGATGCATAGGCCACCAATGAACAGGGTGGGGCCCGAGGTTGGCCCAGGGGACGGCAGAACCACTCAGATCCAGCACCCAGGGTACAGATAAGATAAGCTATGGCCGGCATTGTCTATACAGCCGTTATCAAAAACAAGAACCTTCTTCTTTTAGTCTTAAGAATGGAAAAACATGAAATACAATTAAATTAAGTAAAAATGAACACTGACATTAAAAAAAGGACAAATATATTTAATAAAGAGCAGTGTTTTTCTTTTTTTGTAGTCAATCTTGCAAGTGATCAATTGATTTTGTAAATGAGTCCTTTCAGTAGGCACCCTCTAGGGAACGTTTCTTATGTATGTGATTGTCGTCATTCCCTACCTTTTTTCCCATCCTACCTGTCTGTCAGTGTGCCTGGATCTGAGGATACAGAGTTATTTTTACTTCAGATCTGTCCTAAGAGTTTTTTTCTTTTAAGCATAAAAGATGTCTCCTGCAGACGATGAATGAAAATGCACTGATCGTTGATGGAGGAAAGAAAACACATTCTCATAAGGATCTTGATGTTTTTGCAGGGTCGAGTGGGGATTTCTCCGCTCCGACTAGTTTTATTGGACAAGTGGCTAATTTTCACTTATTATGTTTACATGTGAATCTCGTTGTGACATCGAAATTAAAAGCATATATATATATTTTCCTCTTGAAATCACCACAGAGATGAGATAATTAGTGAATGGTTCAGTGTGGAACTGTCAGTCACTGGACACTACAAAGTACAGATGGAGAGACTTGCCATATGCACATGTACAAAGAGGCTTCTTTTTCTTTTAACGTATTTATTTATTTGTGTAATAGGACTGTTTTATGAATCAGGTCACCCACTGTTCAAGGTTGATTCCTGTCTATCATCGAAGTATCTAATCTAATCAGGTTGATGTTTGTACAGAGTATAGATATATACTGTATTGACATCTAGATCCTGCAGGGAGCAATTTAATGTGGGGACTGACTGGGGGAGCCAACCAACCGATGCGCTCCTGCTCAAAATGCTGCAATGAATTCAGGTGTCTGTTACAATCCATTTTGTCACCATTGCCAATTGAGGTTTGCAACATGATTGTGGAATAACATATTTTTATTTAAATGTAGTGGGAAAAAAATCAAATCTGTTCATTCTGTCTGAATCCTGAAATGGCCAAAGTCACATAATTGACAAGGAAAAACACCTTTTAAAATATGTGCCATTTTATGTTGGTTACATTTTTTCCTATAATTTTGGTAAACCCGAAAACTATTACTTGAATTGTTGAGATGCAAAGTTCTGTTTGGCAGTTGTTTAGTGAAGGGAGGGGGCTAGTTATCAGGACTACACCTTACTACTGGAGTGGAAGAAATATAATTGTTACTAATATTATATTAGAAACTAACGATGAACCAAAAGCAGAGTTTTGATCCTGAGTTCTTTTTAAATGTTTTATGTATCATTAGGTTAAGTTAGGTCTAGTTGCTACTGATTCTGATATGAAGTGTGCTTGAAGAGACCAAATTGATCACTTGCAAGATCACTTGGAGTTAAACAAAGTTAAACAGCAAATGCATTGTTTATTTTATTGTACACTGGCTTACCTACTATACTACTAACTTTAAAGTGTAGTGTGTGTGTGTGTCTGTGAGAATGATGCCTGCTGACGTGGGTTGAGTGTAAATGTGTGTTTTGTATGTGCTAGTGTGTGTCTGTATGTGAGAGTGGGTGGACACTGACATCCACATTCTGTTCACCTCCCTCTCAAACAGCCCTTAAAAAGCCTTAAGTATTTGGTCCTTGGACTTTCCTTTGAAAACAAGCATGGTTATAATGAAAATCAAAAATTATGATTGGAAGATTGCAAGGATACATACAGAGGAACAGCAATTTCTGTTAAACATTTTTTTATACTGTTTTTGTTTAATAGAAAAAGCAATTCCTTAGATTCTTTTTTTTAATGAAAACAAGAAATGGAGTAATATTTTGTAATTATATTTTAAATCTATGTGTAGTTACTGGGTTGTAACAAAAAAAAATCAAAGCTTCACTTGTGACTATTTGTAATACTTGATTTTCTTGCTATTTAAATCTTATTTTTCCTCTTTGTTCCTTTTACTATTGCTGTGAAATGGAAGAAGGCCCAATAAGCCTTTCTTTTACGTATCACTCTGGCTGTACGACAGATAAGACGCAAAAGCGTGAGAGTTGTGCTACTCTTTTTGTAATATTGTAATAATTAAATAAAGTTCTAATTTATGCTTTGAAATTAGTGTTCTATGGATGTCATGTTCTTTTGATGCCTGTTCTCCTATTTGATGAGCCATACAGAACTTACAAAAATATGAGTAGGCCTATTTGTATGTATAAGTTTACTACCCTTCATTCGGTGAGAACAGATGGAACAAATTGGAATCTTTTTAACCTTGTTTGTGTCCAGACCATATACCTGTCTGCTCACTGCCTAGTAGATCTGCATGGGTTACCCCCCCCCCCTCCCCCATTGAGGTTTATAGTGTTACCCCCTGATTGCTTGAATGATTTCCTTAGATAAGACTGTATTCCATGTCTTTTTCCATTTTAGTCCCTCAGATTTAATTTCAATAGTAGGTTACTGTGTGAAATAAAGATTTACCTGCATCATAATCACATAGTCATTGATTTTTAGATAGCACCTTGCCTCTATCAATCAGGTACAGAAACCTCAGAACAGTTGCTGCATTTGGACCCAGTTAGGAAGTCAACAATCGATGAATGATTTTAGGCTCGCTCTACATACACTACATATACAAAAGTATGTGGACACCCCTTCAAATTAGTGGATTTGGCTATTTCAGCCACATCCATTGCTGATTGGTGTATAAAATCGAGCACACCGCCATGCAAACTCCATAGACAAACATTGGCGGCAGAATGGCCTTACTGAAGAGCTCAGTGACTTTCAACATGGCACCGTCATAGGATGCCACCTTTCCAACAAGTCAGTTTGTCAAATTTCTATCCTGCTAGAGCTGCCCCGGTCATCTGTAAGTGCTGTTATTGTGAAGTGGAAAAGTCTAGGCGCAACAACCACTCCACCGTGAAGTGGTAGGCCACACAAGCTCACAGAATAGGACCGGCGAGTGCTGAAGCGCGTAGCGTGTAAAAATCATCTGTCCTCAGTTGCCACACTCACCGAGTTCCAAACTGCCTCTGGAAGAAATGTCAGCACAAGAACTGTTCATCGAGAGTTTCATGAAATGGGTTTCCATGGCCGAGCAGCTGCACCACAAGCCTAAGATCACCATGCGCAATATCAAGTGTTAGCTGGAGTGGTGTAAAGCTTGCCGCCATTGGACTGGAACAGTTCTCTGGAGTGATAAATCACGCTTCACTATCTGGCAGTCCGGTGGACGAATTTGAGTTTGGAGGATGCCAGGAGAACGCTACTTACTAAATGCATAGTGCCTACTGTAAAGTTTGGTGGAGGAGGAATAATGTTCCATGCCCCTTAGTTCCAGTGACGAGAAATCTAAACGCTACATTATATAATTACATTCTAGACAATTCTATGCTTCCAACTTCGTGGCAACAGTTTGGGGAAGGCCCTTTCCTGTTTCAGCATGACAATGCCCCTGTGCAGATGTCCACATACCTTTGGTCATGTAGTGTACATCCCTTGTGCCTCACATTGTCGTTTAACTGCAACATCTGGTGTACGGTGATTGCACCAATTACATTCAGTGCTTTTGATTGTATCAAAGCAATCCGGTGCAAAATAGTGACAGGAAGTCACACAGCCAGAGCAAGCTGTGAAATCTGCAGGACTGGCTGGATTTGATCCGTCTGGCAGGGATGGAAATTGGAAGTTATATAAAGAGCGCACAGTGGGGGGGGGGGGGTCTGGGTTCAGTTCAGTATCGCTCTATCGAGAGACATTTGAGCAATGCAGGGATTGACTAATCGACAGTGGCAAAGGGATATTATTCTGTGACCTTTCAATTAACTTTGTGAATGGGTATTTATGCACAATTTTCATGGAGAACGACAGTCCACCATACCGGTCAGAATGAGTCCATGATTTACAGTAATCATAAGCAAGTTGTATGCTGTTAAAATATTAAGTTATGCTTTGCTCACAGAATTCTAGATTCAGGTGTGAAATGCTATGGATAAGGTATCACAAACGGTTATATTCAATCCATATCGCCGAGGTTTCGCAGAAGATCGGCATTATAACTCCATTGAAATTTAAAGTGAAACTGCACTTCCTGATTTGGCCTCGTTTTGAAGATTACTCATTAAGAAATGCTAGCGGTGGTGACTGAAGCCAAGAGTTGTCTTAGGGGTGTGGTTTGATGTCAATGTGTGTTATGTTCACATATCGAACCCTGGCAAGTACTGTTGTTTGTCCTGAGTCGCCGTTGCAACAACATAGCCACTTCCTTAAAATAGTGAGAATTAATCTAAGATAAATCATGAAATGTGTAATTAATTTTGACGTTTTTGCCGAGGAGTTCTTAGTCGTGCTATTTTACATTTAGCTAAGGTGTTTAATGCAGTAATTATCAAGTAGAAAAATGCATGAAAACTAGTCAGTGTATTCAATAACATGTCTACAACTTCCTCATCTGCAAGCTTTCAAACTATCGTAAAGTACAAGCTACAAGCTGTTTATCAGTGCCCAAAATCACTTGTTAGCTAGCTCTATTCAATCCGCATCGTGGAAGTTCAGCTTTACTGCATGATTGAAATGTAAAAGGCTGCATGCAGTCTCTGCTTTAGCATTCACGGTAAACGCTGAATATGTCGGTTCAATGGATAATTACCTTTACATTTATATAGTGGAATCTGTAACGCTTCAGCAGATTGAAAAGAGTCCTTTGTTTCAACTCTTTTTGTCAATGATGCTAGCAAGTAGTAGCTAGCAGGCACATAAACTCAGCAAAAAAAGAAATGTCCTCTCACTGTCAACTGCGTATATTTTCAGCAAACTTAACATGTGTAAATATTTGTATGAATTTAAGATTAAACAACTGAGACATAAACTGAACAAGTTCTACAGACATGTGACTAACAGAAATGGAATAATGTGTCCCTGAACAAAGGGGGGGTCAAAATCAAAAGTAACAGTCAGTATTTGGTGTGGCCACCAGCTGTATTAAGTACTGCAGTGCATCTCCTCCTCATGGACTGCACCAGATGTGCCAGTTCATGCTGTGAGAAGTTACCTCACTCTTCCACCAAAGCACCTGCAAGTTCCCGGACATTTCTGTGGGGAGTGGCCCTAGCCCTCCGATCCAACAGGTCCCAGATGTGCTCAATAGGATTGAGATCTGGGCTCTTCGCTGGCCATGGCAGAACACTGACATTCCTGTCTTGCAGGAAATCACGCACAGAACGAGCAGTATGGCTGGTGGCATTGTCATGTCAGGATGAGCCTGCAGGAAGGGTACCACATGAGAGAGGAGGATGTCTTCACTGTAACGCACAGCGTGTAGATTGCCTGCAATGACAACAAGCTCAGTCTGATGATGTTGTGACACACCGCCCCAGACCATGACGGATCCTCCACCTCCAAATCGATCCCGCTCCAGAGTACAGGCCTCGGTGTAACACTCATTCCTTCGACGATAAACGTGAATCTGACCATCACCCCTGGTGAGACAAAACCGCGACTCGTCAGTGAAGAGCACTTTTTGCCAGTCCTGTCTAGTCCAGCGACAGTGGGTTTGTGCCCATAGGCGACAATGTTGCCAGTGATGTCTGGTGAGGACCTGCCTTATACAACAGGCCTCTCGCAGACAGTCTGAGTACTGATGTGGAGATTGTGCGTTTCTGGTGTAACTCCGTTGTTGTTGCCATCCTGTATCGGTCCTGCAGGTGTGATGTTCGGGTGTACTGATCCTGTGCAGGTGTTACATCCTTGTTACACGTGGTCTGCCACTGCGAGAACGATCAGCTGCCCGTCCTGTCTCCCTGTAGCACTGTCTTAGGCGTCTCACAGTACGGACATTGCAATTTATGTGGCCAGATGCCCCGGCCACATCTGCAGTTCTCATGCCTCCTTGTAGCATCCCTAAGGACATTCACACAGATGAGCAGGGACCCTGGGCATCTTTCTTTTAGTGTTTTTCAGAGTCCGTAGAAAGGCCTCTTTAGTGTCCTAAGTTTACATAACTGTAACCTTAATTGCCTACCATCTGTAAGCTGTTAGTGTCTTAATGACCGTTCCATAGGTGCATGTTCATTAATCGTTTATGTTTTATTGAACAAGCATTGGAAACAGTGTTTAAACCCTTTACAATGAAGATCTGTGAAGTTATTTGGATTTTTACGAATTATCTTTGAAAGACAGGGTCCTGAAAAAGGGACGTTTATTTTTTTGCTGAGTTTAGAACAGCCAGGCTACAATAAGTTTAAGTGCCGTTTAGTTTTTTACAACTTTCTCACTATCAATTACCAGAATATGCGTTTGTCTGGCATTGTTTCATAGGGAATCATGTTATAAAACAGGTTGCGGGGGGAAATAAGATTATCACAAATGAGTTTTGGAATATTTACAAGTTGCAGCTGGAATACAAGTGCACTCTGTCTCAATGCACTCTGTCTCAATTCTAATTTTGCCCCAAAAAGTGACTTGAGTGATTGACACTATCACATGACCTCTCCATGAAGGGCTTAGGGCCAATGATTATTTCAACATGACATTGGCAATGTATTGTCTCATGTAAACAACTCTGAGGCACTAAGCAATGGGCAGGTCTGTCTCACTGTCTGGAGGTTCTGGCTGTTATGTTCAGTAGAGTGCAACTGCAGCCCGCAGTTCGGGGGGTTCCTGCATGTGGAAACTCCCCCCCCCCCCCCCCCCCCGGCATCCCATTAGTTCCTTCATGAATCCCCTCATGAGTACGATGTCTTCCTGCTTGTGTGCCACTTTGAATGTGGGTCAAAAGGTAAATAAAAGTATTATCTGAGTTTTTTCACCACCACCTGCTGTGTACTGTAGTCCTCTTTTTCTAGCTATTGGGATTAGACAGTGTCCTTCACTCCCAGCTGCCGAATACCTGCCCTCACCATCATTAACAGCACTGCGGGAAAACAGTGCCGACAGGCAGGGGCGAAGTACACAGTCTACCGGTTGCCCTCCACCTCCCGCTAGTACAGCAGGCGGGAGGTTGGAGCGACACCGTGTGCTAAATAACTAGCTAGCTTGCTAGTTAGCAACACCATGTGCTAGTTAGCTAACTAGCACACTGTTTCGCCCCACCTCCCACCTGCTGTGTATCAGAGAAAACAGTGCCCGAAAGGCTGGGGTCAAGGACACTGTCTACCGGTCGACCCCGCCTGCCACCAGCACAGCAGGCAGGAGCGACACCGCGTGGTAGCTTGCTAGTTAGTGACACCGTGTGCCACCCTGCCTCCCACCTGCTCTGTACCGGAGAAAACCGTGCCCAACAGGCAGGTGGCGAAAGACGCTCTACCAGTGTGTACTTGCTATAGCTAGCTACCATTGTTACCCGTGCCTCTTCTTCTATGGGGTTTATCGGCAGTTGGCATCCAAGGTTATGGTACATTACCGCCATCTACTGTTCTGGAGCACCACTGCCTCCCGCCTATGTACTGGAGTCATAGCTTAAAAATTTGCCAATAGAAGTATAAAGAGGGGTTCCTGCATATGCAGGAATGCCCACATGCAGCAACACCCTGAATTGAGGGCTGCAGTTGCACACTTCTTACTATGATTGGATAGACGCGCACGTAGCTGTTATCACATCAAAATACAACGGGTGTAGACTCAACCGTGAAATGCTTACGAAACCTTCTCAACGATGCAGAGGTAAAACATTAGAATGAAAATAAAAATAGTAACACAAGGATTACAATATTTGAATGGCACTATATCCAGTGAGTACCATTACCAGATTAATATGCTGGGGTACAAGGCATTTGAGGTAGATCCAGTTGAAGTTGTTAGGGTTAGGCTAACCCTAAACACAAAGTTGGAGTCATTAAAACTCGTTTTTCAACCACTCCACAAATTTCTTGTTAACAAACTAATTTTGGCATGTCGGTTAGGGCATCTACTTTGTTCATGACATAAAAGTAATTTTTCCAAACAATTGTTTACACATATTATTTCACTGTATCAAAATTCCAGTGGGTCAGAAGTTTGCACACACTAAGTTGACTGTGCCTTTAAACAGCTTGGAAAATTCCAGAAAATTATGCCATGGCTTTAGAAGCTTCTGATAGGCTAATTGACATCATTTGAGTCAATTGGAGGTGAACCTGTGGATGTATTTCAAGGCCTACCTTCAAACTCAGTGCCTCTTTGCTTGACATCATGAAAAAATCAAAAGAAATCAGCGAAAAAACATTGTAGACCTCCACAAATCTGGTTCATCCTTGGGAGCAATTTCCAAACACCTGAAGGTACCACCACGTTCATCTGTACAAACAATAGTATGCAAGTTTAAACACCACGGGACCACACAGCCGTCATACCGCTCAGGAAGGAGACGCGTTTTTTCTCCTAGAGATAAACTTACTTTGGTGCGAAAAGTGAAAATCAATCCCAGAACAACAGCAAAGGACCTTGTGAAGATGCTAGAGGAAACAGGTACAAAATATCTATATCCACAGTAAAACGAGTCTTATATCAACATAAACTAAAAGGCCGCACAGCAAGTTAGAAGCCACTGCTCCAAAACCGCCATAAAAAAGCCAGACTGCAGTTTGCAACTGCACATGAGGACAAAGATTGTACTTTTTGGAGAAATGTCCTCTGGTCTATTGAAACAAAAATAGAACTGTTTGGCCATAATAACCATCTTTATGTTTGGAGGAAAAAGGGGGAGGCTTGCAAGCCGAATAACACCATCCCAACCGTGAAGCACGGGGATGGCAGCATCATGTGGTGGGGGTGCTTTGCTGCAGAAGGTACTGGTGAACTTCACAAAATAAATGTCATGAGGAAGGAAATGCATGTGGATATATTGAAGCAACAACTCAAGACATCAGTCAGGAAGTTATAGCTTAGTCGTAAATGGGTCTTCCAAATGGACAATAACCCCAAGCATACTTCCAAAGATGCTGCAAAATGGCTTAAGGACAACAAAGTCAAGGTATTGGAGTGGCCATCACAAAGCCCTGACCTCAATCCTATAGAAAATGTGTGGGCAGAACTGAAAAAGCATATGTGAGCAAGGAGGACTACAAACCTGACTCAGTTACACGAGCTCTGTCAGGAGGAATGGCCAACATTCACCCAACTTATTGTGGGAAGCTTGTGGAAGGCTACCCAAAACATTTGACCCAAGTAAAACATTTTAAAAGCAATGCTTCCAAATACTAATTGAGTGTATGTAAACTTCTGACCCACTGGGAATGTGATGAAAGAAATAAAAGCTGAAATAAATCATTCCCCCTACTATTATTCTGACATTTCACTTTCTTAAAATAAAGTGGTGATCCTAACTGACCTAAGACAGGGAATGTTTACTAGGATTAAATGTCAGGAATTGTGAAATACTGAGTTTAAATGTATTTGACTAAGGTGTATGTAAACTTTCGACTTCAACTGTATGTCCATGAACGTAGGGTAAAGTGACTAGGCATCAGAATAGATAAGTAAAAGAACAGAGTAGCAGCAGGGTGTGTGTGTGTGTGTGTGTGTGTGTGTGTGTGTGTGTGTGTGTGGTGTACATGAATGGGTTTTGTATGAGAGTGTCCGTGTTTGTGTGAGATTGTAAGTGTAGTGTCACTCCCTGTTCACCCATGGCTGCTCGATCACACTCACCTCCAACTCAATCATAAAGTATGCAGATGACACAACCATAGTAGGCCTGATTACCAGCAATGACGAGACAGCCTACAGGGAGGAGGTGAGGGCCCTAGCGGAGTCGTGCCAGGAAAATAACCTCTCAACATCAACAAAACGAAGGAGCTGATCATGGACTTCAGGAAAAAGCAGAGCGAGCACCACCCTATACCCACTGACAGGACCGCAGTGGAGAAAATTGAAAGCTTCAGGTTACTCAGCATACACATCACTGATGATCTGAAATGGTCCACCCACACAGACAGTGCGGTGAAGAAGGCTAAAGACCCTCACAAACTTTTACCAATGCACAATTGAGAGCATCCTGTCGGGCTGTATCGCCACCTGGTACGGCAACTGCAACGCTCGCAACCGCATGGCTCTCCAGAGGGTGGTGCGTTCTGCCCAACGCATCACCGGGGGCACACTGCCTGCCCTCCAGGAAACCTACAGCACCCGATGTCACAGGAAGGTCAAAAGTTAATCACGGACATCAACCATCCAAGCCACAGCCTGTTCACCCCCCTGTCATCCAGAAGGCAAGGTCAGTACAGGTGCATCAAAGCTGGGACCAAGAGACTGAAAAACAGCTTCTGTCTCAAGGCCATCAGACTGTTAAATAGCTATCACTAGCCGGCTGCCCTATATACATAGACATAGAATCACTGCTCACTTTAATAATGGACACTAGTCACTTTAATAATGTTTACATACTGTTTTACTCATTTCACATGTACATTTTAAACTGTATTCTATTCTACTGTATTTTAGTCAGTGCCACTCTGACATTGCTCGTCCTAATATTTATATATTTCTTAATTCCATTATTTTACTTTTACATTTGTGTGTATTGTTGTGAATTGTTAGATATTACTGCACTGTTGGGAGGTAGCAACACAAGCATTTCGCTACACCCGCAATAACATCAGTTAAATATATGTATGTGACCAAAAATATTTATTTTATTTTATTTGAAATGAAGCCGCTTTGTTGCTACCATAGAGTTACATGAGAAGTGTCCATCCAAGAAGGCTCAAGGTCATTGGCCACAGATAAAATTACGTCAAATCACTTTATATCTACCATAGCTATGATTGGATTGAACATGTCAACATCATAATTTAAAAATCTTAGCTAGCAAGCTAGACAAGTAGTCATCATCTTGAATCAAGTCGACAATCTACAGGCAAATCCTTTTCAATCCTTGTCATATGAAGATAATTTTTATTTATAGATAAAACGTAGTGGTGCTCATCGGCCATTGGACATAAACCTTACACAAGTTGGAAATCGCAAATTCAACAATGAGTGATTTGGATGGAATCAGTGGCTAACTGAAAGCGTTGCAAAGCAATCACTAGCCTGCTATTCAGTGGAGTGGGTGTGAGGTCCAAGTCTGGGTTTAAGGGTCTCTTTTCCAAGCTTAAAAGGATAAACATACACGTGCAACACCATTGGCCGGAAAATGTTGAATACATTATGAGTGAATGAGTTGTTTACATCTTTGTTAATTTACAGGAAAAAAAACTTTTCATTCAGTGTGGATGGGTTCCCTGTTTGAAAGGGGGAACTGATGTGCTGCAGTTATGTCAGCTCAAGGACAGGGAATAAGATAGCTGGCCATTTCAACACAGGGAAAAACGCAGGACAGAGGAGGTCAGCACTGCGGTGGAAGTTGATTTGGATCAAATTAGTTTGGTAAAAGAGTTTGGGTTTTGCATTGTAGTGCGTTTCCTATAGTGTCAAATGCTCAACAATATATGCAAAGATATTGTTGGCTCAAGCATGTAAAGACGGAGCTATAGCGGTTTGTTTAGGCTATTATTAGCCTAAAAGTTTGAATACATTGGCCATGCTATCAATCCGGCATTACTTCTGCTGTGTTCAAAACAACTGGAAACTCGGAACTGGGAAGTCTCAGACTTCAGTGGGTTCAAGACAACTGGGAACTCGGGAAAAAATGAGCTCCTAATAGGAAAATACGTTTTGAACTGTAATCAAACTCGAAATTCCAAGTCGGGAATACGGTCCTCTTTCTAGAACTGAAGATCACTGATATTATGATTCAACCTTTATATTTTCCCAGAGTTCCCAGTTGTCTTGAAAGCACAATAAATCAAGTGAATGCCAGACTTTGAAGACAAATTTAGATGACAAAATTTTCCCACAAAATGGACCGCAGCGCCACCTTCCTGTTCAAGTGAGAACAGCACAAGGTGAGTCCAAAAAGGTATTGTATGCTGCTGCATAAATTATGTAATATGCTAGGGAGATATGTATACTGTAGCTAAGAACGTAATACTAAGTGTATGCTGCGTAGTAAGCTGTTAGTAGCCCATGTGCCTCACCCTAATAATTTGGTCCCTTTCCCCCTCATAACTTAGCATACTGTTCTGATTTGTTGGTGCATATGTAGCCTATAGCCTGTTTTAGAGAAATGTATTAATCTAATATTGTAAAAGCTTTCATTGTCTGCTTATATGCTCCCTTTTTTATTCTATGGTTCTGACTTTGTGTGCAGGGAGAATACTGTAAGAACGGCCCATGTTCTGAATTCTGTCACTATACATTTCAAAAGTGCTGAACAAATAGTTATATTGACTACGTCCGTCATTGCTCATTAATGTCTTAAGCGAAATTACAGATTGCCTCCTATCCGCTTGTCGTCCCCTTATGCCATAATTTGTACATCTCGATTGTCAGTAGAAATCACATTTGCTTAAGCAAGTCAGCCATATCAGCTATATTTTTTTAAAGGTCCCCAGCTTGGTGATGAGCTTGGAGAGGACTATGGTGTAGAGCACAATCAGCACAGCTGCTTCTCTCGTGTCAGTGGGCACTGGGCAAGTGGGCATGATTGTAATCCATACCCAACCCTCCAGTAAGTCGTGATGAACTTGCTCACAAAACTGTTTTGGACAAGACTTACTTTATGACCAATATTATCCTATTTACACTTTGTAGTTAATTTTGACACTAGAATTGATGTTTCTGACTTATCGATGCCACATACCGTAGGCCGTTTAAAACCAGAGAAGTTGGTTCTAAGGGAGAGTTGTTCCCGAGCTCGTGGAGACCACATTCACGCAGAGATACTGTATATAATGATGAGATGGTTTTGTCTCCGCCCTAACAGTGGGAGACGTCATCCCAAAGGCATGCTTGTAAAAAAAAGTCTGCTTATCGCTGTAATCCCGCGTGAACAGACTTCGCCTCTTCCTCACTGATTCACTGTAAATGCTGCATTTGTCAGCTCAATCATAAACAACCAAACAGCCATCGACCTGCTTGCAGGCTCTGCGCCTCCGTGCAGCCACATCTACCCTTTGTCAGAAGCTGAAATCAAGGCTATGGAGGAGCACATCCAGGAGGTTCACCAACAGGGTTTTATGTCCACCTCCCCTGCATTAGCAGGCTTCTTCTTTGTGGTCAAGAGGGCCACCTTGGAGGATCACGTCACCCATGTCAGAGTAGTCCTGGAACACCTCATGAGGAATCACATGTATGTGAAAGCGGAGAAGTGGCAGTTCTATCAGGCCGCTTTCTACTTCTTAGGATACCAGATCAGTCCACAGGGAGTGACGATGAAGGAGACGAAGGTCGATACAATCAGGTCATGGCCAGTCCCAACCACCATAAAGGGGCTACAACATTTTTTGAGGATTGCTAACTTCTACTGCCACTTCATTAGGAACTTCAGCTCTATCGCTTCTCCTCTCACCTCTCTCCTCAAGGGTGGTCCCCATAAGTTGGTGTGGAGTCCAGCAGCCGATAAGGCCTTCCGTATACTGAATGGATGTTTCACCTCCACCCCGTTGCCGAAACACCCAGATCCTACGTCGCCCTTCATGGTGTAGGTGGATGCTTCAGAAGTGGGCGTTGGGGCCGTCCTGTCCCAACGTCATGGTAACCCACAGAAATTGTATCCATGTGCATACTACTCAAAAACTTCCGTGGGCCTCCCAAGTGGCGTAGGGGTCTAAGGCACTGCAGTGCTTGATGCATCACTACGATCCCTGGCTGTGTTGCAGCGACTGGGAGACCCATGAGGTAACAAACAATTGACACAGCGTCGTCTATGTTAGGGGAGGGTTTGGCCGGCCGGGATGTCCTAGTGCCATCGTGCTCTAGCGACTCCTGTGGTGGGCCGGGCGCATGCACGCTGACATGGTCACCAGTTGTACGGTCTTTCGTCCGACACATTGGAGTGGCTGGCTTCTGGGTTAAGTGAGCAGTGTGAAGAAGAAGTGTTTCGGGGAGGACAAATGGCTAGTCTCCCTAGTCCGTACAGGAGTTGCAGCGATGGGAAAAGACTGTAACTACCAATTGGATATCACGAAATTGGGGAGAAAAAAGGGTAAAAAAAATATAATTAATAAAAGAATAAAGAAAACCATCTCCTGCAGTGAGAAACCATGATGTCGGTGACCAGGAGTTCTAGGCGATAAGTTGGCATTAGAAGAGTGGAGACACTGGCTGGAGGGCGCATTTCTCATCCTCACCAACCATCGGAACCTGGAGTAAATACAGACAGCGAGGCGGCTGATCCCGCGGCAAGCAATGTGGGCCCTTTTCTTCACTAGATTCGACTTCACCTTGTCATATCGCCCAAGTTCAAAGAACATCAAAGCTGATGCCCTGTCCCATCTCTGCGATTCAGGAGAGGTTCCTGTCTTGAGTGCACCAATAATTCCGTCCTCCCGAGTTTGTTTTACCTTTATTTAACTAGGCAAGTCAGTTAAGAACAAATTCTTATTTTCAATGATGGCCTAGGAACAGTGGGTTAACTGCCTTGTCAGCTCGGGGATTTGAACCTGCAACCTTTCGATTACGAGTCCAACTCTCTAACCACTAGGCTACCCTGCCGCCCCAGGCAGGCTACCCTGCCGCCCCAGGCAGGCTACCCTGCCGCCCCAGGCAGGCTACCCTGCCGCCCCAGGCAGGCTACCCTGCCGCCCCAGGCAGGCTACCCTGCCGCCCCAGGCAGGCTACCCTGCCGCCCCAGGCTACCCTGCCGCCCCAGGCTACCCTGCCGCCCCAGGCTACCCTGCCGCCCCAGGCTACCCTGCCGCCCCAGGCTACCCTGCCGCCCCAGGCTACCCTGCCGCCCCAGGCTACCCGTCCTCCTGAGTCATTGCCCCTGTGCTTTGAGACGTAGATGGGGACCTTCGCCAGGCTCTGTAGAGGGAACCCACGCCTGCTATCTGTCCTCCAGAGCACACCTACGTTCCCACGGTGATAAGGGATCGGCTGTTGACTTGGGCACACACATCCCTCATCGCTGGACACCCAGATTTCACCTGCACTATTCAATGCATCTCCGGAAAGTTCTGCTGGCCCCACCTTGGCGCAGGACGTTGCTCGCTATGTCAACTTCTGCTCGCTATGTGCCCAAACTAAATCTCCCCAGCACACTCCTTCCCCTTCCTGTGTCTCAGCGGCCTTGGTCTCATCTGTTCATTGATTTCATCACTGATCTCACCTCTTCTGAGGGTTTCACTACTATTATGGTTGTTGTTGCCAGATTCTCTAATTTCTGCTTTTCTATCCCTCTCTCCCATTTCTCCATACCGCTCTCCAGGTCACTGAGGCACTGTTCCAGCAGGTCTTCCGGCACTATGGCCTTACAGAGGAAGGACATCATCTCCAATCATGGCATCCTATTCACATCATGGGTATGGAAAGCATTCATGGAGAAACAAGGGGTCACAGTCAGCCTCACTTCAAGTCAGCCCCTTCAAGGTCCTCCGGAGGGTCAACAAGGTTTCCCTCCTCAGGCCAATGGTTCCTGGTCCCCTGGCTGTTGCCATCCCTAGCAACACTCCTCCACCTCCCCAAGACATCGATGGGAGCTCCGCCTATGCCGTCACGTCCCTCCTGGACTCCAAACATTGTGGGGTCGGCTCCAGTACCTGGTGGACTGGGAGGGGTATAGTCCAGAGGATCGCTGTTGAGTCCATCCTGCAGCTGGAGCCGTGCGCCAGGAGGTGGGTGCTGTCACGCCAACTCCCACTCTGGCGCTCAACATCGCCAGTCTACTAACCACCAGTCCTGACAACCCACATTACGCACACCTGGCAACCATCATTGCGCACACCTGCTCCCCATCGTTATCACTCTGGCTACCAGTCCCCAGGAACCCCCTCCAGCTCCTCTCTGTGGAGAAAAAGTTTCAGCTGAATGCACGCCAAGATGACTGATACAGTGTTTTAATGGCGATATATTTATTTTATTTATTATTTCACCTTTATTTAACCAGGTAGGCAAGTTGAGAACAAGTTCTCATTTACAATAAAACAGTAGAAAAATAAGTCTATATACAATGTGAGCAGATGAGGTAAGATAAGGGAGGTAAAGGCAACAAAAAAAGGCCATGGTGGCGAAGTAAATACAATATAGCAAGTAAAACACTGGAATGGTAGATTTGCAGTGGAAGAATGTGCAAGGTTGAGATAGAAATAATAGGGAGCAAAATAAATACATAAATACAGTAGGGGGAGAGGTAGTTGTTTGGGCTAAATTATAGATGGGCTATGTACAGGTGCAGTAATCTGTGAGCTGCTCTGACAGCTGGTGCTTAAAGCTAGTGAGGGAGATAAGTGTTTCCAGTTTCAGAGATTTTTGTAGTTTGTTCCAGTCATTGGCAGCAGAGAACTGGAAGGAGAGGCAGCCCAGAACATCAGCTGACTGGATTTGGGAGAAGGAGAAATGGGGAAGGCTTGGGCGAGTTGCTGTGGGGGATACAGTGCTGTTGACCGGGGTAGGGGTAGCCAGTTGGAAAGCATGGCCAGCCGTAGAAAAATGCTTATTTAAATTCTCAATTATAGTGGATTTATCGGTGGTGACAGTGTTTCCTATCTTCAGTGCAGTGGGCAGCTGGGAGGGGGTGTTCTTATTCTCCATGGACTTTACAGTGTCCCAGAACGTTTTTGAGTTTGTGTTGCAGGAAGCAAATTTATACTGCTCATAAATATACTGTTCATAGCATTTGAATAGTACTAATTTGGACAGAATAATATTAGAATGTGATCCAATAGGGGTGAAAATGCCTTCAAACCATATACTCAAATAGTTTCTCTTCAGCCCCCCTGCACTACTAGGCCTACCTCTGGTATGGTGTGTAGGAGACCCCATTGCCGTATCTCCGCTCCCTATAACCACATTGATTATGCCCAGGTTGGTGATCCATTTATTCCAGTTGACTTCCTCCACTCTGAGATGACAGGTTCAAGTCCAGAGGACACATGCACCAATTACTGTCCCTGAGTGTATGACATCCATCAGCTGTCACAGACAGCAGATCAATGATGCAGCACACTGTGTACCAGCTGCTGCTGTGCACGACAGCAGTGCAATCAGTCATTCAATTCTAGACACACACTCTCACAGCTAAAGTTGAATGAGGGGCTTTATATTTTATTTCCCTGATGTGATGGGTTCTTGTTGAAATGTTTTTGTGTTGGGATGATTGTCCTGTTATTGATATTGGATGCAATCAAAACTATGGAGTTCATTATTTATTTTGTATGTTATCCAGTAGGAATGTACAGGTACAGTACCAGTCAAAAATTTGGACACACCTACTCATTCCAGGGTTTTTCTTTATTCTTGCTATTTTCTACATTGCAGAATAATAGTGGAGACATCAAAACTATGAAACAACACATATGGAAACATGTAGTAACCAAAAAACTGTTATCCAAATAAATAAAAAATATATATATTTGAGATTCTTCAAAGTAGCCACCCCTTGCGTCGGTGACAGCTTTGCACACTCTTGGCATTCTCTCAACTAGCTTCATGAATGGATTTCAACTAACAGGTGTGCTTTGTTGAAAGTTCATTTGTGGATTTTTTTTCCTTGGAGCCAATCAGCTGTGTTGTGACAAGGTAGGGGTAGTATTCAGAAGATAGCCCTATTTGGTAAAAGATAAAGTCCATATGATGGCAACATCTCAAATAAACAAAGAGAAACAGGCCATAATTACTTTAATTCAGTCAATCCAGAAAATGTCAAGAACTTTGAAAGTTTCTTCAAGTGCAGTCCCAAAAACCATCAAGTGCTATGATGAAACTGGCTCTCATGAGGACCGCCACAGGAAAGGAAGACCCAGAGTTACATCTGCTGCAGAGGATAAATTCATTAGTTACCAGCCTCAGAAATTTCAGCCCAAATAAATGCTTCAGAGAGTTCAAGTAACAGACAAATCTCAACATCAACTGTTCAGTGGAGACTGTGATTCAGCCTTCAAGTTTGAATTGCTTTAAAAAAACACTACTAAAGGACACCAATAAGAAGACTTGCTTTTTATTTATTTTGTACCTTTATTTAACTAGGTAAGTCAGTTAAGGACACATTCCTAATGTCAATGATGGTCTAGGAATAATGGGTTAACTGCCTTGTTCAGGGGCAGAATGACAGATTTTTACTTTGTCAGCTCGGGGATTCGATCTTGCAATCTTTCGGTTACTAGTCCAACACTCTAACCACTAGCATACCTGCCGCCCCGGGCTACACCGTAGGGATGGTGTCAGGTTTCATCCAGATGTGACGCTTGACATTCAGGACAAAGTGTTCAATCTTGATTTCATCAGACCAGAGAATCTTGGTCAGTCCTTTAGGTGCCTTTTGCTGAGGAGTGGCTTCCGTCTGGCCACTCTACCATAAAGACCTGATTGGTGGGGTGCTGCAGAGATTGTTGTCCTTCTGGAAGGTGCTCCCATCTCCACAGAGGAACTCTGGAGCTCTGTCATATTTAAATCAGATTCTAGGTCACCTCCCTGACCAAGGCCCTTCTCTCCCGATTTCTCACTTTGGCCGGGCGGCCAGCTCTAGGAAGAGTCTTGGTGGTTCCAAACTTCTTCCATTTAAGAATGATGGAGGCCACTGTGTTCTTGGGGACCTTCAATGCTGCATACATTTTTTGGTAGCCTTCCCCAGATGGACAATTGCTTCGACCTCGTGGCTTGGTTTTTGCAAAGACATGCACTGTCAACTGTGGGACCTTATATAGACGGGTGTGTGCCTTTCCAAATCATGTCCAATCGATTGCATTTACCACAGGTGGACTCCACTCAAGTTGTAGAAACATCCCAATGATGATCAATGGAAACAGGATGCACCTGAGTTCAATTTTGAGTCTCATAGCAAAGGGTCTGGATACATACGTAAATAAGGTATTTCTGGTTTTTATTTGTAATAAATTTGCAAAAATAAATTTAAAAACCTGTTTTCTCTTTGTCATTATGGGGTATTGTGTGTAGATTGATGAGGAGGAAAATGTATTTAATCAATTTTAGAATGAGGCTGTGATGTAACAAAATGTGGAAAAAGGGAAGGTGTCTGAATACTTTCCGAATACACTGTATATTGACAACCTGAAACACCATCGGCGGTCCATCTCTCCAGCCCTGGTTCTCAGGTCCTTGTCCACCCCAGAACAAAGCTGCCTACTCAGGCAGCAGGGCAGGCTCCTCTCCAGGTCCAGGATGGTGATTGCCCGCTGTAGGCACATATGTTCATAACAATGAATGAGCTATGATCAAACTCTCCAGCAAAACAAGCAGCACAGTGCCATTTCCTTGCATCAGTCAGTCCGGCCGTTTGTCCGTCAGTCCGTGGTGGATCACCTGTAGTTTCCAGATGTTGGTGCTCTCCAGGGACATCTTCTCCACAGTGCGGCTCATGACGGCGATGAGCATGTTGAGCAGCAGGATGTATGTGAGCATGATGTAGGAGATTAGCAGCAGAACACCTCCTTGTAATGGTACCTAGAAAATATATTCCTTATTGCCATAAATAACTCCCCACTTTTCCACCGTGATAGCTAGTATAGTTGAAGTCGGACGTTTACATACACTTAGGTTGGAGTCATTAATAAAACTCGTTTTTCAACCACTCCACAAATGTCTTGTTTTAACAAACTATAGTTTCGGCAAGTCGTTTAGGACATCTACTTTATGCATGACACAAGTCATTTTTCCAACAATTGTTTACAGACAGATGATTTCATTTATAATTCACTGTATCACAATTCCAGTGGGTCAGAAGTTTACATACACTAAGTTGACTGTGTCTTTAAACAGTTTGGAAAATACAGAAAATGATGTCATGACTTTAGAAGCTTCTGATAGGCTAATTGACATTTGAGTGTGGATGTATTTCAAGGCCTACCTTCAAACTCAGTGGCTCTTTGCTTGACATGTTTTTTATTATTTTATTTCACTTTTATTTAACCAGGTAGACCAGTTCAGAACAGTTCTCATTTACAACTGCAACCTGGCAAAGATAAAGCAAGTGTGACACAAACAACAACACAAAGTTACACATGGAATAAACAAACGTACAGTCAATAACACAATAGGAAAAACATCTATATACAGTGTGTGCAAATTAGGTAAGATTGGGGAGGTAAAGGCAATAAATAGGCCGTAGTGGCGAAGTAATTACAATTCAGCAATTAAACACTGGAGTGATAGATGTGCAGAAGATGAATATGCAAGTAGAGCTACTGGGGTGCAAAGGAGCAATATATATATATATATATATAATAACAATATGGAGATGAGGTAGTTGGATGGGCTATTTACAGATGGGCTATGTACAGGTGCAGTGATCTGTGAGCTGCTCTGACAGCTGATGCTTAAAGTTAGTGAGGGAGATGTGAGTCTCCAGCTTCAGTAATTTTTGAAATTCGTTCCAGTCATTGGCAGCAGAGAACTGTAAGGAAAGGCGGCCAAAGGAAGAATAGGCTTTGGGGGTGACCAATGAAATATACCTGCTGGAGCGTGTGCTACGGGTGGGTGCTGCAATGGTGACCAGTGAGCTGAGATAAGGCAGGGCTTTACCGAGCAACGATTTATAGATGACCTGGAGCCAGTGGGTTTGGCGACGAATATGAAGCGAGGGCCAGCCAACGAGAGCATACAGGTCGCAGTGGTGGGTAGTATATGGGGATTTGGTGACGTAACGGATGGCACTGTGATAGACTGCATCCAATTTGCTGAGTAGAGTGTTGGAGGCTATTTTATTTATGACATCACCGAAGTCGAGGATCGGTAGGATAGTCAGTTTTACGAGGGTATGTTTGGCAGCATGAGTGAAGGATGCTTTGTTGCGAAATAGGAATCCGATTCTAGATTTAAGTTTGGGTTGGAGATGCTTAATGTAAGTCTGGAAGGAGAGTTTGCAGCCTAACCAGACACCTAGGTATTTGTAATTGTCCACATTGTCACGACTTCCACCGAAGTCGGTTCCTCCCCTTGTTCGGGTGGCGTTCGGCGGTCGGCGTCACCGGTATTCTAGCCATTGTCGATCCACTTTTTCCATTTGTTTTGTCTTGTTTTCCTACACACCTGGTTCTCATTTCCCTCATTAAGTTTTGTTTATTTAACCCTCTGTTCCCCCCCATGTCTTTGTGTGGAATTGTTTATTGTAAATGCTGGTGCACATGTTGACTGGTGCGCGACGGGTTTTGTACCCATGTCTTGTAATTCTTTATGCCGTTGGTTTTGGTATTAAACTGCTCCGGCTATTACCTAGTTCTGCTCTCCTGCATCTGACTTCCCTGCCACCGGTTACGCACCCCTGACACACATATTATAAGTCAGAACCGTCCAGAGTAGTGATGCTGCATGGAGGGGCAGGTGCGGGCAGCGGTTGGTTGAAGAGCATGCATTTAGTTTTATTTGCATTTAAGAGTAGTTGGAGACCATGGAAGGCCTCCAATGCCATGTATGGCATTGTAGCTCGTCTGTAGGTTAGTTAACATAGTGTCCAAAGAAGGGCCAGCAGTATACAGAATGGTGTCGTCTGAGTAGAGGTGGATTAGAGAATCACCAGCAGCAACATCATTGATGTATACATATAAGAGAGTTGGCCTGAGAATTGAACCCTGTGGCACCCCCATAGGGACTGCCAGAGGTCCAGACAACAGGCCCTCCGATTTGGCACACTGAACTCTTGTACTTTTTGGAGAAATGTCCTCTGGTCTGATGAAACAAAAATAGAACTGTTTGGCCATAATGACCATTGTTATGTTTGGAGGAACAAGGGGAAGGCTTGCAAGCCGAAGAACACCATCCCAACTGTGAAGCACGGGGGTGGCAGCATCATGTTGTGGGGGTGCTTTGCTGCAGGAGGGACTGGTGCACTTCACAAAATAGATGGCATCATGAGGTAGAAAAATTATGTGGATATATTGAAGCAACATCTCAAGACATCAGTCAGGAAGTTAAAGCTTGGTCGCAAATGGTTCTTCCAAATGGACAATGATACTTCCAAAGTTGTGGCAAAATGGCTTAAGAACAGCAAATTCAAGTTATTGGAGTGGCCATCACAAAGCCCTGACCTCCACTCCATCCTATAGAAGATTTGTGGGCAGAACTGGAAGAGTGTGTGCGAGCAAGGAGTCCTACAAACCTGACTCAGTTACACCAGCTCTGTCAGGAGGAATGGGCCAACATTCACCCAACTTATTGTGGGAAGACTGTGGAAGGCTACCCAAAACATTTGACCCAAGTTAAACAATTTAAAGGCAATGCTACCAAATACTAATTGAGTGTTTGTTAACTACTGACCCACTGGGAATGTGATGGAAGTTATAAAAGCTGAAATAAATCATTCTCTACTAGGATTAAATGTCAGGAATTGTGAGAAACTGAGTTTAATTGTATTTGGCTAAGGTGTATGTAATCTTCCGACTTCAACTGTATATGCCATATATAATGGCTGCTTTGGCATCACCTAGGTGGGTGCTAGACATTAGTGGATGAGGTCAAGGAGAGTGCCCCTCATTTCTTTTCAAAGAGCCTTCATCTGGAAAATCAATTATAACCCCTCTGTGAACTCTCAAGGTCTCCCGTGCCAATGGTGAACTTGAACAGCTCCATGGTGTTGTGAGAGACATTTCCTAAATGAATCCTCTTTAATGAGAGGGAAAAAGGTTATACCTTTTTCAGCTGTGTTGTTTATTGAATGTGCTGTTTTATTGGCCGTTGATTCAGGTTCCATTAGCAAAGTGACCACTGTTATGTTCCCCAGGAAGAAAACCAAAAATTGGTGCTCAAACAGAGTGGGGAACTAACAAAGAGCCGCTGACAACAACAAAAATGAAAAAGGTGGGGTTTTAGGAGGGTTTCTGAAAGACACTCATGGGGGTGTCCAATAAAAAGTTGACTAGCAACAATAACTGGGACCTAAAAGACACCCAGTAAATGTGCCCAGGAAGATGCAAACAAAAGAAAAACCCATACCAAACTTAAAGGCAGGAAGCAAACCCAAAGGTGGAGCAAAACAAAGACAGGGAAAATCAGACAAATCAAATAGGGAGAGCCAACTAAAGGTGTTAATGTTCCACATCTCTCAAGACAACTGGGCTAGCCACTCTTAAATTTCACCCGGGCCAGTACAGGTGAAAAACCTTCCAACTGACGAGATGGACAAACCAGCACAGGTGTAAAACCTGACTAACGTGGTGATACCAATCAGTGTGTCCCACATGCTAACATCCAACCTCAAAATACAAATGGAAACCCCAAAGACTGTAATACCTTCACCCTTAAGACAACAAGTACATACAATATTTTTGTTGTACAAGTTTGCTCACAACCAACAGAAAACAACTTCCATCTCACAATATGATCAATTTAAATGCATCACCACTTAAATGCATCGCCTTTTCCAATATAAACATGATGTCTACTGGCTGTCAACAATTAAATACAAGACAGTCACCTTTTTTCTCTTTTTTTCCTCTGCCTAAAACTCAGAAGTTTTTGAGAAACAGAGATAAAATCATGTAGGTTTCTATGACTCTCATCCCCTTGGAACAAACGCAACCAAAACAAAACTTCTTTTTTTTTAAACAGCAAAACGTGCAGTCAAAAAAGATTTGAGGCAGGGATACACACTTGAAAGGCAATCAGCAATGGGGGACGAAGGTAGGAAAACACATCATCAGGAGTGACAAAAGCAGACAACTCTGGCGCACTCATTTAGAAACCTGCCTACATCCCTTCAAGAAATCGAACTTGCTAATGTACTTAGCAGTGCCTGCATGGTCCACACAATCGTCGACCCTGGGCAAAGGGTACAAGTCTGACTTGGTAACATTTACATTACATTTAAGTCATTTAGCAGACGCTCTTATCCAGAGCGACTTACAAATTGGTGCATTCACCTTATGACCTCCAGTGGAACAGTAGTGCATCTAAATCTTTTCAGGGGGAGGGGGGGTGAGAGGGATTACTTTATCCTATCCTAGGTATTCCTTAAAGAGGTGGGGTTTCAGGTGTCTCCGGAAGGTGGTGATTGACTCCGCTGTCCTGGCGTCGTGAGGGAGTTTGTTCCACCATTGGGGGACCAGAGCAGCGAACAGTTTTGACTGGGCTGAGCGGGAACTGTACTTCCTCAGTGGTAGGGAGGCGAGCAGGCCAGAGGTGGATGAACGCAGTGCACTGAACGCAGTAACACAGTAACGGCACTGAGTTTCCGAAAATCGAAACAAAACCACAGAGACCTATTCGCATTAGGTACTTATATACAGGGTGAACTCCATGGACTGTTGCCATGTTGTGCAATGCCATGCTCAAGCATGAACTCCACCTCACTGCAGAGTTTCTTTCTCTTTTCAGTATTCACTCGATAGGCATGTTGTTTGATTGGGGCAGAGTCCCCAACGTCAATGTCATACCCTAGTACATTTGTCTGAGTTGGCTCATCTGAGAATAAACCCTGATATTCTAAAAGAAAGTTGCCTTTTTCCTCTGGAGACAAGTGTGTCAAAAAGACAGCAAGGTTTTCAAGAATCTCTGAGTTACTCAGCCATCCCACAGACACAGGGTATATTGGGCTTTCCTCATGCTCTTGAGGAAGACTATAGTCAAATGTGACAGCAGTGGCCACAGGCAGAACATCACTACCAGATTCCACCGACTTCTCCGCCCAAACGTAACGGGTGAAGTATGATTTCAACATGCTGACACAGCCATGTTTTTTCCTGCGCTCTGGTGAGGTGATGATTTACATTTACATTTTAGTCACTTAGCAGACACTTTTATCCAGAGCGACTTACAGTGCATTCATCTTAAGATAGCTAGGTGGGTCAAACACATATCACAGGCATAGAAAGTACATTTTTCCTCAATAATATCAGTAGAGTCCGAGCTAGAAGGGGGGGTCAAGTGCATGTACTGCTAAACAATTCTTATAATTTGTGTGTGGGGGGGGGGGGGGGGGGGTATTTAAGATACTGTTTGAAGAGGTAGGGTTTCAGATGTTTTCGGAAGATGGGCAGGGACTCTACTGTCCTAACTTCAGGGAGAAGCTGGTTCCACCATTGGGGTGCCAGGACAGAGAAGAGCTTGGACTGGGCTGAGAGGGAGCTGCCCTCCCGTATTGGTGGGAGGGCCAAGAGACCTGAGGTGGCATAACGGAGTGCTCGAGTTGGGATATAGGGTTTGAGCATAGCCTGAAAGGTAGGGAGGGGCAGTTCCTCTTGCTGTTTCGTAGGTAAGGACCATGGTCTTGTAGTGGAAAATGATGATGATGTATTCCAGATTACTATGTTTTTTCACTATGGGGTAAGGGCCTGAAAATAACGAGCTTGCAATGGTGACACCAGAACAGGTAACAAAACCAAGACATGGTCACCAACATCGAAAGTGAAGGATCAGGCCTTTCAATTGTACCAAGCTTTCATTTTCATTTGCACCTTCTTCAGATTCTCACTGGCAAACTGTATCGAAAGCACTAACGTGTTCCAACAGTTTTTTGTGTTTAAGGTGTCTTCTTGCAACCGCTCTCTCAGCAAGCTCAAAAGACCTCTGACATGATGTCCAAACACAAGCTCATTCAAAATAAAACCAAGAGATTCCTGAACAACCTCTTGCGCTGCAAACAGTCCCAGTTATTCATAGCAGTAACTCATAGCAGTAAGATCTCAACATAGACTTCAAAGTCTCATGAAATTGCTCAAATGCACCTTGAAACTCTGGGTGGTATGCACTAGAGTGGCAATGGGTAACACCCAACTACTGTAGCACTTGCGGAAGTCCAAATGTTGAAAATAATTTTACCAGTGCCTTAACAATACTGGGACCCAAGATTTTCCTCAGTGGAATGGCCTCAGGGAAACAAGTAGCAGCGCACATGATGGTCAAGAGAAACTGGTTGCCACTTTTTGTTTTGGGCAAAGGAGCAAAACAATCCACCACCGGCTGAAAGGTTTGTCAAAAGCAGGAATACTCTGCAAATGTGTAACAGTTACAGCTTGGTACGGTTTACCTGTCCGCTGGAAAACGCGACAGGATTTACAGTAAAACACAACGTCCTGTTTTAGACCAGGCCAGACAAAGTTACACAAGATATGGTCATACATCTTGTTGACCCAAAGATGGCCTGTCATACTACCACTGTGAGCCAACCTCAATATCTCTCGTCTGGAATGACAATTTGAGATACACCGTGCCAATCGTTTTCACCAGAAGTGGAGGGAGAATCCCATTTCCTTATTAGAACACCATCTCTGTCAAAGTAACCCACAAAACTTCATCAAACTCCTTCTCTGGATGTACTGTATCTCAGCAAAAGGAGAGGAGAGGGAAACATCTTTACTCTGATGCTTCCTAGACATTGAAGTGTCAACTATAGGGAACCTCTCTTTCTTCAGTGGTCCTACAAACTTGCTCACCTTTGGGGTTTTCAAAGGAGAGGTCAACTCCGGTTTACTGAAATCAGGGTCACCCATAAACATCTCAGACAGATCGACCGTGGTGGGATCGCTGACATCCTCAACACTAGAGTTGCTCCCGGTGACTTTCTTAGACATAGCACATGTAATGGCACACTCTGGGAACACTCTATGGTTCTAGTCTGGGTTCCTTACAAACAACAGGATTTGGCACGAACTTTCCTCCAGCCAAATCGTTTCCGAAAATGATTGAGACCCCCTTCACTAGGCCTCACTCCAACGACAACGGAACCAGAAATAAGATCAGACTCGAGTTCCACATTATACAAAGAAACTTACATGCAGCCCATCTCCACTCCTTGTACTAACACAGCGTAATCAGTTCACTGTAACCGTAAAAAGTGTCAAACTAAGGCAAAACACCGTCCAAAATGAAGAACTGGGCTCCTCCAGTGTCTGGCAGTATTTTCACCTGCTGCTTAAAACCTCTTACAGCTACCCCCCTACTTTTTTAAATTTCTACCTTTAGACATACCCAATTCTAACTGCCTGTAGCTCGGGCCCAGGACCAAAGATATGCATATTCTTGGTTTCATTTGAAAGAAAACACTCAGAAGTTTGTGTAAATGTGAATTTAATGTAGGAGAATATAACACAATAGATCTGGTTTAGATAATAGAATTAAAAAAACATGTTTTTTCATTTTTATTGTTGTATCATCATCTTTAAAATGAACAAGACAAAACAAACATTCAGATAGGATGATGGGGACAAATTCAGTGAAAAAGAGGGCAACAGTACTTGTGCAACGTTTCATAATGATAACTTCCAAAATGAGTGTGCTACATGACATTTATCATGAAGTCACCCAGGTGTCCCACACAAGTAGCCCAAATGTACCCAAGTGGCCAAATTGGTGAAGTTATACATTTTGAATGGAATAACTATATACAAAATACCAAAATGGTATTCTAACCCCCCCCCCCCCCAAAAAAAATGGAGGAAAAACATGAACAAAAATAATATATATATATAAATATATATATTCAACATAAGGTTGAATATATTGTTATAGACCTACTAGATCTACTGTCTCATTTATATTATGACAGACCAGCTAGATCTACTGTCTATTTTATATTATGGCATTTCAGCTAGATCTACTGTCTCTATTATATTACAACAGACCAGCTGCATCTACTGTCTCCATTTCACTTTGGCCATTATTGTGGGCCTGCCCTCCCCTCAACAGCCTCAAATAGGCTATTTCATGTGGGGGTGGGGTGTGGTGGAGCGGAGCGGCAGACACACGTATCTCGGCCATGCTCCCTCTAATCCACAATATGTATATATACACACACAAACATAGGCTATGGGTCATAAACATACATACAAACATACTCCCACCCACAATGTATAGCCAATGTGTACTTTACACATTTCATTACATTTTTATATATTGCTACAAAAAAAAAAATCACATAATATTTTATATTATTAATTTCAAACAACGGCATTAGCATGAGAAGAACTTACCAGTGCAAAACAATGTCCTCTCCGTTCAAAAAATATTCCTCCATTTGGGAATCGCTAAATGAATCGTCCTCCAACAATCTCTGTCTCGCTTTCCCGATCAATTTCTTCTAAAATTGTGTGTACATCTGTATATCTAAACTTAGATTTAGCTTTCCCTGACTTAGTCACCATAATGATTGATATATAAACAGCTGAAGATGCGCTTTACCCAAACAATGCTTTGCGTAACATGCGTGGCTCCTTCCGGTGTGAATCTTCAATGGCGAATGACCCTTTTTACGCCGGAGTTTACTACATGGGTTGGTCTTCCAACACATAAACATTACATATTGCCGTTTACCTCAGCTCATTGGCTAGATTTCAAGATGATCAGTGGTCATTGGGTTAAAATACAGTCAATCAAAGATTGTCATTGGTGCATAATGATGTCATTACTTGTTGTCTTCAAATCGGTTTATTTCAGTCAATATGTCCCGCGAAATGACTCATCAGGTTTGGTTGTGTTACAAACAAACAAACCAGTTGATTGCACTGAAACCAAACATGTGTGTATTTACATCGAATGTGTCGTCGAAAATGGAATGAGACTGAATTCATGAAACAAGTGGTTCACAAAATGTTTCGTGTTAGGCTATACAATTTTATTTATCAAACAAAAGACCATTCATTGTGTAACAATGAGCATTGGGATTGCAAACAGAGGAAGATCGTCAAAGGTAAACAATTTATTTTATTGCAATTTGTGATGTTACGCCTGTGCTGGTTGAAATAGTTTTTTTTATGGGGCTTTGTTCTCAGATAATTGCATCGTATTCTTTCACAGTAAATCCTTTTTCAAATCTGACAACGCAGTTGGATTAGCAAGATTCTAGGCTTTCGACCCATGTGAGACACTTGTATTTTCGTGAATGTTTAATATGACTATTTATGTAGCGATCACCGTATGTTGTCGAATTTCATCCCGCTAACGGGTTCGGTGCGCAGAGAGTTTAACAGCATCGCCACTCTGCAGAGACACGAACCCGTCTGAAACAAAGGGTTCATACACATCTGATCCAAAATATTGTTTAAGAGATACACCTGACCCAACCAGAGACTTAGTTGGTTGGAGTGCTCCCACAAGAAGAAACAGCTTTTTCTCTGTCTCATTTTTCTTTTTCAACTTAGGACACTGAGAGACAATGTGTCCTTTCTCATGGCAGTAATGACAAATTGGCTGATACAAAAAAACAGTTTTCTGCCGATCCTTATCTTTGGCCACTGTAGAAAAAGACTGAAACCTCGTGGTTGGTGACTTCTCTGGATAGCTTTTTGCATAGGGATAACTACTGGGTGCTTTTTTGTGAAGGTAGTTTTATGTGTCAACACAAACTCATCTGCAAGAACTGCAGCATTCTCAAGAGTGAGATCAACCCTTTAGCAACCCTTCCGTGAAGGAAACTGTCATGCCCTGACCTCTGTTTTCTTTATATTTTGGTTAGGTCAGGGCGTGACTAGGGTGGGTACGCTAGTTTTCGTATTGTCTAGGGTTTTTTGTATGTCTAGAGTTTTTGTAGGTCTAGGTGATTTGTATGTCTATGGTGGCCTGATATGGTTCCCAATCAGAGGCAGCTGTTTAACATTGTCTCTGATTGGGGATCATATTTAGGTAGCCATTTTCCCTTTAGTGTTGGTGGGATCTTATCTATGTGTAGTTGCCTGTCAGCACTCGTTTGTATAGCTTCACATTTAGTTTTTTGTTAGTTTTTTCAGTGTTCATTCTTTAAATAAATAAGAATGTACACATACCACGCTGCACCTTGGTCCGACCCTTATAACGAACGTGACAGAAACTAGGAAGTGAAATAGAATCCAAAGTGATATATTGTGGTAGACGGTTTTAGCAACAGCTGTGCTGGACTGTAGTCTATATGGATGATAGTTCTGATGGTATGGGTGGGGATGATGAAAGTCATAGACTTGAATGGTCTGTGGTGAAAAGTAAAAGGAAAAAGAATGGCACTGCTATAAGTGCTGCTGACAGCTGTGGCACTTCTAGTGTTGAGAACGTGAAGAGGGTGAAGGTAGTGAAAAACAAAAGTAATGATGTATCGGAGTGGAAAGTTGTAATCGTGTTTGATGCGACCACGGGGTCTCATCTGCACCGTTTTCGATTATCGAATGGTGTTAAGAAAAAGATAGTTGAAGTCACATTAGCCCGGTTCATTGGTAGTGGCAGACTTAATATTCTGTGCTGACCATGTTCAGCAAGGGAAGATTCTGAAAATGAAAACTCTGAATGGGAAGAAAATCACAAGTCATGTCCCTGGAGGGGGGTCATTTCTGGGGTTCCAATGTGTCCATAGATTATGTTAAATCAAATGTAGAGGGGGGCATTGTGGTTGAAGCCAAAATGCTTTTCAGTAAGAAAGAGGTGCAGAGAAGTGAAAGCCTGTCATTAATATTAATGTTTGAGAAGCTTTTACCTAATAAATTACAGATGGACTTTCTGGCTTTCACTGTTAGAGAGTTTGTTCCTACTCCATTAAGGTGTGAAATGCCAAAGAATGGGACATGTAGCGGCTCTGTGCAAAGGAAAGAAAAGATGTGCCAAGTGTGAAGGGGAACATGATTATGGTGAATGTGGGAACAATGTCAAGGTTAGCTGTTGTAATTGTGGGGGGGAACACATTGCAGCATTGGTGGATGCCAGGTGTAGAAATAGGCTACAGAGGCCCAAAGATATAAAATCACTCATAATGTCTCATGCAGAGGCTGCAAGGCAGATTGGTGGAACAAGCAGAATGATGGAGATAATAGGGTTACTCCTGGAATAAGTGGACCTACTGTAGGAAATGCTGCTTATTTTGTGGCGGGGCGGGCGCCTGCAGGCTGACTTCTGTCTTCAGTTGAAGGGTGTTTCTTCTGACACATTGGTGCAGCTGGCTTCCGGGTTAAGCGTGCGCGTCATGTATTGGAGGACGCATGAGTTGCAGAAATTAGACAAGATCGTAATTGAAATTGGCAGAAAAGGGGAGTAAAATACACCTAAATATATACATATAATAATTGTTCTCACAAATGTGTAGTGTGAAAGGACACCTTAATAGTTAATCAGATTTTCATTAGAAGGGTTATCAACCTGACTGTGTTTGTGGAAAGAAGTACAGCCAAGTTGAAGATCATTGTGGAAGCAGCAACCGAGTTTTCAGGAGTAACAGGTGTTACTGTCCCCATGATTGTTGACATGTTGACTCCTAATAATACTAATGATGTAAAGTCTCAGTATGATGATAATTAGAGTTATGGTTTTTGTTTTTCCTTCAGTGAAATGCCAGAAGCCTTGTTGCTAACGATCAGGAGTTTAAGATACAGTTGAAGTCGGAAGTTTACATACACTAGGTTGGAGTCATTAAATTTATTATGTGCAAACTATAGTTTTGGCAAGTCAGTTAGGACATCTACTTTGTGCATGACACAAGTAATTTTTCCAACAATTGTTTACAGATGGATTATTTCACTTATAATTCACTGTATCACAATTCCAGTGGGTCAGAAGTTTACATGCTAGTTGACTGTGCCTTTAAACAGCTTGGAAAATTCCAGAAAATGACGTCATGGCTTTAGAAGCTTCTGATAGGCTAATTGACATAATTTGGGTCAATTGGAGGTGGACCTGTGGATGTATTTCAAGGCCTACCTTCTAACGCAGTGCCTCTTCGCTTGACATCATGGGAAAATCAAAAGCCAAGACCTCAGAAAAACATTATAGACCTCCACAAGTCTGGTTCATCCTTGGGAGCATTTTCCAAACACCTGAAGGTACCACATTCATCTGTTCAAACAATAGTACTCAAGTATAAACACCATGGGACCACGCAGCTGTTATACAGCTAAGGAAGGAGACGCGTTCTGTCTCCTAGAGATGAACGTACTTTGGTGCGAAAAGTGCAAATCTATCCCAGAACAACAGCAAAGGACCTTGTGAAGAAGCTGGAGGAAACAGGTACAAAAGTATCTATATCCACAATAAAACGAGTCCTATATCGACATAACCTGAAAGGTTGCTAAGCAAGGAAGAAGCCACTGCTCCAAAACCTCAATAAAAAAAGCCAGACTACGGTTTGCAACTGCACATGGGGACAAAGATCGTACTTTTTGGAGAAATGTCCTCTGGTCTGATGAAACAAAAATAGAACTGTTCGGCCATAATGACCATTGTTATGTTTGGAGGAAAAAGTGCAATGTTTGCAAGTCGAAGAACACCATTTAATCTGTGAAGCACGGGGGTGGCAGCATCATGTTGTGGGGGTGCTTTGCTGCAAGAAGGACTGGTGCACTTCACAAAATAGATGGCATCATGAGGTGGAAAATTTATATGGATATATTGAAGCAACATTTCAAGACATCAGTTAAAGATTGGTCGCAAATGGGTCTTCCAAATGGACAGTGACCCCAAGCATACTTCCAAAGTTGTGGAAAAATGGCTTAAGGACAACGAAGTCAAGTTATTGGAGGGGCCATCACAAAGCCCTGACCTCAATCCCATATAAAATGTGTGGGCAGAACTGAAAAGCATGTGCAAGCAAGGAGGGCTACAAACCTGACTCAGTTACACCAGCTCTGTCAGGAGGAATGGGCCAAAATTCACCCAACTTATTATGGGAAGATTGTGGAAGGCTACCCAAAACGTTTGACCCAAGTTAAACAATTTAAAGGCAATGCTAAAGGCAATGCTACCAAATACTAATTGAGTGTATGTAATCTTCTGACCCACTGGGAATGTGATGAAAGAAAGAAAAGCTGAAATAAATCATTCTCTCCACTATTATTCTGATATTTCACATTCTTAAAATAAAGTGGTGATCCTAACTGACCTAAGACAGGGAATTTTTACTAGGATTAGATGTCAGGAATTGTGAGAAACTGAGTTCAAATGTATTTGGCTAAGGTGTATGTAAACTTCCGACTTCAACTGTATATGAAATTGATTTAGAGATCAAACATGATGTGATATGTGTTCAAAAAACATGACTTGGACCACATCTTGTTTTATTTTTCCTGGTTATTGCTCAATCAGATCTGATAGATCAATTGTATATAATATAACTGTCCCATCTGAATATGAATGTGTGATGGTGGAAATCTACAGTGCATGTAGTAATATTAAGTTATACAATTTGTACAACCCTTGTCGTTAACTATCTGTAGTGATCTTTGATGAAATATCAGGAGAATTGAGCTCTAGAGAGATATTGTGCTGCGACTTTAATGCACATAGTAGTTTATGGGGAAGTAGACATACAGATGCTAATGGTAGATATGATGGAAACAAGAGCATTAGCATGTCTTAACGATGAATGTGGTACAAGAGTTGATGTTGTTAGAGGGGTTACATCCTGCCTGGACCTCACAATGGCTTCTAACTCTATTGCATCTATGTGTGAATGGAATGGAATGAAACATTCTACTGTTGGAAGGGATCATTTCCCGGTTTCGAGTACCATGAACTTTGATGTTATTATTCCAGATAGGGTACCATTCAGAAGATGGGGCTTTCATAAAGCAGACTGGGAAAAGTTTGGTGATCATTTGCTTAAAGTAAGTTGGAGAGTTGTCTTTAGAAAGGCCGGTTGATGTATGTGCTGCCTCTGTGACATCTGATTTTAAGTGCTGAGAATGTATATGTACCAGTGAGTGAAGTGGGTGAGTAAAGGAAGGTGGTTCATTGGTGGACTGAAGAGTGCACTGCGGCTATTCAAGAAAGAAAAGTGCTTACAGAGTGTTGCATAGGAATATGACTACTGAGAATCTAGTTGACTTCCAAAGGAAAGATAGCTTTAATTTGCAGGGTTTTTAAGTCTGTCATAGAGAAATGCATGGAGACAGTTCTGCTTTACAATAGGCAGGGGTACTGAGCTGGGGGATGTATGGTGTTACGGATACAGTTATCCTGTGTGTGTGTGTATCCTGTGTGTTTCTTTTCTCTCCTTCTCCCCTCACAGGTGAAAACCATCACTCCCCAATCAGTCAACAATCAATCATCAATCAGAAGACACACCTCCTCCTATTTCCTACCCTATCACAGTTCCTTCCCCATGGTTTAAAAACCCCATCATTTGTTTGATCTCTAGCAATCTCTAGCTCAATCTCTAGCAATCTCTCTGTAAATGCCATGTCTGTAGGTCTCTGTGTTTCACTCTCGCTTTGTGTCTTAACCTCTCTTTTGTTTAAAGCACCTCCATAGCACTTTGTCATCACCTGTGAGTATTGTTTTTGGTTATGGTGTTTGTGTGTTGCTGGTGGGAAAAGGGGGAAACCAAGACAAGTCGCCCATGGGCATACACTACCCGTAGGTGAACTTTGTTAAATACACTAGTTAGAACTGGGCGGACCACCCACTGTATTTTTGGTTAGTTAGTTAGCTGTTGTTAAAGTAGGCTAGTCTAGCTTAGGGGTGTTTTTGAATACTTATTGTTTCTTTCCTTGGGTCCAGCTCAGCCCCTTTTCCTGCTCCCCCCATTACCGTGTGTTTATAAATAAACCTAGAGTTTGACGGTAGATTTCTGTTGTCGTGGTTATTTCGTGCACACTTTTACTTTGTCACCATAATAATTTGCATGAGTTATGTTACGGGTCTCATTACCATCCCCCCTAGACTGTCGGGCCAAAAGGGATTCGTAACATAAGTGGGAGCCTCATCCGGGATATGTCATAACTGACACCCATGCCGCTCATGTAGATTGTTGTAGTGGTATAGTTCAGTGTTGAGCGTCATAGCTGAAGTAGCATTAGTGTTTGCTATTTTCTTTGGCACTTGTGAAGTAGTGTAAAATGACTACTTTTGATTTGAGATCCTTTTTGGATAACCCTTCGTGGGAGGTTTTTGACAAATGTCGTAGAGTTGATTTAATGACCTTGGCTGACCATTATTCAGTATCGATTCCGCAGAGTTTAGTTAAGGCGGAGGTTAAACGGCTAGTATTAAATGTATTGTTGGAAGAGCAGGTACTTGTGTTACCGCTGCCTGAGCCTACTACCCCTGTAGCGGATGTTGCTGCTCCTGTAAGCCCATTGGTGTCTGATAACGAGGGCGAGGCTAAAACACCAGCCACATTGTCCCGTTTTGATCCACTCTCCCCACTGTCAAATGGTGATGCCAGGAGGGATGTCCGTTTAGCACAGTTCCAACTGGAGGTGGAAGAGAGAGCCCAAATTAGGCGAGAGACTCTCCAGTTGGAGATGTGCAAAATAGAGGCAGAAAAAGAACGAGAACAACGGCATTTGGAGATGTGTAAAATTGAGGCAGACAGAGAACTAAGGCAGTTGGAGTTCAAAATGCGCCAGATGGAACTGGAGGCAGAGACAGCGAGGCTAGCCTCCGGTCCTACTATGCCTGTTTGTGAGCCGTCCTCACCTGCTGTGTCCTCAAACACGTTTGACATTAGTAGGCAGATTGACTCTCTGAACAAAGGTACTAAGGCAGAGGTTGACTCCTATTTTTGTGTATTTGAGCGTATAGCCGTAGCATTGAAATGGCCTGAAGAGGTATGGTGCCTATTACTTCAATGTAAATTAACTGGTAAAGCCCAAGAGGTTTTGTCAGCGTTACCTCTGGAGGACAGTTTGAATTACGAAGTGGTCAAAGCTACTGTTCTTCGTGCCTATGAGCTTGTGCCTGAGGCATACCGACAGAGATTTAGGTCTCATAGAAAGTCTTCTAGTAAGACTTATGTGGAATTTGCTAGAGACAAGGGAAATCTGTTTGATAAATGGCATGCTGCTAGTAAGGTAACTGATTTCAACTCTCTCCGGGAGTTAATCTTGTTGGAAGAGTTTAAAAGTTGCTTACCCGAACGCATTGTGGTTTACCTAAACGAACAGAGAGTATCCTCCCTGGCAGAAGCGTCTGTGTTGGCAGACGAGTTTGTGTTGACGCACAAGAGTGTGTTTTCGGCTCAAACTGAGAGTAGAGCCACTGAGTTTCCTACCTTTAGCCCTAGTCGGCCAGCAGTAGTATATCAAGCACGCCAGAAGAATGAGCGTCCCTGTTTCTATTGTCATAAAGTAGGACATATGATTAATGATTGCTTCCTGCTTAAACGCAAACAAGGGATGCCTCTTCGTGCCAAGCCACCAACAGGTGTTGCTCTAATTCGTACGGTTGTGAGGTCTGCAACAAAACAGGTGCCTCAGGGTAACTGTAGTTTGAAAGTCTCAGTCCCCGACCGCAGTTATGAACCATTCATTTTCGAGGGGTTTGTGTCCCTAACGAATGACGAAGCGTCTCAGCGACCGGTTAAAATCCTTAGAGATACTGGTGCGGCGCAGTCGTTTATATTGTCTGATGTGTTGCCCTTATCTGACGATACATACTGTGGTTCCAGTGTGTTAGTGCAGGGTATTGAAATGGGTTTTGTCCCAGTGCCATTGCACTTTGTGAAAGTACACTCTGAGTTAATCAGTGGAATATTCAGAGTGGGGGTACGCCCTATGTTGCCAGTGAAAGGTGTGACCTTTATAATGGGTAACGATATTGCCGGAGGAAAGGTAGTACCCGTATTGGAAGTATTGGATAGAAGTGACCACTCTCTCTCGAATGAGCTGGCACAGAGTTATCCACATGTGTTCCCCGCTTGTGCTGTCACTCGTGCTCAGGCACTACAAGAGGGTGACGTGATAGATTTGTCGAACACTGTTCTGTTCAAAGAGGTTGATCAAGAAGATGGATTGTGTGATACCTCTGAGAAGCTGATCACCTCTGACAAACAGCCCAGGAAAGAATCAAAGAACGTTGAACTTATTGCTGATGCAATACAGTTACCAGTCACTCGTGAGCAGCTGATTGCTAACCAAAAGGTTGACAACAAGCTTGCTAAATGTTTTTCTAGTGTTGTCTCATTGGAAGATGTGAAGAAGAAGAACGTGGCTTACTTCATTGATGGTAATCTCCTCATGCGTAAATGGAAATCCCATGTTGACGCGGATGGAGATTGGAATGCTGTTTACCAAATAGTGATTCCTACAGCCTTTCGACAAAATGTGTTATCCCTTGCTCATGATCACCAGTGGTCTGGTCATTTAGGAATCACAAAAACTTATGATCGGATCCTTCGACATTTCTTTTGGCCGGGTTTAAAACAAGATGTGGCTCAGTTCTGTCGGACATGCCACACATGTCAGATAACAGGAAAACCAAATCAGGTTATTCCTCCCGCTCCTCTTTGTCCCATACCTGTCATAGGTGAACCATTCGAGCATGTGGTGGTTGATTGTGTCGGACCGTTACCGAAGACAAAATCGGGTAACCAGTTTTTGTTAACGATAATGTGTATGGCTACAAGATACCCCGAGGCCATTCCTCTGAGAAGGATTACAGCCCCGGTAGTGAGTAAAGCCTTAATAAAATTCTTCACGACATTCGGGTTACCTAGGGTGGTACAAAGCGATCAAGGAACCAATTTCCTATCCAAGCTCTTCAGGCAGGTGTTAAAATCCTTGTCAATTACGCACCGTGTGTCAATCGCCTATCACCCAGAGTCTCAGGGTGCACTTGAAAGATGGCATCAGACACTTAAGTCTATGCTACGTAAATATTGTTTGGAATCTGAGAAAGATTGGGATGAGGGAGTTCCTCTAGTTTTGTTTGCTGCTCGTGAAACTGTGCAGGAGTCCCTAGGTTTCAGCCTGGCTGAACTGGTGTTTGGTCACACAGTGAGAGGACCAATGAAAGTCCTTAAAGAACAGTTCTTGTCCCAAGAGTTGTGTACCAGAGATGAGAATGTGTTGGACTACGTTAGTCGCTTTCGTGAGCGCCTACACCAAGCTTGTGCTCTCGCAAAGGAAGCTCTATGATAAAGAGGCTGTTTCTCGTCCACTACAGCCAGGTGACCAAGTACTGGTGTTATTACCTGTTCCAGGATCTTCACTGTCAGCTCGTTTCTCGGGTCCTTATTTAATTGAAAAGAAAATAAGTGAAACTGACTATGTGCTTCAAACTCCTGATAGACAACGCCAATCTCGTGTGTGTCACATTAACATGTTGAAAGCTTACCACACCCGACCCATCACACAGTTAGAGAGTTCAAAAACAGAGGAAGGTACTGCTGTCTCCTCTGCTACTACTGCTATGATAGTGGACTGTCATATTGATGATGTTGATGGCTTGGAGTTGCGCAATACTCAGCAGCAGTGTGTTAGATTGCCCAACTCAGAAATGTTGCTGTCTATCCAATCCGGTCTGGTTCATTTAACGGATGGACAGGCCAATGATATTGTGAGGCTACTACACAGTTTTCCATGTCTCTTTAATGACGTTCCTACTCGCACAAATGTGTTGGAACATGACATTAATGTTGGAAATGCTACACCTATCAAGCAACACCCATATCGTATCAACGCTTCCAAGAGGAAGATAATGAGGGATGAGGTGAGATATTTGTTGGAGAATGACCTGGCTAAGCCAAGTTCAAGCCCTTGGAGTTCTCCTTGCATTCTGGTTCCTAAACCTGATGGTACGTCCAGGTTATGTACGGATTTTCGAAAGGTAAATTCTGTCACAATGCCAGATTCGTTCCCGTTACCCCGACTGGACGACTGTATCGACACTATTGGTGCTGCTAAGTATGTAACTAAGTTAGACCTCTTAAAAGGTTACTGGCAGGTTCCGTTAACTTCACGTGCTTCTGAGATTTCTGCCTTTGTGACCCCAGACAACTTCCTACAGTACTCAGTCATGGCTTTTGGGATGCGAAATGCACCAGCCACCTTCCAACGACTGGTTAACTCCGTATTAGCTGGCGTTCCTAATTGTAGTGCATACCTTGATGACCTAGTGATTTATTCTTCTGAGTGGTCAGATCATGTTGACTCTCTAAGGGTAGTATGTGAACGGTTGGCAGCTGCTTCTCTAACCCTGAACTTGGCAAAGTGTGAGTTTGGGAAGGCTACTGTTACCTATCTCGGTAAAGAGGTTGGCCATGGACAGGTGCGCCCTGTTGATGCCAAGGTCTTGGCTATAACTGCATTCCCTGCACCTACCACCAGACGAGAGCTACGCCGCTTTTTAGGGATGGTTGGCTACTACCGTAGCTTCTGTAAAAATTTCTCTGCGGTAGCTGCTCCATTGACCGATTTGCTTAGTCCGGCTAGATCATTTGTGTGGTCCTCTGATTGTAAGAGAGCTTTTGAATCAGCGAAAGCACTCTTATGTAGTACACCTGTACTTGCTGCTCCAGATTTTGAACAACCGTTCAAACTTGAGGTAGATGCTAGTGCCAGAGGTGCTGGTGCTGTTCTACTGCAGCAGGACAAGAGTGGAGTGGATCATCCCGTTTGTTATTTTTCACGTAAATTTAATAAATGTCAAACAAACTATGCGACAATAGAACAAGAAGCTCTTGCTTTGTTGTTGGCTCTGCAATACTTTGAAGTATATATTGGTTCCAGTGCCCTACCCGTGATTGTATATACTGACCACAACCCCTTAGTTTTTCTCCACCGAATGTACAACCAGAACCAGCGCCTTATGCGTTGGGCGCTGATTGTACAAAATTATAATTTGGAGATCCGCCACAAAAAGGGTTCTGATAATGTGTTGGCAGATGCTTTGTCTCGTGTGTGAAAATGATTTCTGTATGTTTTGCAAGGTTGTGAGTAGTCATTGAAATACTGTAGTCGCAACCCCTAGGGTTGCTCTTTTAAGGGTGGGAGTGTTACGGATACAGTTATCCTGTGTGTGTGTGTATCCTGTGTGTTTCTTTTCTCTCCTTCTCCCCTCACAGGTGAAAACCATCACTCCCCAATCAGTCAACAATCAATCATCAATCAGAAGACACACCTCCTCCTATTTCCTACCCTATCACAGTTCCTTCCCCATGGTTTAAAAACCCCATCATTTGTTTGATCTCTAGCAATCTCTAGCTCAATCTCTAGCAATCTCTCTGTAAATGCCATGTCTGTAGGTCTCTGTGTTTCACTCTCGCTTTGTGTCTTAACCTCTCTTTTGTTTAAAGCACCTCCATAGCACTTTGTCATCACCTGTGAGTATTGTTTTTGGTTATGGTGTTTGTGTGTTGCTGGTGGGAAAAGGGGGAAACCAAGACAAGTCGCCCATGGGCATACACTACCCGTAGGTGAACTTTGTTAAATACACTAGTTAGAACTGGGCGGACCACCCACTGTATTTTTGGTTAGTTAGTTAGCTGTTGTTAAAGTAGGCTAGTCTAGCTTAGGGGTGTTTTTGAATACTTATTGTTTCTTTCCTTGGGTCCAGCTCAGCCCCTTTTCCTGCTCCCCCCATTACCGTGTGTTTATAAATAAACCTAGAGTTTGACGGTAGATTTCTGTTGTCGTGGTTATTTCGTGCACACTTTTACTTTGTCACCATAATAATTTGCATGAGTTATGTTACGGGTCTCATTACCATCCCCCCTAGACTGTCGGGCCAAAAGGGATTCGTAACATATGGTCTATATTGAAGAAGATGACTGGATAAAGCAAGTCCACTTGAATTCCAGTTTTGGTTGTGGGTCAAAAAATGGCCATAATTGATCAAGTAAAAGCTGACTTGTTGGGGAAGATATCTGTTAAGGTACATATTGGGGTTACTTTGGATGAAGTATAGTGCATTCGGAAAGGATTCAGACCCCTTGACTTTTTCCACATTTTCTTACGTTACAGCCCTATTTTAAATTGTTTTTTCCCCTCATAAATCCACACACAAAACCCCATAATGACAAAGCAAAAACAGTTATTTAATTTTTTTTACAAGGTTATACAAAAAAAAAACGAAACATCACATTTAAATAAGTATTCAGACCCTTTACTCAGCACTTTGTTGAAGCACCGTTGGCAGCGATTAGAGCCTCGCGTCTTCTTGGGTATGACGCTACAAGCTTGGCACACCTGTATTTTGAGAGTTTCTCCCATTGTTCTTTGAAGATCCTCTCAAGCTCTGTCAGGTTGGATGGGGAGCGTCACTGCACAGCTATTTCCAGGTCTCTCCAGAGATGTTCAATTGGGTTCAAGTCCAGGCTCTGGCTGGGCCACTCAATGACATTCAGAGACTTGTCCCGAGGCTAATCCTCCATTGTATTAGCTGTGTGCCTAGGGTTGTTGTCCTGTTGGAAGGTGAACATTCGTCCCAGTCTGAGGTCATGAGCGCTCTGGAGCAGGTTTTCACTCTAGTAACTCCCCATCCCGCATGCGGGAGCGTAATCATCGACTGACACTAATTAGCATAACGCAACGGACATAAATATTCCTAGAAAATATTCCTATTCATGAAAATCACAAGTGAAATATATTGAGACACAGCTTAGCCTTTTGTTAATCACCCTGTCATCTCAGATTTTCAAAATATGCTTTACAGCCAAAGCTAGACAAGCATTTGTGTAAGTTTATTGATAGCCTAGCATAGCATTTTGCCCAGCTAGCAGCAGGTAACTTGGTCACGGAAATCAGAAAAGCAATCAAATTAAATTGTTTACCTTTGATGAGCTTCGGATGTTTTCACTCACGAGACTCCGAGTTAGATAGCAAATGTTCCTTTTTTCCAAAAATATTATTTTTGTAGGCGAAATAGCTCCATTTGTTCTTCACGTTTGGCTGAGAAATTGCCCGGAAATTAAAGTCACAAAAACAGCGAAGAATATTCAAAATTTGCTCCATAAAATCGACAGAAACATGGCAAACGTTGTTTATAATCAATCCTCAAGGTGTTTTTCAAATATCTATTCAATAATATATCCATCGGGACAATTCGTTTTTCAGTAGGACCGATTGGAATAATGGCTACCTCTGTATTTTACGCGAGAGTCACTCTGGGAGCCATCAGGTGACCAGTTGCGCAATGTAGCCTCTTACGGGTATTCTTCAACATAAATGCGTAAAACTACGTCACAATGCTGTAGACACCTTGGGGAATACAGAGAAAAAGTAATCTGGTTGATAGCCCATTCACTGCTCAATAGGGAAGCATTGGAACGCAGCGCTTTCAAAACATGAGGCACTTCCGGATTGGATTTTTCTCTGGCTTTCACCTGCAATATCAGTTCTGTTATACTCACAGACAATATTTTTACAGTTTTGGAAAATTTAGAGTGTTTTCTATCCTAAGCTGTCAACTATATGCATATTCTTGTCCTGGCAAAATATCCTGTTTACTACGGGAACGTTATTTTGCCGGCCAAACCCTCCCCTAACCCGGACAATGCTGGTCCAATTGTGCGACGCCCCATGGGTCTCCCGGTCGCGAACCCAGAATCTCTAGTGGCACAGCTAGCACTTTGATGCAGTGCCTTAGACCACTGCACCACTCGGGAGGCCGAACCAAACCATTTTGACACTTTACGCACTACAGCGCTCACCAGTTCCGTTCTGTGAGCTTGTGTGGCCTACCACTTTGCGGCTAATCCGATGTTGATCCTAAACGTTTCCACAATATCAGCACTTACAGTTGACCGGGGCAGCTCTAGCAGGGCAGAAATTTGACAAACTGACTTGTTTGAAAGGTGGCGTCCTATGACAGTACCAGATTGAAAGTCACTGATCTCTTCAGTAAGGCCATTCTACTGCCAATGTTTGTCTATGGAGATTGTATGGCTGAGTGCACGACAAACATGTTTTTTGTTTTGTTTTCTTGAGTAAGGCAGCTCCAAAATGTTCAGTGTTCTGTCACTCATGTTCTGTCACTCACCCCTTGGGTGCTGCCATAGTGTTACCTTAGAAGTGCCCATCCAAGAAGGCTCAAGGTCATTGGCCACAGATAAAATTACGTCAAATCACGTTATATCTACAGTAGCTTTGATTGGACTGAAGCATAATTTGCGCCGCATTCAAAACAACTGTCAACTCGGAACTGCAAAATATGACTTTAGTGAGTTGAAGACAACTGGGAACTCGGGAAAATCGAGCTACGACTGGGAAAATAAGTTTTGAACTTTCATCCAACTCGGAATTGGGAACATGGGCCTCTTTCTAGAGCTACGACCTGAAGATCACATCATGATTAAAAAACATTTTTATTTGAGTTCCCAGTTCTCATCGGCCATTGGACATAAACTGTCACGAATCCCGCTTCCTGAGTCTGTGTTTGCCTGTGTTTCTGTCCTGGAGTGTGTTTCCGGTGTCCTGGAACGCACCCTGTCTGGTTGCCGGGCGAATGAGCTTGTTGGGAGATCGATGTTCACCCGCACCCGTATCCCATCAGTAATCTGCACACCTGTCCTGATCATCACCTCTCCCCTTCAAAAGCTCTGACCTGACATCCATTCCCTGCCGGATCGTTAGCCATGAACAGTATGTTGTGCCATAGTATCAGCCTCAAGTTGGATACAATTTGTTTTGTTGTTTTTTACGTATTGCTTGCCTTAAACTTACCTCCGTTTGTTCTGTCTTCAGTTACTCACCCGGATCATTTACCCCATTCCCGCCTGGTCGTCGGAGGATTCCGCTACCCCATTGGATCCACCTATTTACTCCCATCAACTCACCACCGCTGCCCGCTACGCCACCTGGATATATCTACCCATTCACATTCACTTGTAAATAAATACTCACCTTCTTCCTACTCTCCTTGTCCTGGTCTTCGATTTTGAAAGAACGTGACAGAACGATCCGGCCAGTGATGAACCCAGCGGACCTGGACTCCGTTTGCCATACAATTACCCAGCAGGAGAAGATGTTGGGACAACACAACACGGCGCTACACGAGATAGCGGGTTCAATCCGGAACTTATCGGATAGATTAACGAGTATCCAGGATCAGCTCAGGTTGCCGGCGGATCATCCACCACCTGTTTCACCCATATCACCTGCCGATTCGGGAGCGGGTTCCTTCCGTGAGCCCAAGGTTCCGACACCGGAGAAGTATGAGGGAGATCTGGGAGGATGCCGTTCATTTCTTTTACAGTGTGGGTTAGTTTTTGATCTGCAGCCCTACTCTTACGCCACAGATAAGGCTAGGATAGCTTTTGTTATTGAGCTGCTGCGTGGTAGAGCTCTGGAATGGGCTTCAGCTGTTTGGGAACGACGGGACACATGCATGACGTCATACCAGGGTTTCACGGCAGAGATGAGAAAGCTTTTTGACCATCCAGTCCGAGGTAAGGACGCAGCTAAACGTTTGTTCTCTCTTCGCCAAGGAGCTCGCAGTGTGGCAGACTTTGTGATAGAATTCAGGACATTGGCTGTGGAGAGTGGTTGGAATGAGGAATCACTACAAGCGGTTTTTTACCAGGGGTTGTCGGAGCAACTCAATGACGAGCTGATCTCCTATCCAGAGCCTAGTGACCTAGATAGTTTGGTCACCTTAGCTATTCGGGTAGATAATAGAGTCCGAGAGAGAAGGAGGGAGAAGCAGTGGGGTCCATCTAATCAATCTGAGACTCGGTTACCATTCGGGTCAGGAAGTGGACCAGAACGGGTTGATCATTTTCCCTCACACGGGATTAGTGGAGGAGTCCTGCCGCCAGATCCTGAACCTATGCAAGTGGGGCGGCACGGGTTAACTAAGGACGAGCGCCAATGTAGACGTGAGACCAACAGCTGCCTCTACTGTGGTAGCTCGGGACATTACATCTCCGTTTGTCCTCAGCGCCCGTTAAACTGTTCGGCTCGTTAAGTTTGGGAGGTTTGTTAGCGAGCCAGTTTCAACCTCTCAAGAGCCCTGTCAGACCTCGTTTTCCTGCTACCCTCATAAATAAGAATCAGAGTTTAGCGATTAACGCTTTCATCGATTCAGGTGCCAATGACAGCTTCATTGATGCCGACTTAGTGGAACAGCTGGGGCTTGCCAAGGAGTAATTACCGGAAGCCATTGAAGCAACCACTCTGAACGGCAGTAGTCTGGCACGGATCACGATGAGGACTGAACCGGTTAAGATGTTGTTGTCGGGGATTCATTCAGAGGTTATTTCTTTTTTCATTTTGCCTTCCCCCCCATGTTCCTCTGGTTCTTGGATACCCCTGGCTAAGAGAACACAATCCTTCGTTCGATTGGGTGACTGGTAAGGTAACTAGTTGGAGCATTGAGTGCCATGCTAACTGCCTCAGGACTGCCTGTTCTCATGCTGTCCCCAGTCGGGTCAGTGAGTCTGCTCCTCCTGATTTGTCCCTGGTTCCTGAAACATATCACGAGTTGGGTGAGGTGTTCAGTAAGCAGAAAGCTCAGTCACTTCCTCCCCACCGACCTTATGATTGTACAATTAAGCTGTTCCCTGGAGCTGCCTTTCCCAAGGGACGGTTATACAGTATTTCTCGACCTGAGCGGGAAGCCCTGGAGACCTACATAGTCTCTTGCTGCAGGTCTCATTCGTCCCTCGTCATCACCCCTGGGAGCTGGATTTTTTTTTGTGAGTAAGAAGGATGGCTCTCTTCGACCGTGTATTGATTATCGGGGGTTGAATGATATTACGGTCAAGAACAAGTACCCCTTGCCCTTGATGAGCTCCGCTTTCGATTCTTTACAGGGTGCTACTGTGTTTACGAAGCTTGATCTACGCAATGCGTATAATCTGGTTCGGATCAAAGAGGGGGACGAGTGGTTGACTGGATTCAATACACCTGTGGGACATTTCGAGTACCAGGTGATGCCGTTTGGACTTTCCAACGCTCCAGCAGTGTTCCAAAGTTTGGTGAATGACGTGCTGAGGGATATGATCGGTCTGTTTGTGTTCGTTTACCTGGATGACATCCTGATTTTCTCCAAGGAGCTTTCCAGCCACATCCAGCATGTTAAGCAGGTCCTGCAGCGGTTATTGGAGAACCGTCTGTTTGTGAAGGCAGAGAAGTGTGATTTTCACGCCCACACTACATCCTTCCTCGGGTACATCATCTCCAGGGGTGAGATCAAGATGGACCAAGAGAAGGTTCGGGCGATTCGGGATTGGGCCCGGCCCGGTACGAGATTGCAGCTCCAGAGATTCCTGGGATTTGCGAACTTCTATCGGAGGTTTATCCGTGATTACAGCCGGGTGGCCGCTCCTTTAACTGCTCTGACGTCTTGCACCAGAATTTTCTGTTGGACTCCTGAGGCAGACCGAGCATTTCTGAACTTGAAGAGCCGATTCACCAACGCGCCGATTCTCTCTCTCAACCTGACACTTCCCGTCAGTTTGTTGTTGAGGTGGACGCGTCTGATGTGGGTGTGGGCGCCATCCTGTCCCAGCGTAGCTCCACTGACGGTAAACTCCATCCCTGCGCCTTCTACTCTTGTCGTCTTTCACCAGCTGAGAGAAACTACGATGTGGGTAACCGGGAGCTTCTCGCTGTGAAGCTTGCCTTGGAGGAGTGGCGTCACTGGTTGGAGGGAGCGGAGCAACCGTTTGTGGTCTGGACTGACCACAAGAATCTGGCTTACGTGCAATCGGCTAAACGTCTCAACTCCCGTCAGGCCAGGTGGGCTTTGTTTTTTGGACGCTTCCATTTTTCCCTGACGTTCCGACCTGGGTCAAAGAACGGCAAAGCGGACGCCTTGTCCCGGATGTTCTCCAAGACGGATGAGAGTGGGGCCAAGACTGAGACGATTCTTCCCCAGAACCTTGTCGTGGGAGCCGTTACATGGAGGATTGAGGAGGATGTGATGGCGGCCCTTCGGACGCAGCCCGGCCCCGGTAACGGTCCACCCGGTCGGTTGTTCGTGCCTGAGTCGGTCCGTTCTGCTGTTCTTCAGTGGACCCACGCCATCAAGATAGCTTGTCACCCTGGCGTTGCTCGGACTATGGCGCTACTGCGCAGACGATTTTGGTGGCCTGCCATGGGAGAAGATACCCGGAGGTTTGTTGCCGCATGTCCTATTTGTGCTCAGAACAAAAGTACCAATCGGCCCAGCTCTGGGCTTCTTCACCCCCTACCTATTCCTCGGCGACCTTGGTCGCATATGGCCCTGGATTTTGTCACTGGATTGCCCCCTTCTGTTGGGAACACGGTCATTCTGACCATTGTGGACAGATTCAGCAAGTTTGCTCATTTTGTCCCTCTCTCCAAGCTTCCATCTGCCACGGAGACGTCCGAGATCCTGGTTAGGGAGGTTTTCAGGGTCCACGGATTGCCCAGTGACATTGTTTCTGACCGTGGTCCTCAGTTTACCTCTGCTGTCTGGAGATCCTTCTGTTTGGCCATTGGAGCTACAGTCAGTCTCACTTCTGGATTTCACCCACAATCTAATGGTCAGGCGGAGAGAGCCAACCAGAAGATGGAGTCCACGCTGCGTTGTCTTGTCTCCTCTGATCCCACCTCTTGGTCATCTCAATTACCCTGGGTCGAGTATGCCCATAATACCCTTCCTTCATCTGCCACTGGGATGTCCCCCTTCCAATGCCTGTACGGATACCAACCTCCCTTGTTTCCTTCTCAGGAGAGGGATCTTTCGGTTCCTTCTGTCCAGGCCCACATTCGTCGTTGCCACCGGACCTGGCATCGGGCCAGGAAGGTCCTCCTTAGAGTTTCTGACCGGTATCAGATCCAGGCGAATCGTCGCTGTATTCCTGCTCCCGCTTATACCATCGGAGATAAGGTTTGGTTGGCTACACGGGATCTTCCTCTACGGACTGAGTCGAGGAAACTGTCACCAAAGTTCATTGGTCCGTTTGTGGTGGAGAGAATCATTAACCCTGTTGTGGTCCGACTCAAATTGCCGGCAACGCTTTGAGTACACCCCACCTTTCATGTCTCCTGCCTCAAGCCGGTTCTCCTGAGTCCTCTGTTGCCCCCTCCTCCTCGTCCTCCTCCTCCTCGAATGATCGGAGGTGGTCCTGCCTATACGGTGCGCCGCATAATGGATTCCAGACGGCAGGGTCGAGGTTTCCAATATCTCGTGGATTGGGAAGGATATGGTCCAGAGGAGAGGAGTTGGATTCCTCGGCGTCAGATCCTTGATGACGACCTGCTTCGTGACTTCTACCGCCTGCACCCTGGCGCTCCAGGTAGTCCGCCCGGTGGCGTTCGTCGGAGGGGGGGTACTGTCACGAATCCCGCTTCCTGAGTCTGTGTTTGCCTGCGTTTCTGTCCTGGAGTGTGTTTCCGGTGTCCTGGAACGCACCCTGTCTGGTTGCCGGGCGAATGAGCTTGTTGGGAGATCGATGTTCACCCGCACTCGTATCCCATCAGTAATCTGCACACCTGTCCTGATCATCACCTCTCCCCTTCAAAAGCTCTGACCTGACATCCATTCCCTGCCGGATCGTTAGCCATGAACAGTATGTTGTGCCATAGTATCAGCCTCAAGTTGGATACAATTTGTTTTGTTGTTTTTTACGTATTGTTTGCCTTAAACTTACCTCCATTTGTTCTGTCTTCAGTTACTCACCCGGATCATTTACCCCATTCCCGCCTGGTCGTCGGAGGATTCCGCTACCCCATTGGATCCACCTATTTACTCCCATCAACTCACCACCGCTGCCCACTACGCCACCTGGATATATCTACCCATTCACATTCACTTGTAAATAAATACTCACCTTCTTCCTACTCTCCTTGTCCTGGTCTGCTTCTGGGTTCGATTTTGAAAGAACGTGACATAAACATTACACAACAAGTTTGAAGTCGCTAATTCAACAATGAGTGGTTAGGAAGGAATCCGTGGCTAACTGCAAGTGCTGCAAAGCAATCACTAGCCTGCTACTCAGTGGAGAGGGTGTGTGGTCCAAGTCTGGGGTCTATTTTCCAAGCTTAAAAGGATAAGCATCCACATGCCACACCACGGGCCAGAAAATGTTGAATACATTGGCTATGCTGTCAATCCAGCCTGACTTTTGCGGTGCTCAAAACAACAGGAAACTCGGAAATGGGAAATCTCAGACTTCAGTGAGTTCAAGACAGCTGGGAACTTGAGGAAAAAAATGAGCTCTGACTGGAAAAAAAAACATTTGAACGGTAATCCAACTTGGAGTTCCAAGTCAGGAACTCTGGCCTCTTTCTGGAGATCACTGACGTCATGATTCAACCTTGTTTTTTTTTCGAGTTCCCAGTTGTCTTGAAAGCACCATAAATCCAGAGAACGCCAGACTTTGATGATAAAGTTTGATGCCAAAGTTACACACAAAGGACCGCTGTGCCACCTTCCTGTTCAAGTGAGCACAGCACAACAAGGTGAGTCAAACATGTCTTGTATGCTGCTGCATAAGTTATGTAATATGCCAGGGAGATAGTATTACTTTCTTAGCTACAGTATACATAAGTATATGTTGTGTAGTAAGCTGTTAGTAGCCCAAGTGCCTCACCCTAATAATTTGATCTATTTTCACCTACTGTTCTGACTTGGTGGTGCACATGTAGCCTATAATTTGTTTTTGAGAAATGTTATCGAATATTGTAAGAGCTTTCATTGTCTGCTTATATGCCCCCTTTTTTATCTTACGGTTCTGACCTGGTGTACAGGGAGAACACTAAGTACGGCCCATGTTCTGAATTCTGTCGCTGTACATTTCAAAAGTGCTTCACAAATAGTTATATTGACTGCATCCTTCCTAGCTCACTCAATGTTTTAATGGAAATTACGGATTGCCTCTTCTCCGCTTGTTGTCCCCTTATGTCATAGTTTGTACATCTCAATAGTCAGTAGAAACCACATTTGTTTAAGCAAGTCAGCCATATCAGCTGTTTTTGTAAAGGCAGTAAATGAGGCTGAATTAACTGTTTCGCTACCAGACAAGGTTCCGCTGATAGCCAGGTGTAGCAGTGGTATAGTGCAATTAATGTATTGTTTAGTGTTGTGCAGTGGCTTTGCTGGCATACATCCCACCTTTTTTTTTACCCCACCAAGATGTACATGCTAAAATTGCCACTGCTTGGGAGAAGGTGCGTAAGAGCTGACACTGCAACCAGTCTGTCAACTCTCTGCAGGTGGCAAATAAATCCCCATAAATGAAGAATCAAGCACGTTACAGAGGCAAACAAAATGAAAAACCTACACCAAACTTAAAGGCAGGACACAAACCAAAAGGTGGAGAAAAATGAAAACAGGGGAAATCAGATAAAGGATTGTTTTTCTAGAAATAAAATTGGGAGAGCCAACTAAAGGTGTTAACCCTCCACATCTCTTAAGACAAGTGGAGCACTGGGCCAGTCACTCTTAAATATCACATGGGCCAGCACAGGTGAAACACCTTCCAATTAATGAGATGGACAAACCAGCACAGGTGTAACACCTACTGACTAATAAGGTGACACCACATCCAACCTCAAAATATAAATGGAAAAACCAAAGTCTGTAACACCACTGCTGTGGAGGGACCGAGAATGCGTTATTACGGTCCATTGACAGTTGTTTTTTAATAAATCATATTGTTGGTTTATACTGTCTCATTTGTTTTCAGTGTTTTAGAAGTGTCATTGTACGAGGGAACTGTCATCTACAATTTTGATAGGTCCTTTGATGGTGTTGGAAGAATAAACAGATTCATTTTGAATTCATGAGCCACTGACGGGCTGTGTTTCTGTGTCCCTGCATACAAAAGTGACAGAAGAGAAATGAAATACCTGCTGAAAAACCAAAGCAGAAGACAACGTAGACAAAGAGAAAGCGCAAGATATCACTTAGGATCATCTGCAAAGGAAAAAGAAGACGTAGTAAAAAAGAGAGTATCAAAGGAACTGTGGATTATAACTACAGCTGGTTCACGACACCAATGTTGTCCCAATCATACATTTATTGTAAATACCCTGTGGCAATGAATCCTATAGCTTATCTATAGGAGTGTGACCAGGACCTGTCCAGGACTGCTGATCTAGGATCGGGTCCCCCCCTGTCCATATCATTTTATTCAATATGATCTAAAAGGCAAGTGATCCTATATCAGCACTCTTACTCTGAGAGTCTTTGTGAAAACAGGCCCTGGTATCCATTATACCTTCTTTATCATAACACTGTAGATGCCTATGTGTCCGTATCCCCTGGAGAAGTAGCACAGGGTGACCCGGCTGAGAGACAGACACAGCACAAAGAACCCCAGGTACTCCACCCTCCCACAGCAGTACAGCACAGAGGAGGACAGGAAGATCGTCTGCAGAAAACTACATACAAAGTCAACTTGAACTCGAGTTTTATCACTCACTCCAAAAAAATAACCTCTGACACTTACAGTATGAAACAGTCATTTCCTAGCCACACATGCATAGAGCTGCCAATAAACGTCCATGAGCAACATGGCATGGCTTAGGATGGCTTTCACACATACAGTATGTAAAATCACACATCACACATCACACATGCACACACCCCTCCTGGGAATAAGTGACAGGCTTCTACTGCTGTAAAAGGTTGACCCGCTAGACTCAGGAATTACTGTCTGGTATGCTCCAGAGTAAAAGGTGGCTGGATATCAGAGAGTGAGAGAAATTGAGCTGAAGTGAAAATTGTTTCTATGGACAGCACTTTGGCAACACTGATTTGATCTCCTGCATGATGTTCGCCTGGATCCAAACTGAGTTGCTCAGTTTCAGCTAGAATAATGTATCTTATTGTGATCATGCAGAAAGACCTCACCGTTCCCTTCTTCCTCTTGTAGGCGGTTAAGAAAAACATCTGAGCAGCAAACTTGTCCCACTCCTCCAGTTCAGAGGCTCAATTTTGAGCATTCTAAAATAAAATGGATACTACTACCCACTGGGCACACATTCGTTGAATCAACGTTGTTTCCGCGTCATTTCAATTAAATTAAGTTGAACCAATGTGGAATAGACGTTGAATTGACATCTGTGCCCAGTGGGTAGAATCACACTTTGATGCAAGTAGGTCTTACTTTTGGTCTCTCTTTCTCTTGAAATGCATTTTCTTACAGTACACGTACCCCCGAGACACACCCACAGAGAGGTTGGAACACAGGGTCAACCACGGCGCAGCGCCCCTGGAGCAGATAAGGGTTGAGTGCCTTTCTCAAGGGCACAACGACAGGAGATGGCATTTAGAGCCCCATTTAAACCTGGTGCTAACATGTCCTTAATCTTGTACACATTCTGATTGTACCCACTTTTCTAGACAGGTTTAGACGATTAAAAGATGCATTGTGATCTGATCTTCCTGACCACCTCCGAATGTAGTCAGGCACATTGTGTGTAGACGGAGCTGAACAGTGAAATCATTTAAATAATCATTATCCAGCCCTCTTAAATCATTGACAGGAGGCACCATTTTCTCAGGCCATCAATATGTGTCTTTAAATAAATACATATTATTTTGAAAGAATATTTCTGAAATAATTTGCATTCAGGGAGGGATCAGGAAATCTGGTCAAAATGCAGACACAGTGTAGATACATGTGAACAGAATCAGGACAACGGATGCATTGTAGCACCAAATGGGGCTAATGATTTGATCCTTATTATATTAACACTGTAGACAATCTCCAGGGCAGAATTCTTCTCCTAGGAGTCACAGTGAGGCCAAATCATCCAGGGAGGAAGGGACAGGTCTGTACACCCACTCAGTGAATTTACTCAGTGGTCTCCCTCTCATGAAACTCATGATGCATCATGTTCTCAAACAGCTAGAGGAAGAATACAACAATTGGCCAACACGTAATGGAAGGATGTAGCACATTATCATAAACACATATGGAGGAACAATGTATTTTCTTCTGATGTCTAACATGAACAAAATATTACATTAAAGATCAGATGGCTTAATTTGTAAACAACAAACTGTTGATCTGTTCTCCAGTAGGTCTACATAGAGTAGTGGGCCGAACAACCATACAACATTACTCCATATCAGACACGTTCCTAACCCTGATCTTGCCAAACTTGGCAGACAGTTTTATAGGCGTCAGGCCCTGGTTGTTGTCCAAGTCCTCCAGCCTCCACCTGGGGTGCAGGCGAGCAGCAGTGGTGAGGTGATGTAGTCGTACATGGAGGTGATGAAGTCCGTGTTCTCTGGTGTGTTATCAGTTGACACCACCACCAGGGCATGCAGCACCATGTTACCCAGGGAGTCCCTCTCTCTCACATCCACCCAATGGTAGGAGTTCTCCAGCAGGAAGTCGTCTACCTCAGACTGGTTGGTGCAAACAGCCAGGGGCAGAGTCAGCTCACTTGGAAACACATTTCCCTCACTTTAATGTATTTTCCATCACTCTACCCACCACAACAGTGACAATTGTATTTTCTGGATATGCAAACACACTTTCTGTAAGGTTTCACAAAACACTTTCATACAATTCCCTAAGTCATAAACAAGGGAATTATTATTCTCTCAGAGGAATGACTAGAGGTCTGACAAGCAGGAAAGTCTGTTGCAAACCTACCAGAGGAGGGCACTGTTCAAGGCTCAGTGATACTGACACACTCACCAAACTACAGCAGAAGCTGAGTAGATCATGAGGCTGGAAGAATTTCCCACAGGCTTCGGCATGGACTTCTGCTCCTTCCTTGATCAATAGCTGAACAGAATAGGCGCTCCTTCTCTCAATGGTAATATGAAGGGCTGTTTGCCCTGAATGATACAGAGAAAGAAAGGATAGACAGTTAGAAAATGCATGGCCTTACACATAAACTAACATGACTGTATTTTTATATTACATTGGTTGAGGGCTGTGTACATAAAACTGAGTTGTCAGAAGCATGGTGTAGAATAGATGAACAACATCAGGTAATGATAATTCTGGTTATATGAAAGTTCACCTTTGTAATAGCTGTCGGTGTATGCTACATTTATAAATGATTTGATGTCCCCCATCTTCTCTGAGATGTCAAGGAGAAATGTAATTGCGTTATTTCTGCCGTCTCTCAGATTCAGTAGAGCCTTCAGCAGGGTGTTTTTACCATACGATTGATCTAGGAGAGCAGGATGTGAAAGAATGGAGTATAAAAGAATACACAGACTAAAAATATTATCCATTTACTTTCATTTTTTTTGTCATTTAGCAGGCGCTGTTATCCAGAGCGATTTACAGGAGCAATTAAGGTTAAGTGCCTTACTCAGGGGCACTCCGGCAGATTGTTCACCTAGTCTGTCCAGGGATTCGAACCAGCGAACTTTCAGTTACTGGCCCAACACTCTTAACCACTAGGCTACCTGCGTTACGTTACAGGGCCCTTATAACTGTGTAATCACAGTGTAACAAATATTGTAATAACTCATTCTTACATTGTACTTACAATGTACTTGGGTTAGGGATAGGGTTAAGGCTAAGGTTACAGCTATAAGTACAATTTATAACCATTCTAGGGTTAGGGTTGAGGTTAGGGTTGGACTGGGATGTGGACATGAAGATAGGGTTAGGGTAATGGCTAGGGTTAAGGCTATAGTGTACCCGGGGTGTGGACATGAAGCTGTAAAGTACTAATGTACAATGGTATCCTAAAATGCAAACATTATACAATACTACAGAATATAATACACAGTCTGCCTAACACTCAGTGTTGGAGAGCTTCTTCATGGACTGATGCAGGTACTGAACCAGACCCTCAAGCTTCATGACATTCCCAGTGGACACAGCCTCAAACAGCGCCCCCTCCTCGTTGTTCTCCTCCAAACCTTTTATTTTCCTACAAATAAACATGTTAGACTTTAGTATTGGGAAAGCATTTATTTTTCAATTAGAAAACAAAATACACATGGTCTTGCCCAAAATAGCTTTAAAACAAAAGGCCTTATTCTAATGATATCGTAAATGAGCTTCTGATTAACAAATCCTTCCCCCTGAGGAAGACAGGTGTGTCCTCTCAAACAGTGTTAAAACTGTTATTATTGTTACTACAATATGGCTATAAACACCAATTGTCCCCATTCAGCACAGTATGTGTTATTATGTTCAGTGAACGGCACGTCTCACTTGTCAAAGTTGAGATTGAATCTTATCTTTGGTATGGCCTTCTCCAGTTCCTCCTGTTAGTCTGAGTCCATGGTGGTCAAGCTTCTTCACCTGTCTGCTCTGTACCCTCTCATCATTTTTCCTGTCAACTGTCTCCAGAGAGAAGGTAGTGTACTCTAGGTCCATTGCCTTGCTCATAATGACTCCTCACACCGATGGTCTGGAAGAGACGATACAATGATAACACATCACATTCATGTAAATACAGTGTGTTCAGTATGTTATAAATCCCCTGAGAGGATTTACCAAATCTAATTGAATTACATTGTAATGCAGTGAGGGACTGCATTCATGGTTCTCTTCCTAAGTTTTGACCTGGTCAAATATTGTTTGGTCATACACATTTGAATAACTTGACATTGAATTTACATATGACCAAAAATGATTTCTTACATTTATCTAAAAGGTGCCGTAAAATGTTCATAGATCCTCTGAAACATGGCAGGAGAGTTGACCTCTGAATACACCAGCTTTAAGATATGTGATGTTTCACCCCCAGATGGCTAACAAAGCTGGTTATTTATTAGTACTTCCCCATTACAACTGTAATAGAAAACTTTAATCAGGCCTTAAACCCATTCTTTACTCAAATGACAGAAAAAATATTCCCAGTTCAGTTTAAAATTAGGACAGCATTTACTGAGACACATGGTTAATAATCTCCAAATTAAACTGATCAGAATGAATCATTACTATGGGGATTTAAATTATTTCAACCTGTTACGTCCGTCGTTAGATGAATGAGACCAAAGCGCAGCGTGGAAAGTGTTCATGATTTTAAATACTGAACACCGACAAAACAACAAAATACAAAACCGAACTCAACGTTCTGCAGGGCTAGACAGCAACAATGCAAAAACAAGATCCCACAATCTAAGGTGGGAAAAAGGGCTGCCTAAGTATGATCCCCAATCAGAGACAACGATAAACAGCTGCCTCTGATTGGGAACCATACTAGACCAACAAAGAAATAGAAACATAGATTTGCCCACCCAAGTCACACTCTGACCTAACCAAATAGAGAATAAACAAGGCTCTCTAAGGTCAGGGCGTGACACTCGCAGGGGGGATGGCGTGAACGACTTGTTTTGTTATTATTTCCCTCAACATGCCTTAAAAAAGAGGAAGGGGTAGACAATGATTCAGAGTGAAACGGTAAAGTTTTTATCTGCCCACAATGAGGTGAACATCACATGTGGAAGATCAGAAAGAAGTCAATACCATAATTCAACCACATGTCCTTCCCCATTTATAACCCAGCACATCTATATCCATCTCATTCTCATCAAACATTTCAGGTTGATACCCTTGATTAAACCACATAATTGAGACAAATCTACATAACTGTGTCTTAGAGGCTACAGCATTCTGAAAACAAATCATATAATGCACAACATTAGTCACATTTGTTTTTTGAGCAACATATTGCTATTCTGCTGATACATTATTGTAAAACTAATGTGTCCCTCGTGTCCATTTGCATGGCACCACACTCGCTCAGCGTAAAACAATGTGCATGTGAACAAAGACTCTTATCCACTCTATGAGATCATGTCTGTATGCATAATTGATGTGGCCATTTTGCTGTCACTTGATCTACATTTTGGATCCTCATCTACTTGTCTCATAATGCTGCTGGACCCATTGGGGCTCAAGATGGCTTCCTCTCAGACAAAAAAAATATGATTACCAACCCCTCCCTACTAATAAAAAGATATACAAAAACAAAACTACAGCTTCTACCAACTGCAGCTTGTCAACAATGACATCTCCCTCACCACAATGTATATTATGTTTCTCACTTGAAAACATTATTGTTTTTCTCATTCTAATAGACATCACATTAACCGCAGTATAGCTGAAACTCAGGCTAAGTAATCTAGTTGTTGAACTTTTTAATCTGCTCTGATACAGTCTGTCTGTAACTGTGTACATTTGTATTGTCCTCCTGTGCAGGCCTTGTTTAAAAACGACTAGACTTGTAGACAATGACATCATGTATCGTCATGGAAACAATACATTTTAGAATTGCAGTTTCAGACACGTGTAATTAATAATGCGCATGCAATGCCAAACAGTGAGAATTTGTGATTTGGTTATCTTCATGGTATCTACTGGTAGCCTACACAGTAGTTTCTCTCAGTGATCTCATGCACAACATGTTGACTGAAGTGAATGTTTACAGTTTTAAAAACTCTCCTACATTTCAGTTAAAGCAATAGAAGACTGAAAGCTTCTCACATAAACAAAACAAATGAAAGCCATCATCAACACCTACTTATGGTCCAATCATTCAAACAAGGACATGAAACCATCTGGGATCTAACATACAGATAACTGTGTACTTATACAGAAATTCATTCATTCCTTCCGTGCCAGTATGAAGAGCATTTCACTGAGTGGTCTGTTGGATCACATTTTCTCTTATGTCTCTGTCTATCATATCATCTTTATATTAAATAAAGGTCTTAAATCCACAACCACAAGACAATTCAACCTCTACAAGCAGAGGGTGTATGAATCTTACTCACTACAACTGTGAGTAGTAGTGAGATTCATACACACACGCAGGGAGTATCAGAGAGTATGAGAGTACATTACCACCAGAGAGAGCTCTGCTCTGAGAGCTTAAAAGGCTACATGGCTGACCCTTAGGGTTATTGACCCGGCCTCTGTAGCACAGCTGCGACAGCAATGATAGTGACCAGGAGATGCACAAAGGATCTTAGCTAATTGTTATGAAAGTTGACAAATAACAGATTTATTGTAAAGGTATTGTTGTTAACATTATATTCAAAAGTAAATGGACATCAGCTTAGCCATTGGCTCTTGTTTATGCATAAGCACCATATGTATACATACTGTACCCCTATTGATAAAAACATAGAACACCACATCCCCTTGGGTTGTGCCGTGGCGGAGATCTTTGTGGGCTATACTCGGCCTTGTCTCAGGATGGTAAGTTGGTGGTTGAAGATATCCCTCTAGTGGTGTGGGGGCTGTGCTTTGGCAAAGTGGGTGGGGTTATATCCTTCCTGTTTGGCCCTGTCCGGGGGTGTCATCGGATGTGGCCACAGTGTCTCCTGACCCCTCCTGTCTCAGCCTCCAGTATTTATGCTGCAGTAGTTTATGTGTCGGTGGGCTAGGGTCAGTTTGTTATATCTGGAGTACTTCTCCTGTCCTTTCCGGTGTCCTGTGTGAATTTAAGTATGCTCTCTCTCTAATTCTCTCTTTCTCTCTTTCTTTCTCTCTCTCGGAGGACCTGAGCCCTAGGACCATGCCTCAGGACTACCTGACATGATGACTCCTTGCTGTCCCCAGTCCACCTGGCCGTGCTGCTGCTCCAGTTTCAACTGTTCTGCCTGTGATTATTATTATTTGACCATGCTGGTCATTTATGAACATTTGAACATCTTGGCCATGTTCTGTTATAATCTCCACCCGGCACAGCCAGAAGAGGACTGGCCACCCCACATAGCCTGGTTCCTCTCTAGGTTTCTTCCTAGGTTTTGGCCTTTCTAGGGAGTTTTTTCTAGCCACCGTGCTTCTACACCTGCATTGCTTGCTGTTTGGGGTTTTAGGCTGGGTTTCTGTACAGCACTTTGAGATATCAGCTGATGTACGAAGGGCTATATAAATACATTTGATTTGATTTGATAGTTGATAAGGTGTTGGACCAACATTGTTAGTAAATCCTCAAAGTTGGATGGCAAGGTAAAATTAGCTAATTCAGCATTTCACAATCTCTGCTTCAAAAGTTAATTTCAGTGTCCTGATTTGCCCCTTGTTGTACAACATTATGTTGAAAATGCTTAGCCAAAATATCATCCCCTTCTCATTACTTCACACATTTAGTAGCCTACAACATTTTGCACAACTGACCAGAGGTTTTCTAATGTCCCTATAAGACCTAATGGTACTGTCTAGTTAGTTAGAGGCACAGGCATCTATCTTCTTGAATACTTTGTATACGTCAAAACAATGTAATAACACAAAAGTAGATGATTAATCTACTCTGAACCAAAAAATATAAACGCAACATAAAAGTAAAAGTGTTTCATGAACTGAAATAAAAGATCCCAGAAATGTTCCATACGCACAAAAAGCTTATTTCTTTGTTTTACATCCCAGTTAGTGAGCATTTCTTCTTTGAAAAAATAATCCATCCACCTGTTAGGTGTTGCATATCAAGAAGCTGATTAAACAGTATGATCATTGCACAGATGCACCTTGTGCTGGGGACAATAAAAGGCCACTCTAAAATTTGCCACAAGTTTTGAGGGAGCGTGCAATTGACATGCTGACTGCAGGAATGTCCACCAGAACTGTTGCCGGAGAATTTAATGTTCATTTCTCTACCATAAGCGTCGTTTTAGAGAATTTGGCAGTACGTCCAACTGGTCTCACAACCGCAGACCACATGTAACCCCACCAACCCAGGACCTCCACATCCGGCTTCTTCACCTGCGCGATCGTCTGAGACCAAAATTTCTGCACAAACTGTCAGAAACTGTCTCAGGGAAGCTCGTCTGTATGCTCGTTCTCCTCACCAGGGTCTTGACCTGACTGCAGTTCGGCATAGACTTCAGTGGGAAAACGCTCACCTTCAATGGCCACTGACACGATGGAGAAGTGCCCTTCATGGATGAATCCTCGTTTCAACTGTACTGGACAGATGGCAGACAGCATGTATGGCGTCGTGTGGATGAGAGGTTTTCTGATGAGAACCTCATGATGGTGGTGGGGTTAGGGTATGGGCAGGCATAAGCTACGGACAACGAACACAATTTCATTTTATTGATGGCAATTGTAATGCACAAAGACACCATAATGAGATACTGAGATCCATTGTCATGCCATTCATCCACCGCCATCATATCATGTTTCAGCAAGATAAGGCACAGTCCCGTGTCGCAAGGATCTGTACACAATTCCTGTAAGCTGAAAATTTCCCAGTTCTTCCATGGCCTGCATACTGTACGCACCAGACATGTCAACCATTGAGGATGCTCTGGATCAACGTGTACGACAGCGTGTTCCAGTTCCCGCCAATATCCACCAACATGTTGGTAAATGTTGGTCACACCAGATACAGACTGATTTTCTGATCCACGGCCCTACCTTTTTTTTAAGGTATCTGTGACCAACAGCTGCATATCTGTATTCCCAGTCATGTGAAATCCACAGATTTCCATTGACTGATTTTTTTTATATCTTTATCTTCATCTTTACCAAGATGGCATAGCAGTTCAGACGTCTTTTGTCCTCATCTTGTCGTGTCCCGTATATATATATATATATTTACAACTTTTTTCACATACATTTTATTTTATTTTCCATCAACTCATCTTCAAAACACTCTCCTGCAACCCGCCTCACCAATTTATATTTATAAAAAAGTATTATTTACCTCAAATCTGTAATCCTCCAAGAAGCTAGCCAGAAACTCCAAGAAGCTAGCCAGAAACTAGCCAGGAGCTAGCCAGAAGCTAGCCCAGAAGCTAATCCAGAAGCTAGTTCAGAAGCTAGTTCAGAAGCTAGTTAGCTTCTTTACTGGCAAATCGTTAGTATTCAGCTAACCACGGTTTGTGGTCATCAGCTATCCTTTAGCTCGAAAATCTATCGCCAGTTTTGTACGGCGCAGCGCGGCTCGGAACGGAACATACCGGACCAATTTTTCTCTCCATGTCCCTGGATTTCAACCGCTAACTCTGGACATTCATTCCTGGATCTCACAGCTAGCTAGCTGCTATCCGTGTGACTATCGGCTTTCGTCGATTCCGGAGCAAACATCAATTATTCCGGAGCTAGCCAGCTCCGTCAATCACTCCTGAGTTCCATCAATCACTCCTGGGCTGCAGTCACCTATCCGGACCCGTTTTACTGCCTACGCGGAGCCCCACCGGGCCTTCACAACTGGACTGCCGACGTTATCTACCCGAAGGAGTTATCCGGCTGGCTCCTCCGTCGCGACGTTACCTGAACGCCCATCTGCGGCCTGCTAACCGTTAGCTGTCTTATCGGCTGCTATCTGAATAGACAATCAGACAATTTATTTATTTATTTTTATTATTATTATTATTATGTTTTCTTCTTGGGCCTCTATAACTATATCTATTGTTTTTATTTTTGTTGTTGTTGTGTGATTTGGATTAATCCCCTCTACCACACGGAACCCCACTAATCTACTGACGGAACGCAAGAGGTGGCTAATAACAGACCTCCATCCTATGCTAGCTTGCTACCGATGGCCGGGCTAGCTGTCTAAATCGCCGTGACCCCCAACCAACCTCTCCACTCACCGGACCCTTTTGATCACTCGACTAAGCATGCCTCTCCTTAATGTCAATATGCCTTGTCCATTGCTGTTCTGGTTAGTATTTATTGGCTTATTTCACTGTAGAGCCTCTAGTCCTGCTCACTATACCTTATCCAACCTATTAGTTCCACCACCCACACATGCAATGACATCTCCTGGTTTCAATGATGTTTCTAGAGACAATATCTCTCTCTTCATCACTCAATACCTAGGTTTACCTCCACTGTATTCACATCCTACCATACCTTTGTCTGTACATTATACCTTGATGCTATTTTATCGCCCCCAGAAACCTCCTTTTACTCTCTGTTCCAGACGTTCTAGACGACCAATTCTTATTGCTTTTAGCCGCACCCTTATTCTACTCCTCCTATGTTCCTCTGGCGATGTAGAGGTGAATCCAGGCCCTGCAGTGCCTAGCTCCACTCCTATTCCCCAGGCGCTCTCTTTTGACGACTTCTGTAACCGTAATAGTCTTGGTTTCATGCATGTTAACATTAGAAGCCTCCTCCCTAAGTTTGTTCTATTCACTGCTTTAGCACACTCTGCCAACCCGGATGTCGCTGTGTCTGAATCCTGGCTTAGGAAGACCATCAAAAATTCTGAATTTTAATTCCAAACTACAACATTTTCAGACAAGATAGAACTGCCAAAGGGGGCGGTGTTGCAATCTACTGCAAAGATAGCCTGCAGAGTTCTGTCCTACTATCCAGGTCTGTACCCAAACAATTTGAACTTCTACTTTTAAAAATCCACCTCTCTAAAAACAAGTCTCTCACCGTTGCCGCCTGCTATAGACCACCCTCTGCCCCCAGCTGTGCTCTGGACACCATATGTGAACTGATTGCCCCCCATCTATCTTCAGAGCTCGTGATGCTAGGCGACCTAAACTGGAACATGCTTAACACCCCAGCCATCATACAATCTAAACTTGATGCCCTCAATCTCACACAATTTATCAATGAACCTACCAGGTACCTCCCCAAAGCCTTAAACACGGGCACCCTCATTGATATCATCCTAACCAATTTGCCCTCTAAATACACCTGTGCTGTCTTCAACCAAGATCTCAGCGATCACTGCCTCATTGCCTGCATCCGTAATGGGTCAGCGGTCAAACAACCTCCACTCATCACTGTAAAACGCTCCCTGAAACACTTCAGCGAGCAGGCCTTTCTAATCGACCTGGCCGGGGTATCCTGGAAGGATATTGTTCTCATCCCGTCAGTAGAGGATGCCTGGATATTCTTTAAAAATGCCTTCCTAACCATCTTAAATAAACATGCCCCATTCAAGAAATTTAGAACCAGGAACAGATATAGCCCTTGGTTCTCCCCAGACCTGACTGCCCTTAACCAACACAAAAACATCCTATGGCGTTCTGCATTAGCATCGAACAGCCCCCGTGATATGCAGCTGTTCAGGGAAGCTAGAAACCATTATACACAGGCAGTTAGAAAAGCCAAGGCTAGCTTTTTCAAGCAGAAATTTGCTTCCTGCAACACTAACTCAAAAAGGTTCTGGGACACTGTAAAGTCCATGGAGAATAAGAACACCTCCTCCCAGCTGCCCACTGCACTGAAGATAGGAAACACTGTCACCACTGATAAATCCACCATAATTGAGAATTTCAATAAGCATTTTTCTACGGCTGGCCATGCTTTCCACCTGGCTACTCCTACCCCGGTCAACAGCACTGCACCCCCAACAGCAACTCTCCCAAGCCTTCCCCATTTCTCCTTCTCCCAAATCCGTTCAGCTGATGTTCTGAAAGAGCTGCAAAATCTGGACCCCCACAAATCAGCCGGGCTAGGCAATCTGGACCCTTTCTTTCTAAAATGATCTGCCGAAATTGTTGCCACCCCTATTACTAGCCTGTTCAACCTCTCTTTCGTGTCGTCTGAGATTCCCAAAGATTGGAAAGCAACTGCGGTCATCCCCCTCTTCAAAGGGGGGGACACTCTTGACCCAAACTGCTACAGACCTATATCTATCCTACCATGCCTTTCTAAGGTCTTCGAAAGCCAAGTCAACAAACCGATTACCGACCATTTCGAATCTCACCATACCTTCTCTGCTATGCAATCTGGTTTCAGAGCTGGTCATGGGTGCACCTCAGCCACGCTCAAGGTCCTATATCTTAACCGCCATCGATAAGAAACATTACTGTGCAGTTGTATTCATTGATCTGGCCAAGGCTTTCGACTCTGTCAATCACCACATCCTCATCGGCAGACTCGACAGCCTTGGTTTCTCAAATGATTGCCTCGCCTGGTTCACCAACTACTTCTCTGATAGAGTTCAGTGTGTCAAATCGGAGGGTCTGCTGTCCGGACCTCTGGCAGTCTCTATGGGGGTGCCACAGGGTTCAATTATTGGACCGACTCTCTTCTCTGTATACATCAATGAGGTCGCTCTTGCTGCTGGTGAGTCTCTGATCCACCTCTACGCAGACGACACCATTCTGTATACTTCTGGCCCTTCTTTGGACACTGTGTTAACAACCCTCCAGGCAAGCTTCAATGCCATACAACTCTCCTTCCGTGGCCTCCAATTGCTCTTAAATACAAGTAAAACTAAATGCATGCTCTTCAACCGATCGCTACCTGCACCTACCCGCCTGTCCAACATCACTACTCTGGATGGCTCTGACTTAGAATACGTGGACAACTACAAATACTTAGGTGTCTGGTTAGACTGTAAACTCTCCTTCCAGACCCATATCAAACATCTCCAATCCAAAGTTAAATCTAGAATTGGCTTCCTATTTCGCAACAAAGCATCCTTCACTCATGCTGCCAAACATACCCTTGTAAAACTGACCATCCTACCAATCCTCGACTTTGCGATGTCATTTACAAAATAGCCTCCAATATCCTACTCAACAAATTGGATGCAGTCTATCACAGTGCAATCCGTTTTGTCACCAAAGCCCCATATACTACCCACCATTGCGACCTGTACGCTCTCGTTGGCTGGCCCTCGCTTCATACTCGTCGCCAAACCCACTGGTTCCATGTCATCTACAAGACCCTGCTAGGTAAAGTCCCCCCTTATCTCAGCTCGCTGGTCACCATAGCATCTCCCACCTGTAGCACACGCTCCAGCAGGTATATCTCTCTAGTCACCCCCAAAACCAATTCTTTCTTTGGCCGCCTCTCCTTCCAGTTCTCTGCTGCCAATGACTGGAACGAACTACAAAAATCTCTGAAACTGGAAACACTTATCTCCCTCACTAGCTTTAAGCACCAACTGTCAGAGCAGCTCACAGATTACTGCACCTGTACATAGCCACCTATAATTTAGCAACTACCTCTTTCCCTACTGTATTTAATTAATTAATTAATTTTGCTCCTTTGCACCCCATTATTTTTATTTCTACTTTGCACATTCTTCCATTGCAAATCTACCATTCCAGTGTTTTACTTGCTATATTGTATTTACTTTGCCACCATGGCTTTACCTCCCTTCTCACCTCATTTGCTCACATCGTATATAGACTTGTTTATACTGTATTATTGACTGTATATTTGTTTTACTCCATGTGTAACTCTGTGTCGTTGTATCTGTCGAACTGCTTTGCTTTATCTTGGCCAGGTCGCAATTGTAAATGAGAACTTGTTCTCAACTTGCTTACCTGGTTAAATAAAGGTGAAATAAAAAATACAAATATGAACTGTACCTCGGTTAAAAAAAAATTAAATTGCATGTTGCATTTATATTTTTGTTCAGTGTAATTATACAGCGGCGGCAGTGTAGCCTAGTGGTTAGAGCGTTGGACTAGTAACCGAAAGGTTGCAAGATTGAATCCCCGAGTTGACAAGGTACAAAATCTGTCGTTCTGCCCCTCAACAAGGCAGTTAACCCACTGTTCCTAGCCCGTCATTGAAAATAAGAATTTGTTCTTAACTGACTTGCCTAGTTAAATAAAGGTTAAAATACATATTATCAGATGATTCTTTACTTACTTATTGTTTTGAATGTCTCATCACAGGGGGTTTACTTCATCTTTCATATGACATATAACATTCAGTTCTTCTTTCTTTCAGAACCACTTTTCAGAGCTTCCCGAGAGTCTGCCTTTTCTCAGATCTATCAACATGCTTTGTTGTTGGTGAGTCTGTTCCTGTGACTAATATTGTGGTCAGAAAACCTCTGCTGATAAGAATAGACTGATATATAGATAGAGGCATCAACAAGATTTAGGATTTATTTACATGCCATTATAACATAACAATTGAATCATTAAGTAAAAACAGTTGTAATCATTATCAATACTGAAATCTTACCTAAGTAATTATTACTAATAACACTGATATGTAAGCTAGCAGTAGCAGAACAATGTTTTAGTTGAAATTTCAAGTGCACTAATGCAAACATAAATAAAGTACTTTTTTAAAACTGTAGTTAACTATACATTACCAATTACCACTTACTATAGGCCTAATTTAACTTTTAGTTCATACTATAAATGTGAGACATCATCTTGATTGGAGATTGCACTATGAATTTCCAATAGTATTCATTAATAAACATGTCTGAGGATATCACTGGAATGTAAAATAAGCATGATGTTTATAGTAATAGTCTCTGTTAGCCATTCAGAAAAAAATACAATTCAAGTATTCAAATATGCAAGTAAACAAATAGTCCCTCTGTGTGAATCATAACTCACATTCTGTCATGAAAGACTATCGCCACACCCACAGCTGAGTCCACATCCTGTCCATATTCCACAGGCAGAGGAAACGCCCTTTCTGCTTCCTGTCTGAGTACTGCGTTACGGGATAAGGCACTCCCACTGCCCTTGATCCTTTGCACTCCGGCCTCCAGCAGGAAGACCGGGTGCATCATGGAGGTAATATTGTCCAGAACACCACGGCACACCGCTCTGGTCATGTGGCCCAGGGAGAGGTTGGAAGGGTGTATGTTGGACACCTGGCCCAGGCTGAGCGGGTCATGTCTTTCCCCCAGGATGGTAGGACTAACCCTCAGGTCACTACTGTCCACTCCAAGGGCACATCTGATCAGCTTCTCATACAAGCTGGAGTCGCTCACTTCCACCTCTATTAGGTAAAAAGATTAAATAGGTGTAATGACTAAGTAGCTCTCATGGACTTAACATGCCTTCTGCAAGTGACACAAACGTATAGGGTTTGTGACTAAGTCAATGACAGTAGGTTAAAGTTGATGGATTAATTTACCTAGCTCGTTCATCCAGCCACTCAGCATGCCTACAAGAGTGGCCATCACGTTCCCTCCGTTGAGTGATGCTGCCACCGCCAAGTAGGAGCCATCAAAGTAAGGGAAGTAGGAGATGGAAGAGGTGGGATCAGGGATATTTGGCGGAGTGAAGTCAAGTGGCATGGCATAGGTCAGCTGGGCTGAGGTGCTTATATTGAGAACTGCAAAGAGGCACAGAAACGGTTACCTTATTATAATCAATGATAAAGTTTCATTTCAAAAGCAAAAGCTTAATCAATCCCTAGTTCCTATCATTAGCATTTAGGCACTCCAGTAGATCTGAAAGATGAATAGGTGTAAGCACAGAATTCTGAATTTCCCACCTAGCCTATTGGAAAGTTTAAAATCGAGCTGTTACCATATATAGCTTACACCTATTCAATCCTCATTCAGCAATAATATTGACATTCAAACGTCAAACTGCCCCTCTTCACCAAACTTCACCTGCTTCCGTCCTGTCAGTCATGCTGGAGTAGACAGAACACTGGAAGTCCCCCAGGGCTGCCCCTACAGGTGTGCTGGCAGGGACGCCATGCCACTCACAGCACGTCTGACCAGCCATGCAGCCAGACGGCACACACTCAGGGAGCAGGTGCACAGGAAAGCCAGCATCCTTCAGACTAGAGCATGCACACACACACACGCACACACACACAAAGATACAGGTAACTGCCAAAATAACGGAAACACTTGAGTTGTGGTTATTGAGTTGATTAAAGTCCCTATGCAGATGTTTTTATCTCAATATCAAATCATTTCTAGGTAACAATAAATAATTTCCTGTGATTGTTTTCGATCAAAATGGTCAAAAAGAAACAAAAAATAGCTTTTTAGCAAGAGCAATTTCTCAAGCAAGAATTTTGCTAGGACTGTCTGGGAGTGGTCTGAGTGGGGAGAGGAAACTGCTGCTATTGGCAGAGAGGTTTAGAACAGTCTTTCTTTTTGTTCTATTGACTAATTTATTGCATGGTGATATCACCAGGCAGGCCAAAACTCCATCCCACCACAGGCTGTCTTTTAAAACAGCTCTTACACTAAAAGGGCATTATCATCATTTTCACAATTTCACAGTATTCTTCCAACATCATAGTGTGGAAGTATATACAAAACACAGAAAAATCTAGATTTTGATTGCACTGGGCCTTTAAGCAATTAACATCCCATCATGGCGCAGCGGTCTAAGGCCCTGCATCTCAGTGTTCGAGGCGTCGCTACAGACCCTGGTTCGATTCCAGGCTGTATCACAACCGGACGTGGTTGGGAGTCCCATAGGGCGGCGCACAATTGGCCCAGCGTTGTCCGGGTTTGGCCGGGGTAGGCGGTCATTGTAAATAAGAATTTGTTCTTAACTGACTTGCCTAGTTAAATAAAATACTGGGCAGGCCATTATTTTGGCTACCATGGCTATGACCCCATACAATGACAATGCCCCCATCCACAGGGCATGAGTGGTCACTGAATGGTTTTATGAACATGAAAACGATGTAAACCCAATTGAACACTTATGGGAGATTCTGGAGCGGCACCTAAGACAAGGATTTCCACCACCATCTACAAAACAGCAAATTATGGATTTGTCGTAGAAGAATGGTGTCTTCTCCAATAGAGTTCCAGACACTTAGAATCTATGCCAAGGTGTATTGAAGCTGTTCTGGGTCGTGGTGGCCCAATGCCCTATTAAGACACGTTATGCTTGTGTTTCCTCTATTTTGGCAGTTACCTGTACGTGTTAGCTATCACACAACACAACACATGCATTCATATTATGTTCAGTATGTAGTATGTTAGTAATAACATATTTTGTACTAAAAAGCAAACAATTGGTGCAAGAAGAGGAAGAAGGCCAGGATATTGTGTTCACATGTCTATGTTCCACTGGTTGGTGGCAGTGTTGAAGTAGCCCCAGCTGGCTGCATTCTGGCCAGTCATGACACAGCTCTCCAAGCCACACAGCATGGACACCACATAGTCATGGATGGTTCCTGCCACCATGAAGTCAGACAGGAACCCCGGCCTGCATTCAAACACACAGTGAAAAAAATAATGACAAGCTTTCTGAATCTATTAGTCTATAGAGTAAACTCCTGATAAGTGCACATAGGATAAGTGTAAACTGGGTGTAATAGACATACACTTATCCTACAATGTGTACTTATCAGGAGTCGACTGGCTGTATATGAAGTAAACCTATTCCTCAAAATCAGCCAAGTCATGTAGGCATAATATTATAGGCCTATGTACCTGTATTTCATGTACCAGAAGATAGTGGCACAACCAAAGCCTGTGGCTATGCTGAGATGTGAGTCTGGGTTTGGAAGAGTAGACAGGAAATCACTGTTGCAGCGCCCATCCTGCCAGGTGATTAGATGACTGGTGTCTCTAGGGCTGAAGAGGTGGCGGCTGTCTCCACCTGACCAATTACAGCCTGAGGGTAGACAGTGATGGTACAGGACTTGTTTGAATAAAGTGTTGTGATTTCTACATTAAAAAAAATATACCACATAATAGTGGGTGACACACTTTATGGTTTTACCTGTTTGTGCTTTCCAGAATACAACCCCATGCATTTGTCCAGACACCCCAATTCTACTGACATTCTGGAGCTTGTCTATGGGCAGAGAGGCAATGCACTCATTCAGAGTCGTTATGATTTGTACAGAGTCCTGCTCTTTGGCCTGCAAAGGAAAACCAATAATATAATATATAGTTAAGAAGAGGTCTATAAATCAACAAGATTACGACCAATTTGAGATAAAAATGCACACCAGCTTGAAAGGCTTAAAATGCTGTACATTTGAAAGAGTGAAAGCTCATTATGTGCGGTGATTCAGAGAGAGGTGCCTGTCACCTGTCACATACATGCGTTTCGTCGCTGACGATATATGCCTTGGTTGGCAAAGAAAAGCCATCCGTTACTGTTTTTGAGTTAATATCAAGTAACACGACCTTGATTGAAGTAGTTCCTATGTCTATGCCGAGTACATATTTCGCCATGGTTGCTCCCCGGATAGCATTAGGCTCCTTAGCCAATTAATAACTGTACGTTTTATCCAGAGCGCAGTGTTTATAAACAGTGCTCTACTATTTTGATCTCAGGCAGTCACCGTAGAGACCAAAGTTCATTACAAAGGTCATAGGTCACAACAAATACATCTTAAAAATATCACAAAATGTGAAGGTAATTTAATCAAATAAAATATTTGGGTGATTAAAAGTAGATAACTGAACACATTCATCCACTGACTTCATAAAAAGCGAGCAGTTGATACAAAAACAAAATGTCCCAGAATGCATTTAACAAGAAAATGGCCGATTCAGAATGACGGGTCGCATATGCTGTGCTAGCTAGGTTGAATTTGCTTTATTTCTGTAATTATATTCCAGCAGCGAAGCCGTTACTAAATACATTCTGTAGGAATATTACGTGTCACAAATGATGTCCATTTGATGTGTTTGTGAAGTAAACGAAGCACTGTATATTATTTTTTCATTCGGTGAGTTACCAGCTAGCTTACAGTCCAGATGTCAATTTAGCTAGCACTTTCGTTAGTAACAAAATAGGCTAGATTGACAAATGATTCACAATTTGTTCAAGACCATGAAAGTATTAGGCAACATGTAATCAATAATGCATTATTTTTTTTGCAGTAGCAGCTTTTATCGTTTGCAATCAAATCAGGTGCAGACATGTCCTCAGTCATCGTAGCAAAACGAGAGGGACCACAGTTCATCAGCGAGGTCGCTGTGAGGGGCAACGCCGCCATGCTGGACTACTGTCGGACGTCTGTGTCGGCTCTGTCCGGGGCAACAGCGGGCATCCTTGGGCTCACAGGACTGTACGGATTTATCTTCTATTTCCTCGCCTCGTTTCTACTCTCCCTTCTTCTAATCCTCAAGGCCAGTCGCAGGTGGAACAAGTGCTTCAAGTCTCGGAGGATGCTCTTCACAGGAGGGCTCGTTGGAGGTCTTTTTACCTACGTCCTGTTCTGGACCTTCCTCTACGGAATGGTGCATGTGTACTAATATAGTTGACCAGAATGATTTTGGTTTTAACCCTAATGTCAGAGAAATGAATATTAACTGCCCACACACTGTTTGTAGATATAGGTGATTGATGAAATATGTTAGATTAACTGTTTATACAGCTATGTGAAGTACACTATATATGCAAAAGTATGTGGACACCCCTTCAAATTAGTGTATTTGGCCATTTCAGCCATACCCGTTGCTGACAGGTATACAACTGAGCACACAGCCATGGAATCTCCATAGACAAACATTAGCAGTAGAATAGCCTTACTGAAGAGCTCTGTGAATTTAAATGTAGCTCTGTCATAGGATGCCTCCTTTCCAACAAGTCAGTTCGTCACATTTCTGCCCTGCTAGAGGTGCCCCGATCAACTGTAAGTGCTGTTTTTGTGAAGTGGAAACGTCTAGGAGCAACAACCGCTCAGCTGTGAAGTGGTAGGCCACACAAGCTCACAGAACGGGACCGTCGAGTGCTGTAACATGTCAAAATCGTCTGCCCTCAGTTGCAACACTCACTACAGAGTTCCAGACTGCCTCCGGAAGCAACATCAGCACAAACTGTTTGTCGGGAGCTTCATGAAATGGGTTTCCATGGCCGAGCAGCTGCACACAAGCATAGTGCCAACTGTGAAGTTTGGTGGAGGAGTAATAATAGTCTGGGGTGTTTTTGGGGGGTTCGGGCTATGCCCCTTAGTTCCAGTGAAGGGAAATCTTAACGATTCTGTGCTTTGAACTTTGTGGCAACAGTTTGGGAAAGGCCCTTTCCTGTTTCAGCTTGACAATGCCCCCTGTGCACGGTCCAAACAGAAATGGTTTGTTGAGATTGGTGTGGATTGAATTTGACTGCCCTGCACAGAGCCCTGACCTCAACCAAATCAAACACCTTTGGGATGAATTGGAATGCCGACTGCGAGTCAGATCTAATCATCCGACATCGGTGCCTGACCTTACTAATGCTCGTGGCTGAATGGAAGCAGGTCCCCGCAGCAATGTTCCAACATCTAGTGGAAAGCCTTCCCAGAAGAGTGGAGGCTGTTATAGAAGCGAAGGGGGGGGGGGACCAACTCCATATTAATGCCCATGTTTTTGAAATGAGATGTTGGACGAGCAAGTGTCCACATAAGTTTGGTCATGTAGTGTATAAGTCAGCAACTCTATTTGTATACTAATAAAATATTTCTCTCGTGCACTGAACTGCTGCAGTATGTTATTGTTTCTCTGCTCTATTGCATCTATAGGATAACTGAATTTTCCAAGTTCTCATCTAGCAGTTGACATGTTTTATAATAAGCATATCTAGGTTATAAACATAGTGATAAGTAGTAGGCTACAGGGTGATGGGCCTGATACTAAATATTTGTATGGCTATTGCCCATACAAATGCATTACCAATACAAAAATGTTTTGAATATCAAGCCAATACATTACAAACCACTCCTTTAGTCACAGGACATTTATATTTTATTTGACCTTTATTTTAACAGGGAAGACGTTTTGAGATCTAGGTCTCTTTTTCAAATGCGCCCTGTATAGTACAACATAGATATGCACTAATATATATATTTTTTTAAATACAAAAACACAGTCATGGGAAGCACAAAAAAAACATCACAAATCACTCAGAAAAACAGTTCCTTCACAAATAAGTGCAGTCAATACATGATGGAAATTACAAGTAATCACATTAAATGCAAAGTATTTATGATAGACAACCTCACACCCAGTGTATTTTCCAATGACGTGAGAAAGCAATTGTAGGCCTAATCTCACGATATGTGGAATTCCATAATATGACTCACAAGGATTTAATTATACTACAAGCTGTCTCTTTAGGTGTGAAGAAACACCACAGCCAGCATAACCTAGTTCAGGCCTCTACCATGGTATGATTGCATGGCCTAATTGACACCAGATGCATAATGCTTCCATCTTAAACAAATATAATACCACAGAAATGCAATAGTGCTTTTTCTCTTTGATAAATATCTCGCTACGTAGAGCGTCTGCATTGTCATTGCGCCAGTAAAGTGTAAGGAGAGGAGAGCATTGCCATTTCTCTTTGCTAGCCTATCAGTCACCATCATTTCCAATCAGCACACACATCACTCTTGAGACATTGGAAAACCAAAGCCAAGTGTCAGCATCAGCAACCTCCGCTGGTAGAGAAGAAGGAGGGTGGGCATCAGGATCACCACCTCACCCACTCTCGTTTCCCTTTCCACCTGCTAGAGGACCCAGTCTAGCCGTCTTGACGATAGCAGCACCTCTTTCTTTGTCTCACGTCTTCCTTGAAAAACAAGTCTTCTGACCTCAATCGGCCAACCTGTGTTAATAAAGGGTAAATAAAAATGTGTCTCACTCTGAATTAATTGGTTAGTGTCGTGGTCGTGGAGGGTGAGTATTATACCGTTGCCCCACAGTTCGCGGAGAGAGAATATGAACCTCCTTTTTCTCCCCAGTTTTAAGGTCCTGTTTCTCTGTGTCCTGAGTGGCGGGCTCTGGTTGCTCCTCTTTTTTCGTAGAGAGTGTGGTGAGCTCATGTTGTTCCCCAGCATGTGTCCTGTGTTTTCTTGTGTCTCGGTTCACCACTGTCTTCGCACTCTCTTTGTGCTTCTTAATCCGTTCTTTCCTGTTAAAGGGATGTTTTTACAGAGCAAGCAATCCCAGACTTCAAATACATACTTTAATTGATTAAAATACAAAGTGTAAATTCTGTATTTAATAGTAATACCATGTCATGGTGTCTTACTTGAGAATCTCAAATTTCCTGTCTCGGAAGTAGGAACTCGTGCTCATCATGTAGATGAATATCATATCGCACACAAATTTTCCCTGAAACGAAAAACAAACACAAAGCCCAGGTTTAGGTCAAGACATACAATAGATCACAGTAATCAGTATGATATAAATAAATAAATAAATAAATAAAACATAAGGCTTGAGGTAACTTCTTAGGCCATAGCAAAAACAAAAAAACACTAAGTATCCTGTGAATGTAAACAGCAGACTTCAAAGAGCTGTCTTCTCTGATAAATAATATGACTAAAATAGGGCACTCAAATCTTATACAAGGGGGCAGAGGGTTTCTGAATCCCAAATGAACCCCTATACACCCAAGGTACTCCTGTAGGTCTGACAGAATTTGATAGGCAAAAGAAAATGTAGTCATCTTGCCAGTGTTGGGGAAGCTACTCTGAAAGTATATTTTAACAACATAATAAACTACAAATTACTTCACACTGGATGAAGTTAAGATACAATAAAGCTACTTAAGAAATACATCCCTTAATAAAGCTCTTAAGATAAATATAGTTTACTTAACTAAGTTCATTTTTAAAAGTAGTTCACTTCATCCAAACTACTTGGTGAAAAATGTTCATATAAATCTTACATTTCATAGACCACAAATTGCAAGAACAGATCACTTTGTTTACATGTGTTATTTAGCCTATTAAACAAAAAAACATGTCTCAAGTGAGAATTAGGCAGGACTAATGCCAAAAACGAGAGGAAATGATTCCCTTACTTCACCCATTTTTTGGTGTGTAGTTCCAATAACAAAAGTAATTAACTACTGAAAACACTACTTAGATTTGAATTTAGTCAGAGAGGAAAAGGCGAAGCGATTGGTTTTACTCAGCCCAAAATCTGTCAACATTTTTTTTATGGAAGTCAGTGTCGAAGTTGGTCAACAAAAAAAATGTATTGCTGATTTGTTACGTGGGGCTCATTTGATTGAATATAAGTTTCGTAATGGTTAGGTTGTTACGAATGCACTAATATAAGTGAAGGCAGGCACATGGCATTTCGGCAACTTTGATAAAACGACTATATCGGAGTTGTGCCTGTTATAGAAATACATCATGGATATAACCCATTTCAGCATGGACATTGCTATTGAGGCCTTCCACCATTTTAAAGTAGACAACTGGGTGGCGATTGCTATGAGTTGGGAGCGAGCAGCCAATGAAGAAGAAAATTGACTACTTTAAAATGGAGCTTCAATGGCGCTGCCCATGCTGTCACGCTATAATTGCACAGATACAAAGATGAGTCCTCTATCTAGCTCTATGGCCTGTTGTTCACACATATCTGCCCTCTCATCGGCTAGAATGGTCCCACCTGATCTCTCATCCTCCTGCATAACTTCAATCTTTGAGGATTATTCTATTGTTATAGCGGTCACCGAATATCTTGTCAATATAATAGGCAATATTTGATTTAGTTCAACGACCACCAAGGTACTGCAAAATGTAGTTAAATTACTAGTTGATTTACACGTAGTTCATTACTCCCCAACACTGCATATTGCTTAGGCCTACCCTATTGTTTCAGATCTACAGGAGTGCCTAAGCAAGGGGATATGAGCTAGAGATCGATTTGGAATTAAGAAGATTACTCTTTCATTGAACAATGACAGGGGATCGCTCTCTTGTGGTGATATATCAAAATAATTTGATAACATCCAATCTGCCCATGCTACATGACATAGAATCCCAGAGGAATATATTTTGGGGGACCAGTATGTCTATTGGAAACAAATGAATACACAAATCTATTAAAATGCTTACCATGCCCATAATAGCGAACCCAGTCCCAATAGCTATTACTGTGGGAATGATGTTGAATTTTCCAGCCTGAAAAACACAATAAAGAACATTTGATCTGACAGACTGTAATATGAATACTATCAACACATTCAAGTAAGTGTAGCAAGAATCACTCTCATACCCGTCCATTCACCATGATATCAAAGCGAATCCCATAGACTTTATATAAAGTCCGGAAGCTCTCTCCAGCTTCATCTTTGTAATACCGGGCATATCTGGAAAACAAACAAATCAGCTGCTTGGAACAGAAATGTCAACAACTGCCTGGTAGAGATAGATCTGAGATTAAATGCAGTAGTTGGAGAGAGCTCAAGCCTTATTAGTTGAAGCTAATACCTTTTCAGAATGAGGGCATGGATTATTATATCTGCTTGAAGTGCAATCTGCTTATTAATGCATGTCAAGATGTACCTGAAGTTGTAGCCTGACGTGACAGTGCTGTTTAAGTTGATATCCAAACGAGTAAAGCTGTACTTTGGGTTACACTGTGAGTAGTCCTTATCCAAATCACAGTTCCACTCAATCAGAATTCCAACTGACCCACCCTGAGAGAAAGAGAGAGGGTTAGAGATAGAGAGACAGAGAGAGAGAGTTAGAGAGAGAGATATGCGTTGCTCTAAATATGGAGGATGACTCTATTGCAGCGCTATTCAAGATGTACTTTCTTGTTTCAAATATTTTTTATTAAATACACAAAAGCATGGTGTATAGGTATACAAGACAGGTATACAATTCTTATCTAAACATAAAAGAGCATACAGGAACAATAAGACCCAGAGTTGTGGGTGCAAAACAAATAATACAAAACACGACATACAAAACAAGGACATGTAGAAAGAAAGAGGGTAGCTAATTTTAAAGAGGTAATTTTTTTTGTTTCTCCATAGATGGATGGCTAGCATTCTCCCTATACAGTAAGTGAATTTGTCCCTCCAGTTCTTCCAGTTTTCCTCTATTTTGCCTACTCCTGGCAGCCTGAAAGGAGATGATACAGCCTCTCAGATAAGCCTTCAGTGTTTCCCACAATAATGCTGGGGAAGTCTCTGTATTGTCGTTGGTATCAAAGAAAAATTTAATTTGGTCTTTAAGATATTCACAGAATGTTGGTTCTGTGAGGAGCTGAGGATTCAACCTCCAGACCCTCTCGTTTGGTACAATGTCACCCAATCTCAGGGAGAAGGTGAGTGGACTGTGGTCCGAGATTGTAATATCATGACGTGGTTTGTCGTCCTCTCATTTACTTTTTGTGTTTTTCGTCTTTTTTTTGTATATATCAATATTTCAATTTATTTTTCAATCTCTTTTCCATTTTTAAATTAAATATACCTTCCGGTAACCAGCCACACTCAATGTGACACGGATCCGCTATTTTTTTAAGACCTTATAGCCAGAACCTCCTTCAGAAGCTAGCCATCAGAAGCTAACCAGCAAATTAGCTACTAGCTATTTAGTCATTGTTAGCCACTGCTAGCGGCCATTACCTTCTGCACAGGCACCAGCCGTTTTTTTAGCCTGGATAATACCTGCCAGCCTCGGACTGTTTTTCTCCACTACAATGCCAGATTCCTGCCGTAAACCCTGAACCATTACTCCTGATCATCACAGCTAGCTAGCTGCCACCGAGTGACACAGCCCCGAAGCTAGCCCTGAGACAGGCCCACCTCCCGGCCTACTCTGTGATCACCCGGCTACTCAGCCGTTATCTCCCGGACTCTACCCCCAACACGGCTAGAATCCACTACTCCACCGTATACTTGCCGTAAGCGCTGGACCTTTGCATCGGATCATCGCTGCAAGCTAGCTGCTACCGAGTGGCTATAGTGGCTAACGCTCCTGCCCCGAAGCTAGCACCAGTTAGCCGCGAGCCAGGCGCATCTCCCGGCTAGCAAACGAAATTACTACAACTACAATACCTCTTTCGCCATCTGGACCGGATCCTTTGTCGACACGGCATCCCGCCGTTATCTGTCGGCCCTAGCCCTGAACTCAGCCCCCGTGTGTAGTTAACTTACCCTCTCTGCCCATTCATCACCATTTTACCTGTTGTTGTTGTCTTAGCTGATTAGCTGTTGTTGTCTTACCCGTTGATGTCTTAGCTCACTCCCCCAATCAACACCTGTGATTGCTTTAAATCTCTCAAATGTCAATATTCCTTGAATACTGTTGTTTAGGATAGTTATCATTGTTTTAGTTTACTGCGGAGCCCCTAGTCCCACTCTACATGCCTCAGATACCTCCTTTGTCCCACCTCCCACACATGCGGTGACCTCACCCATTATAACCAGCATGTCCAGAGATGCAACCTCTCTTATCATCACTCAGTGCCTGGGCTTACCTCCACTGTACCCACACCCCACCATACCTCTGTCTGCACATTATGCCCTGAATCTATTCTACCACGCCCAGAAATCTGCTCCTTTAATTCTCTGTCACCAACGCACTTGACGGACAGTTTTGATAGCCTTTAGCCGTACCCTCTTCCTACTCCTCCTCTGTTTCTCGGGTGATGTGGAGGTTAACCCAGGCCCTGCGTGCCCCCAGGCACTCTCATTTGTTGACTTCTGTAACCGAAAAGGCCTTGGTTTCATGCATGTTAACATCAGAAGCCTCCTCCCTAAGTTTGTTTTACTCACTGCTTTAGCACACTCCGCCAACTCTGATGTCCTTGCCATGTCTGGATCCTGGCTTAGGAAGGCCACCAACAATTTGGAGATTTCCATACCCAACTACAACATTTTCCATCAAGATGGAACTGCCAAAGGGGGAGGAGTTGCAATCTACTGCAGAGATAGCTTACAAAGTTCTGTCATACTCTCTAGGTCTATGCCCAAACAGTTCGAACTTCTAATTTAAAAAATGAATCTCTCCAGAATTAAGTCCCTCACTGTTGCCGCCTTTTATAGACCCCCCTCAGCTCCCAGCTGCGCCCTGGACACCATATATGAATTGATTGCCCCTCATCTATCTTCAGAGTTCGTTCTGTTAAGTGACCTAAACTAGGATATGCTTAACACCCCGGCAGTCCTACAATCTAAACTAGATGCCCTCAATCTCACACAAATTATCAAGGAACCCACCAAGTACAACCCTAAATCCGTAAACATGGGCACCCTCATAGATATCATCCTGACCAACTTTCCCTCCAAATACACTTCTGCTGTTTTCAACCAGAATCTCAGCAATCACTGACTCATTGCCTGCATCCGCTTTGGGTCCGTGGTCAAACAACCACCCCGCATCACTGTCAAACGCTCCCTAAAACACTTCTGCGAGCAGGCCTTTCTAATCGACCTGGCCCAGGTATCCTGGAAGGATATTGACCTCATCCAGTCAGTCGAGGATGCGTCGTTCTTTAAGAGTAATTTCCTCACAATCTTAAATAAGCATGCCCCTTTAAAAAAATGTAGAACTAAGAACACATATAGCCCTTGGTTCACTCCAGACCTGACTGCCCTTGACCAGCACAAAAACATCCTGTGGCGGACTGCAATAGCATCGAATAGTCCCCGCGATATGCAACTGTTCAAAGAAGTCAGGAAAACAAAGGCTAGCTTTTTCAAACAGAAATGGGCATCCTGTAGCTCTAACTCCCAAAAGTTCCGGGACACTGTAAAGTCCATGGAGAACAAGAGCACCTCCTCCCAGCTGCCCACTGCACTGAGGGTAGGTAACACGATCATCACCGATAAATCCATGATAATCGAAGATTTCAATAAGCTTTTCTATACGGCTGGCCACGCTTTCCTTCTGGCTACCCCAACCCCGGCCAACAGCTACTTGCCCGAGCCTCCCCAGCTTTTCCTTCACCCAAATCCAGATTGCAGATGTTCTGAAAGAGCTGCAAAACCTGGACCCGTACAAATCAGCAGGGCTAGACAATCTGGACCCTCTCTTTCTAAAATGATCCGCTGCCATTGTTGCAACCCCTATTACCAGTCTGTTCAACCTCTCTTTCGTATCATCCGAGATCCCTAAAGATTGGAAATCTGCCGTGGTCATTCCCCTCTTCAAAGGGGGTGACACTCTAGACTCAAATTGTTATAGACCTATATCCATCCTGACCTGCCTTTCTAAAGTCTTCGAAAGCCATGTTAATGTTAACAGATCACTGACCATTTTGAATCCCACAGTACCTTGTCCGCTGTGCAATCTGGTTTCCGAGCTGGTCACGGGTGCACCTCAGGCACGTTCAAGGTACTAAACGATATCATAACCGCCATCGATAAAAGACAGTATTGTGCAGCCGTCTTCATCAACCTGGCCAAGGCTTTTGACTCTGTCAATCACCGTATTCTTATCGGCAGACTCAATAGCCTTGGTTTGTCAAATGACTACCTCGCTTGGTTCACCAACTACTTTGCAGACAGAGTTCAGTGTGTCAAATCGGAGGGCCTGTTGTCCGGACCTCTGGCAGTCTCTATGGGGGTGCCACAGGGTTCAATTCTCGGGCCGACTCTCTTCTCTGTATATATCCATGATGTCGCTCTTGCGGCGAGTAATTCCCTGATCCACCTCTACGCAGACGACACCATTCTGTAAACTTCTGGCCCTTCTTTGGACACTGTCTTATCTAACCTCCAAACGAGCTTCAATGCTATACAACACTTACCCTAGTAAAACTGACTCTCCTACCGATCCTCGACTTCGGCGATATCATCTATAAAATAGCTTCCAATACTCTACTTAGCAAACTGGATGTAGTCTATCACAGTGCCATCCGTTTTGTTACCAAAGCCCCTTATAAAACTTCTTATGGCTAGGGGTTCCGCTAGCGGAAATATGTCACTTTCATACATTCACAAGTGCAATACACCAAATGAAAGACAAACTTCTTGTTAATCTACCAATCGTGTCCGATTATTAAAATAAACATCAACAGCATCCTCCCGGATACCCTAGACCCACTCAAATTCGCATACTGCCCCAACAAATCCATAGATGACACAATCTCAATCGCACTCCACACTTCCCTTTCCCGCCTGGACAGAAGGAACACCTATGTGAGAATGCTGTTCATTGACTACAGCTCACCATTCAACACCGTAGTGCCCACGAAGCTCATCACTAAGCTAAGGACCCTAGGACTAAACACCTCTCTCTGCAACTGAATCCTGGACTTCCTGATGGGCCGCCCGCAGGTGGTAAGGGTAGGCAACAACACGTATGCCATGCTGATCCTCAACACTGGGGCCCCTCAGGGGTTTGTACTTAGTCCACTCTTGTACTCCCTGTTCACCCACGACTGTGTGGCCTAACACGACTCAAACACTATCATTAAGTTTTCTGACGACACAACAGCGGTAGGCCTGATCACCGACAACGATGAGACAGCCTATAGGGAGGTGGTCAGAGAACTGTCAGTGTGGTGCCAGGACAACAACCTCTCCCTCAATGGGAGCAAGACAAAGGAGCTGATCGTGGACCACAGGAAAAGGCGGGCCGAACAGGCCCCCATTATAACATCAAAGGGGCTGTAGTGGAGCGGGTCGAGAGTTTCAAGTTCCTTGGTGTCCACATCACCAACGAACTATCATGGTCCAAACACACTAAGACAGTCGTGAAGAGGGCACAACAAAACCTTTTCTCCTTCAGGAGACTGAAAAGATTTGGCATGGGTCCCCAGATCCTCAAAAAGTTCTACAGCTGCACCATTGAGAGCATCCCCGCCTGGTATGGCAACTGCTCGGCATCTGACCGTAAGGCGCTACAGAGGGTCGTGCGTACGGCCCAGTACATCACTAGGGCCAAGCTTCCTGCCATCCAGGACCTATGTAATAGGTGGTGTCAGAGGAAAGCCCATAAAATTGTCAGAGACTCCAGTCACCCAAATCATAGACTGTTTTCTCTGCTACCGTACAGCAAGCGGTACCGGAGTGCCAAGTCTCGGACCAAAAGGCTCCTTAACAGCTTCTAACCCCAAGCCATAAGACTGTTGACAATTAATCAAATGGCCACCGGACTATTACATTGACACCCCCCAATTTGTTTTGTACACTACTGCTACTCGCTGTTTATTATCTATGCATAGTCACTTCACCCCTACCTACATGTACAAATTACCTCAACTAAACTGTACCCCCGCACACTGACTCGGTACTGGTACCCCTGTATATAGCCTCGTTATTGTTATGTTATTGTGTTACTTTGTATTATTTTTGTGTTTTATTTTTTACTTCAGTTTATTTGGTAAATATTTTCTTTAACTCTTCTTGAACTGCATTGTTGGTTAAGGGCTTATAACTACGCATTTCACGGTAAGGTCTACACTTGTTGTATTCGACGCATGTGACAAATAGATTTGATTTGATTTGATTTGACATATGGTAAGAATGGCTCTGGTTAACTATTGTTTTCTTCTATGCTGGGTGTCCTGCTACACTAACAACCAGAGGTAGTATTTACTTGTAAATGTCTAACCTGACCTTGCTGGGAAGTTGAGGTGAGGGTACGTTATACAGGGCTCTGTGTCAAGCCACTTAATAGAGATCTAACAACTGTTATGTTTCATAATGTTGTTATTATGCAACCATAGTTGTTATTCATTTCAATTTCATGCCTGATGACGGGAGCCTAAATGGCAAAAGTCTAATTACAGGTCATCAAAATAATGGTAATTACCTAACTGCCTGAAAGCAAGCATCATTATGAAATGGACTGAAGGAAGAGAGACCTACATCCCTCCCACACTGCTTGGATAGCATGACGAAGGCCTGAAAAACATCATTCGGACGCACTGTTAAACTAGAAACCCAACCCTGATTACTGACTGTTTAATGCATTGTATTGAGTGTCTTTCCTGGGTAGCAACGTACTGTATGCTGATAAACCTTTGTTTTTATACAACATTGCTGCCCCTCTATGCCAGCTCTGCCAAGGAAAAAGGTCACCTAACCTCAATGTGACTACTTGGTTAAATAAAGTGTACATTTCAAAACAAAAAGATTGTAAATCTGTACCACTACAGCCATGTCCTGAAAGTCGTGTCCAGTCCTGCTGACCAGGTCTCCCAGACGAAAGATGGGGCAGTAGGGTTGGAGGACGTTGTCATAGGAACATCTCTTTAGATAGGAGTCATTACCGGTGTCCAGAACATTTGACCTGAGGGGAAAGAAGACAGAACAGGACATGTAGCGTTTAGCTATGTGCTTAGTAGTTCAGTATCATACCTTTCCTTGTCTAAAGGTCATAGGCCTAAAACATAATAAACTGAGCAGTGAAGTTATCTTATCAGCTTCAAATAACAAGCTTTCTCTTTGACCCTTATTTAGATAAGGAATAGCACAGAGCTATATATCATATCAAGTAACTTTATAGATCAATTACTTCATAGTTTAGACATTTTACATTCAATACACACAACGTAATCAAAAGATCTACAACTGAAATGATCAATTGGCAGAGGTCTGACGTAATTTCCAGGTTAGGCTTGGAAAGACAATACCAATGTTCTAGCTGATTAAACCTTCTACAACAGCCTTATTGGCATGAGAGCCCAGTGAGCCAATCAGATCTGTTCTAACACCTGTTCAGGGCTGGGCCTGCTCTGCTGTCAAGGACGTCTCAGATGACCTCAACACACACACACACACACACACACACACATACGGCTTTGGGGGTATATAAATAGAAGGGACTGTGCACCCTCATAGCTATTCAAAGCAGTGCTAGGACATGTATCCCCCACTGCCCAACTCACACATACTTACTGATCTATGTCACTGACACTGACTGTGTCTGTAGAGACAGACAGTCTCTAGGGACTACTTTGAGGTCTGTATGAACAAGCACCACTTAGCACCACTCATAACCACTTACTTGGAGAATTCAAACTTCGGAAACCTGACAAAGTTCTTGATGTAAATTGTGAAGTTTTCTGCCTTGCTTAATAAAGCCTCCCTGGAAATTAAGTGGAAAAGTGTTAATCCAGAGTGACTGTTACCTAATGGTAGATAATCAGGACAAGGTACTTCATGCTGAAGTACATAGGATCTTAATCTTTTGTTGCTGAGAATTTTCCTCCAAAGCAAGAAATGCAAACTTGTAGGGTATTTGAGTTTTAAAAAGGCTTCTAAAGTTTGTCATTTCTACTTTGAAATTTCAGACTTGATTTGCCTTAACAAAATAATGTATCAACCACTACAAAAATGTCCATTAATTATAATCCACATAATAATTCACATGTCCTGTTACTGTAGGATTATATTCCTGCTGTAGCAAATTGGCTCAAATTAAGATCCTCAATCTTTAGTGGAGGGTCAATGCAAAAGTGAGCATTTCATTATTTTCACAGCAAAAAAGGATGAATTCTCACGAGGGTTTCCGGACCGTCTCGACGGGACACCAGCCATGTATCTCACAGGTCCCTGTAGAGTTTAAACACAATCCAGTCTTTACCCCTGCAGGGAAAAGCAAAGATCCCTGTCAACATCCTGGAAAGACATAATATTCTGGGTGGAAATTAAGGGGAATGGTAACACGTAGGAGATCCCAGAGTTGAATTATTTTAACATGGAAAATATATATTTTTAAATGTCAATATCAAGAATTTTTTTAAGAGAGACATGTGTCCAATTCCAACCCTGGTGATTCTTATACACTTCCTAAAAATTAGTGTTAATGTGCATTTAAGAGAAATGTGACCATAACCAGTGTTAATCTGTAAATAAATGTTATCTTGGAAATTGAAATTGAAATGAGATAGACTGCCCCAGTTGACCATATTAGTCCTTACCATTGCCAGCTATTACTACTTCACCCTCGGCACAATCCTCATTGTTTACACATTGGCCATCTGGCACCTTAGGGCTCTGGAGAAAAAAGGACACGTTGCTGTAGTTGAAAATGCAAACCTGTATTCAAAGCTGTGTATTGAAGAGCCTAGAGACGACGGCAACATACAATAGCATGGTGAACACAATAGGGAGTATCATTTGAATGCTAAAGCTATTTACACAATGTTATTGGACCAGTGAACAGTGCCACCTTCATACTATGAACATTTTTATCATTTTAAATATAATTAATATATTTTCATAACTTTTCTGAAAATCATCATAACGGCACCGAAAGCCTACTATAATATCAAATAAGCAAGGTCTAGGTCAGGCCATCTCTCTCTGGGGAAAAAACTGTTGGGCCTACTAAAGGCATCATAATTACCTGCTATAAGCAGTTTGGATTCTGACATCCGCCCCAAATTACCAGTCGATTTTCTGTTTACTTTGCCATATATGGTGAGAATACTTGCATCATCAATGCAGAGTTTAATTTCCTTGTTTGATTGGATCATTAAAGTATTCCTATCTCAGCTGCACAGTCATCCAATCTCTATCTCAGAATTGGGGGATCTTTCAAAATAAAGTCAATTAACAAGATTTTTGTCTCGATTACGGTAATACAATATTGCTTTCACTCACCTCAGCACAGAACCCAAGCCTCTGATTTGGGGTCTCGAGGTAGTTTGTAACAATGAAGAAGACTTGTTCACCCTGAAAATCAACAACAAGCTAAAATGTTGGACACTATACTTTTCTCGGTCAGGTTAGTTAGGGGACTGTGTATTAATTGTACAAAATCAAAGCCCTAAATACATATTAATTTATCAAAGCTTTTAATGCCGCAAGCTTAAATGTAAATAGCACAGCTTCTCACTCCATATTAATATAGCCTTACAAAATGAAGGAGATCTGACTGGGCTCACCATGTGGACAAGAGCAGACCTTTCTATTTAATCTGTTTATCACTGAGTCGCTAAAGGTTAAGAGAATTATAGCAATTAGACTTGGTGAACAACCCTCTCCCTTTTATTTAACAGGACAGATGAAATGGTTTGTCCCTTGAGGAGAAAAAAGACTCAGTAGTTTATAGTTAAAAATGTACAGTATATAGCGAAAGGTGTGATTGTCCTATTGCTCTTTGACCTGCAAAGTCTAATGTCCAATGACCCCAATCATTGCCTTTTCCATGACCTTACAAAATGCACATTATTTAAAGACATCAGACGTGTTCTTAATAATAATTGAAGAGCACTCTAAATACATGTCAACGTATCATATTCTAAAACTGTATGTTCAAAATAGCTCATATTCTAAAACTGTATGTTCAAAATAGCTCATATTCTAAAACTGTATGTTCAAAATAGCTCATATTCTAAAACTGTATGTTCAAAATAGCTCATATTCTAAAACTGTATGTTCAAAATAGCTGACAGACATGCTTATGCCAGTGTTTGTAAAAGTGTACTATTGTCATGGCATGGTCAGATATACTGTCTCTATTCTCATGGCATGGTCAGATATACTGTCTCTATTCTCATGGCATGGTCAGATATACTGTCTCTATTCTCATGGCATGGTCAGATATACTGTCTCTATTGTCATGGCATGGTCAGATATACTGTCTCTATTCTCATGGCATGGTCAGATATACTGTCTCTATTCTCATGGCATGGTCAGATATACTGTCTCTATTCTCATGGCATGGTCAGATATACTGTCTCTATTCTCATGGCATGGTCAGATATACTGTCTCTATTCTCATGGCATGGTCAGATATACTGTCTCTATTCTCATGGCAAGGTCAGATATACTGTCTCTATTCTCATGGCATGGTCAGATATACTGTCTCTATTGTCATGGCATGGTCAGATATACTGTCTCTATTGTCATGGCGTGGTCAGATATACTGTCTCTATTGTCATGGCATGGTCAGATATACTGTCTCTATTCTCATGGCATGGTCAGATATACTGTCTCTATTCTCATGGCATGGTCAGATATACTGTCTCTATTCTCATGGCATGGTCAGATATACTGTCTCTATTGTCATGGCATGGTCAGATATACTGTCTCTATTCTCATGGCATGGTCAGATATACTGTCTCTATTCTCATGGCATGGTCAGATATACTGTCTCTATTCTCATGGCATGGTCAGATATACTGTCTCTATTCTCATGGCATGGTCAGATATACTGTCTCTATTCTCATGGCATGGTCAGATATACTGTCTCTATTGTCATGGCATGGTCAGATATACTGTCTCTATTCTCATGGCATGGTCAGATATACTGTCTCTATTGTCATGGCATGGTCAGATATACTGTCTCTATTCTCATGGCATGGTCAGATATACTGTCTCTATTCTCATGGCATGGTCAGATATACTGTCTCTATTCTCATGGCATGGTCAGATATACTGTCTCTATTGATGTGATATAAATCTGCATGAGGTGTCATGTTGTTTAAAAAACTATTTTGGTGTGATTGAATACTGATGAAAGTGAGTTAAGACCCCATAAAAATGTGACTCATTGTACTTGAAATATACAATCAATGACTTGCTGTATCACTGATGAGCTTCAGCTTCAACTCAAATAGACTTAAATGAATCATCTAGCAGTAAAGCTGTGTACTGCGCCAGCTTTACCTGTGTACATAAAATCTCCCCAAAAGTTCCCGGATCTCACCGTTGGAGGTATGACATAATCCTCAGCCCCCCATAGGTAAAGTCCAGATTCTGTGCTGTTGGTCATGACCACTCCTTTCAGCTTGGTGATGACAGAGCTCTGGACGGTCTCTTCCCTCGATTGATACCCCTTCTTATACACTAAGACCCACCTGAGAATTTAAATGCACCGGTTATTGATTGATTGATTGATTGGTTGATTTCTTACATTTAGTCTAAGCCTCAACTTTAAAAAATATATATTTTAAAATCGTTCTAACTCGGTCACATTTGAAAATGTTGAGCCGTTGTCAGTCGCATATAGAAATTACATTGATGGTAATTTGAACAAACTTTGAACAAATTACAGTTTGGGCCTAGTGCCCTGGATATATTAAAGCTTTCATTCATATGCTGAGTCATAAGACATAGAAATGTCAAGTGCACTCTATAACACAGTCTATATTGTATGATAAAAAAAATATATATAAATATATTATTTTATACTAATACAATTGTTCAGAGAAAAGGAATTTGTTTAACAAATAATATAAAAGAAGTCTCAAAAAGATAGTATCCCTGTTTTAAATACTCCAGCAGGGCCCTTGCGAGGATAACGACACGGAGCCTTTTTCTAAAATGTTTTATGAGATTAGAAAACACATTGGGAGGGGTCTTAGACCATTCCTCCATACAGAATATTTCCAGATCCTTGAAATACTTCATCTGCACTTAAGCCTTATGGACTGTCCTCTTCAATTCAAACACAATGGGGTTCAAGTCCAGACCCAGTTAGTCCATAACATTCTGAAACCATATGTTTCTTAGAGCATGGCCAGATCGTGGTTGTCCCAGGGTTATTTTGCATACAAGCTTTCCACAATTTCATTACTTTAGCATAAGATTTTCTGTAGGTTTCCTCATGGTTCTATTTAAAGTCATGTTCTCAGAACATTCAGAGAATGTTAAGAAACAACGTTCTTCTGTGGGAATTTCAGTACTTCAGCATACCGTTTTCTGTAGGTTTCCTAATGGTTCTATTTAAAGTAATTTTCTCCAAATATTCTGAGAACGTTAAGAAACAATGTGGGGATTTCAGCACTGAGGCATACCTGCTGGGAACACACTCATTCAATCAATGTTACATCCACGTAATTTCAATGAAATTACATTGTACCAATGTGAAATAGACGATGAATTGACATCTGTGCCCAGTAGGTGATGTTTTCCGCAGGTTTCCTCATGGTGCTATTTAAAGTCACGTTCCCAGAACATTAAGAAACAATGTTCTTCTGTGGGAATTTCAGTACTTCCGCATAACCTTTTCTGCAGGTTTCCTCATGGTTCTATTTAAAGTCAAGTTCTCAGAACATTATGAAAATGTTCCATAAAAACCACAATAAAACATTAGTAACGTTCAAAGAACATCCTAAGAATGTTATTTAAAAACATAAACATTCTGTTCTAGCCTAGTGGCTAGAGCATTGGGCCAGTAACCGGAAGGATGCTGGACTGAATCCCTGAGCTGACAAGGTAAAAATCTGTCATTCTGCCCCTGGGCAAGGCAGTTAACCCAGTGTTCCCCAGGCGCCGAAGATGTGGATGTTGATTAAGGCAGCCCCCCGCACCTCTCTGATTCAGAGTGGTTGGGTTAAATGTGGAAAACACATTTCAGTTGAATACATTCAGTTGGACAACTGACTAGGTATCCCCCTTTCTCAGCGTTATAAGAGTCTTTTAAAGATAAATACACAACGCAGAGACAGAGTACGAGAGGTCACAAGGATGAGAAGTCAATAGAATTAACGATCAATGGAAATAGTGTTTTTTCTGCAATAGGGAATTATTTTTTAATGGGTCAGAGACATAGGAGGAATTTGTCTACACAGTGAGCCTGAAATAGGATACTTGTAATTTGGCCATTGGCCCAGTCGCACTGCACGGCCATTGGCCCAGTCGCACTGACTTCTAATTGGTCAACCACAGGCTAGGTCTGGGTTATAAAACTAGATCCTGTCCCTTTGTTCTGTGGAGATAATCACAGGAAAGAACCACAGGAGAGAATGGCTAGAAATAAGCTTTTTCAGGCCACTTTTCTCTCTGTAATTGATTATGGTGACTTGTTGTAAATGCATGAGCCTCCTCTGTCTTCTTCATGCATCCTTGTGCTTTATTACAAATACCAAGTCCCTCATCCACCATTGCACATTGTACCAAATGGTAGGTTGGACCATTTTATATTTATATGCGCAGAAAGATACATTTATATGTGTTCATCTACAAAGCCCTTTTGGGTAAACTCCCTCTTTACCTGTGTAGTCTGGTCTCCTTCACCACCAGCAGTTACCATACCCGGACTGCTAGGTGGTTGCTACTTAAAGTCCCCAGGACATTCACAGTATTAGACAAGACTGCCTTCTTGTGCACCAAACGCATGGAATAATCTACAATCCATGCTTCATCTAGATATGTTAGTGCCACTGAATTAATTTAAAATATTGATGGGAGACTGTTACAGAGGAGTGTAAATGTTTTATTTAGGCTGGATCATGTTGTTGTATTGTATTGTTGTATGTTTTAATTCTGTAATGTATTTGTTACGGATACAGTTATCCTGTGTGTGTGTGTATCCTGTGTGTGTTTCTTTTCTCTCCTTCTCCCCTCACAGGTGAAAACCATCACTCCCCAATCAATCATCAATCAGAAGACACACCTCCTACTTCCTATCCTATCACAGTTCCTTCCCCATGGTTTAAAAACCCCATCATTTGTTTGATCTAGAGCTCAATCTCTCTGTAAATGCCATGTCTGTAGGTCTCTGTGTTTCACTCTCGCTTTGTGTCTTAACCTCTCTTTTGTTTAAAGCACCTCCATAGCACTTTGTCATCACCTGTGAGTATTGTTTTTGGTTATGGTGTTTGTGTGTTGCTGGTGGGAAAAGGGGGAAACCAAGACAAGTCGCCCATGGGCATACACTACCCGTAGGTGAACTTTGTTAAATACACTAGTTAGAACTGGGCGGACCACCCACTGTATTTTTGGTTAGTTAGTTAGCTGTTGTTAAAGTAGGCTAGTCTAGCTTAGGGGTGTTTTTGAATACTTATTGTTTCTTTCCTTGGGTCCAGCTCAGCCCCTTTTCCTGCTCCCCCCATTACCGTGTGTTTATAAATAAACCTAGAGTTTGACGGTAGATTTCTGTTGTCGTGGTTATTTCGTGCACACTTTTACTTTGTCACAATAATAATTTGCATGAGTTATGTTACGGGTCTCATTACCATCCCCCCTAGACTGTCGGGCCAAAAGGGATTCGTAACAGTATTGATTGTTGCTGCCTTCTTGGCCAGGTCTCCCTTGAAAAAGAGACTCTGGGTCTCAATGGGCTTTTCCTGGTCAAATAAAGGTTAAATAAAACATTTTAAAAGGATCACTGGAGAGCATCACTGAGGACAGGGGAGAACGACCATCTACTTCCAATCATGATTTGTCCTATTTGAATAAACCTATTTTCCTCCCCTATTTTGCTTTGGGGTCTGTGTTATTAAAGAATAACATCAACTGCTAAAAGAGTCAACAAAACTCTCTATCTCAGGGGTTCTCAAACTTTTTCACTCAGCCCCCCCATTCAGAATTGTGAATCATCAGATTTAAAGTTTATTTCCTGCAATTCTACACATTTTGTTATTGGGGCAGAGACAATTTTTAATTCTATACATTTTACCATGTCTAACGTGTATTCATGGGATATTTGAGTGACTCAAACACTACAACAAAATCTATGGGCTAAAAAACCCACTTAAAAAATGTTAGCTGACATGGACTAGATGATCTGGTATGCAATGACTGACATTACATGAGGAAAACTGATGATGCACTACCCAATTTCTAAATTGCACCAAGTGCAATCTACTATTACAACTTTCAAGAGTCTGTTGAAAGCCAGACTGAGTTCCTTAAAAATACATGTAAAAAAACAAACACTAATTGGCCACACTTGATCTTAATGAGTGATTGTTTCCTTTTGAAGTTTCCATTTGAATAGACTGAAATGAACAGCTTTGTATGAGTTAAAAAAAAGAGCATGCTTGCTCCATCCTGGTGGTGCAGTGGACTAATGCCATGGAGCAAATTCATGTGTCCTATCTGTTCAAAACAGTTAACCTAAGCATCCCAGGAAAACTTTCAGTGAATCATAGTAAAACATTCTCAGAACCTCCCTGCTACCTAAAGATGTACATTCCCAGAAGAGGTGTATTTTTCACTTACGTTTAAAAAACGTTGAGTTTTACCGGTTTACCGGTTTTACCAGAACCAATGGGAAACCAAAAATGGACCTTCTGACAACTTCCAAAGATCCAAATGTGCTGGCTGGGGAGACTGAGATGGCCATTGCAAAATATTGATTTTTTTGTGGTCAATTAACATTTTGGGGGGGGATTTCTGGTGTGTGCAAAAACCCACCACTGATAAGCGTGGCCAAAGAGCTCGATATTCGTGTCACATGACCATAGCACCGGTTCCAATCAGCAGCGGCAGCGTAGCCTAGTGGTTAGAGCGTTGGACTAGTAACCGGAAGGTTGCGAGTTCAAACCCCCGAGCTGACAAGGTACAAATCTGTCGTTCTACCCCTGAACAGGCAATTAACCCACTGTTCCCAGGCCGTCATTGAAAATAAGAATGTGTTCTTAACTGACTTGCCTGGTTAAATAAAGGTAAAATTAAAATCAAAGTGCCAATGCAGTGGCAACCCGTCATTTAGGGAGTTTTGAGCCCCACATGTTTAGCAAAATAGAACTAATCTGTTTGCAAACAATGTAATAAACTAATTTGAGTCAATAAAGCTGCATACAAACATGGTCTCTTTTTGTAAGGCAGCTCCAAAATGCAGGTGTTTCATCCTAGCTCAATGCTTTCTGTAGTGGTGGGGCAGCCAGCAGAAAATACAGAGCATAGGGGTTGATAATGTTCACGGCAAAATCTACGGGTAGAGCTCGAAAATTCAAGCCCCTTGGGTGCTGCCATAGATTTACATTAGAAGTGCCCATCCAAGAAGGCTCAAGGTCAATGGCCACAGATAAAATTATGTCAAATCACGTTATATCTACCGTAGCTTTGATTGGACATGTCAACATCATACTTTCACAATCTTAGCTAGCAAGCTAGACAAGCAGTCATCGTCATGAATCAAGTCGATAATCTACCGGCAAATCCTTTTCAAACCTTGTCATATAAAGAGAAATTATAGATTAAACATACTCATCGGCCATTGGACATAAACATTACACAACAAGTTTGAAATCGCTAATTCAACAATGAGTGGTTAGGAAGGAATCGGTGGCTAACTGCAAGTGTTGCAAAGCAATCACTAGCCTGCTATTCAGTAGAGAGGGTGTGTGGTCCAAGTCTGGGGTCTCTTTTCCAAGCTTAAAAGGATAAACATTCACATTCAACACCATGGGCCAGAAAATGTTGAATACATCGGCTATGCTGTCAATCCAGCATGACTTCTGCCGTGCTCAAAACAACTGGAAACTCTGAAATTGGAAATCTCAGACTTCAGTGAGTTCAAGACAACTGGGAACTCGAAAAAAAAAGAGCTCCGAAAGGGAAAATACGTTTTGAACAGTAATCCAACTCGGAGTTCCAAGTCGGGAACTCTAGCCTCTTTCTGGAGATCACTGACGTCATGATTCAACCTTGTTTTTTTTTCTCGATTTCCCAGTTGTCTTGAAAGCACCATAAATCCAAATAATGCCAGACTTTGATGACAAAGTTTGATGACAAAATTTGCCCACAGAAAGACCGCCGCGCCACCTTCCTGTTCAAGTGAGCACAGCACAACAAGGTGATTTCAAAAACATCTTGTACGCTGCTGCATAAATTATGTAATATGCCAGGGAGATATGTATACTGTAGCTAAGAAAGTAATACTAAGTGTATGTTGTATAGTAAGTTTCCCATGTGCCTCACCCTAATAACTTGGTCCCTTTCCCCCACATAACTTAGCCTACTGTTCTGACTTGGTGGTGCACATGTAGCCTATAGCCTGTTTTAAAGAAATTACATCATTGAATATTGTAAGAGCTTTCATTGTCTGCTTATATGCCCCCCTTATTTATCCTATGGTTCCTACTTGGTGTACAGGGAGAGTACTGTCAGAACAGCCCAAAGTTATGAATTCTGTCGCTGTACATTTGAAAAGTGCTGAACAAATAGTTATATTGACTGTGTCCATCTTAGCTTGCTCATTAATGTCTTAATCGAAATTACGAATTGCCTGCTCATCATTCCATTATGCCATAGTTTGTACATCTAAATTGTCAGTAGAAACCACATTGGTTAAAGTAAGTCACCAATATCAGCTATGTTTTTTAAAAAGGCAGTAAAAATAAAAATACATGTTTTTATTTCACCTTTATTTAACCAGGTAGACTAGTTGAGAATAAGTTCTCATTTACAACTGCGAAAAAAAAAGCAGTGAGACACAAACAGCAACACAGAGTTACACATGGAATAAACAAACATACAGTTAATAATACAATAGAAAAATAAATACAAATTATATTAATAATAATTAATTAATTAAACATTTAAAAGTCTATATACAGTGTGTGCAAATGAGGTAGGATAAGGGAGGTAAAGGCAATAAATAGGCCATAGTGTCGAAATAATGACAATAAAGCAATTAAACACTGGGGTGATAGATGTGCAGAAGATGAATGTGCAAGTAGAGATGCTGGGGTGCAAAGGAGCAAAATAAATAAATAACAGTATGGGGATGAGGTAGTTGGAAGGGCAATTTACAGATGGGCTATGTACAGGTGCAGTGATCTGTGAGCTGCTCTGACAGCTGATGCTTAAAGTTAGTGAGGGAGATATGAGTCTCCAGCTTCAGTGATTTTTGCAGTTCGTTCCAGTCATTGGCAGCACAGAACTGGAAAGAAAGGTGGCCAAAGGAGGAATTGGCTTTGGGGGTGACCAGTGAAATATACCTGCTGGAGCATGTGCTACGGGTGGGTGCTGCTATGGTGACCAGTGAGCTGAGATAAGGCGGGGCTTTACAGAGCAAAGTCTTATAGGTGACCTGGAGCCAATGGGTTTGGCGACGAATCTGAAGCGAGGGCCAGCCAACGAGAGCATACAGGTCACAGTGGTGGGTAGTATATGGGGCTTTGGTGACAAAACGGATGGCACTGTGATAGACTGCATCCAATTGCTGAGTAGAGTGTTGGAAGCTATTTTGTAAATTACATCGCCAAAGTCAAGGATCGGTAGGATAGTCCGTTTTACGAGGGTATGTTTGGCAGCATGAGTGAAGGATGCTTTGTTGCGAAATAGGAATCCGATTCTAGATTTAATTTTGGATTGGAGATGCTTAATGTGAGTCTGGAAGGAGTCTAACCAGGAGTCTAACCAGACACCTAGGTATTTGTAATTGTCCACATATTCTAAGTCAGAACCATCCAGAGTAGTGATGCTGGACAGGCGGGCAGGTGCGGGCAGCAATCGGTTGAAGAGCATGCATTTAGTTTTACTTGCATTTAAGAGCAGTGTTAAGGGTGTCCCAGTTTAGGTCACCTAACAGCACGAGCTCTGAAGATAGATGGGGGGCAATCAATTCACATATGGTGGGGCAGAAGGTGGTCTATAGCAAGCGGCAACATTGAAGGACTTGTTTCTGGAAAGATGGATTTGTAAAATTGTTTGGGCAAAGACCTGGATAGTAAGACAGAACTCTGCAGGCTATCTCTGCAGTAGATTGCAACTCCGCCCCCTTTGGCAGTTCTATCTTGTTGGAAAATGTTGTAGTTAGGGATGGAAATGTCAGGGTTTTTGGTCTTCCTAAGCCAGGATTCAGACATGGCTAGGACATCTGGGTTGGCAGAGTGTGCTAAAGCAGTGAATAAAACACACTTAGGCAGGAGGCTTCTGATGTTAACATGCATGAAACCAAGGCTTTTACGGTTACAGAAGTCAACAAATGAGAGCGCCTGGGGAATGGGAGTGGAGCTAGGCACTGCAGGGCCTGGAATAACTTCTACATCACCAGAGGAACAGAGGAGGAGTAGGATAAGGGTACGGCTAAAGGCTATAAGAACTGGTTGTCTAGTACGTTCGGAACAGAGAGTAAAAGGAGCAGGTTTCTGGGCACGGTAGAATAGTTTCAAGGCGTAATGTACAGACAAAGGTATGGTAGGATGTGAATACAGTAGAGGTAAACCTAGGCATTGAGTGACGATGAGAGAGATATTGTCTCTAGAAACATAATTTAAACCAGGTGAGGTCACCGCATGTGTGGGGGGTGGAACTAAAGGGTTAGCTAAGGCATACTGAGCAGGGCTAGAGGCTCCACGGTGAAATAAGACAATAATCACAAACCATGCGTAGCCGAGTGATCATTATGGTCCAGTGAGTAGCTAAGCAGGCTGGAGACACGGCGATTCAGACAGCTAGCAGGCCAGGGATAGCAAGCTAGCAGAAGGGCCTTAGAGGGACGTTGCGATGAAAGAAGTCTGTTGTAGCCCCCTCATGCAGTTACGTCAGCAGACCAGCCGAGATGGATCAGCAGGGCTCCGTGTAGTAAAAGGGTCCAGGCCAATTGGCAAAATAAGTATAGTGGCCCAAGAAATTGTCCGATGGGCCTCTTGAGCTAACAGTCCGATATGCTCTAGACAGCTGGTCCACGGCTATCAGGCTAGCAGATGGGCTATTCAGGGGATGTCGCGATTGGGGTGCCTGTTGAAAAAACCCCTCGAGCAGATTACGTCGGTAGCATAGGCTAGCTCCAGGCTAATTGGTGCTTGCTTCGGGACAGAGACGTTAGCCATGTGTTTACACTCAGATAGCAGCTAGCTAGCTGTGAGGATCCAGGTGAAAAGGTTCAGAGCTTGCGGTAGGAATCCGGAGATATGGAGAAAAATAAGTCTGATATACTCTGGTTTGAATCGCGCTGTGTAGACTGGCAAGAGTTGTCTAGGCTAAAGGTTAGCTGATGTCCGCTAGCAGTTGTTAACTGACTAGTAGCTAGTAGCTAGTTAGCTGGCCAGCTTCTGTTGGGGTTTCCGGTTCTGAAGTAAAGAAAATAGCAGATCCATACCACATTGGGTGAGGCGGATTGCAGAAGAGTATGTTGAAGTTGAGGTTAAGAAAAATATAAAAAAATATAAGCGAAGAAAAAATATATAAAAAGATTTATACACGGGACATGACAAGACGAAGACAAAAGACGTCTGACTGCTACACCATCTTGGATGCTTTTAGAAATGAGGCTGAATGAACTGTTTCACTGCCAGATAAGGCTCTGCTGACAGCCAGGTGTGGCGGTGGTAAGGATTTACTCCATGGTGCTGAATAGAAAGCTCTGCTGTTGGGACAGCTTTATGTAGGGCCTAACTGTTTGTGGGCACCGTTTGTCACCGTTATAGTACAATTCCTGTATTGTTTAGTGTTGTGTTGTGTAGTGGCTTTGCTGACATGCTAAAATCGGCACTGTGCCAATGTCATTTTGCAAACTCCAGGCGGTGCTATGGTCAGATGACATGAAACAAAAATGCTTTTTAGCCAAGCAATCCAATGGTAGGGTTGGCCTTTGAAAGAACAATGGATATGCAGAAAATACCTCATCCTTACTATGAACTATTTCCATTTACCCAAATTGCAATTATTTTGATATTTGTATAAAATTGTATCAATGAACATACAGTGCATCCGGAATGTATTCAGACCCTTTCACTTTCCCACATTTTGTTATGTTACAGCCTTATTATAAAATTGATGAAATAAAAAGTTAAATAAAGGTTACATTTATTACAAATAAAAAACTAATTGGACATGATTTGGAAAGGCACACACCTGTCTATATAAGGTCCCACCGTTGACAGTGCATATCAGAGCAAAAACCAAGCCATGAGGTCGAAGGAATTGCCCGTAGAGCTCCGAGACAGGATTGTGTTGAGGCACCGATTTTGGGAAAGGTACCAAAACATTTCTGCAGCATTGAAGGTCCCCAAGAACTCAGTGGCCTCCATCATTCTTAAATGGAAGAAGTTTGGAACCACCAAGACTCTTCCTAGAGCTGGCCGCCCGGCCAAACTGAGCAATGGGGGGAGAAGGGCCTTGGTCAGGGAGGTGACCAAGAACCCGTTCGTCAATCTGTCAGAGCTCCAGACTTCCTCTGTGGAGATGGGAGAACTTTCCAGAAGAACAACCATCGCTGCACCAATCTGGCCTTTATGGTAGTGTGGCCAGACGGAAGCCACTCCTCAGTAACATGACAGCCCTCTTGGAGTTTGCCAAAAGTCACGTAAAAGACTCTCCGACCATGAGAAACAAGATTCTCTGGTCTAATGAAACCAAGATTGAACTATTTGGACTGAATGCCATGGTGGTGGCAGCATCATGCTGTGGGGATGTTTTTCAGCAGCAGGGACTGAGAGACTAGTCAGGATCAAGGGAAAGATGAACAGAGCAAAGTACAGAGAGATCCTTGATGAAAACCTGCTCCAGAGCGCTCAGGACCTCAGACTGGGGCGATGGTTCACCTTCCAACAGGACAACGACCCTAAGCACACAGCCAAGATAACACAGGAGTGGCTTCAAGACAAGTCTCTGAATGTCCTTGAGTGGCCCAGCCGGAGCCCAGACTTGAACTCAATCAAACATCTCTAGAGAGACCTGAAAATAACTGTATAGCAACACTCCCCATCCAACTCGACAGAGCTTGAGAGCGTCTGCAGAGAAGAATGGGAGAAACTCCCCAAATACAGGTGTGACACGAGCTTGTAGCATTCAATCTTCAATAGCTCTTACACACTTTGTATTCTAAATGGGGAGGATGGACAAAAATCGACACCTTTTTATTTTTATTTTTTTTGCTTTCAATTTTCAATAGCTCTTACCATGACTATGAACATGATATATTCTGAATTGGGGGGGAGACGACAAAAAACCACAGGTTTTTCTATTGAAAGTTGTTTTCCTTTTTTTTTCTTTTTTTTTTCTATATCGAGCTTCAATAGCTCTTACAGAACGCTTGCCATGACTATGAAAAGTACAGCTTCAAAATCGTCAGTCAGCGGCGCAGCGGTCAAAGCCACTGCATCTCAGTGCTAGAGTCGTCACTACAGACACCCTGGTTCGAATCCATGCTGTATCACAACCGGCCGTGATTGGGAGTCCCATAGGGCGGCGCACATTTGGCCCAGCTCTGTCCGGTGTAGGCTATCATTGTAAAAAGTTCAATCAAAACATTTTTACTCCTTAGTCCTATGTTTCATGATGACAGTTTGGACGACCTCAAAGACACCCAAAATGTACAATTAAATCTACTGTAGTTACGACTTTGTATCTAAATAATGATTGACACTTTTAATACATGATTTTTACGTCGCGAGCATGCAATACAATACACTAAAACATGCACCTCACCCGATCACGTATAGCAGCACACAGATCTGAAAAACTCTAAATGAGATTCCCAATTTTCTGTTTTCAGCGATGACATATTTTTCTGTTTTAAAATTAAGGAAACCGAGGAAAAAGATTCTCCAAGTCAATTCGCCCATATTCCTGTCACCAGACTTCGACAGCCGGGTGACTGCGCGTGTGAGAATGACAGCACTGAAGTCAGTGGCAATTGCATGGGCTATCATTAGTCAATTTATAAGAGGCTACTGCCATTCCAATGACCTAGCCCTAGGATAACCTACCATGAAAGCTGTTTAAGTTTCTGCTTTTTCTGCAAAAATAATTTATAATTATAATTCCTAGGTCTGATCTCAGATCAGCTAACATTAACAGGTTATTCTAGGAATGAATATATTTCATGACTGCCTATCTCAAACATGACCCTCACCCACTACTATCTCTAGACTTCATCACTAAAAGAGTGCTGTTTTAATGCACTTTATTTCTGTCAATAAGCATTTAGAATATCTCTAGGTATAGACTAAAACAACATTAATTCGTACAAGCTATCAAATATTAACAAGAGCAGCACTCTGCTGGTCTGGGCTGGTAAAATACATTTTTTAATGGAGTAGCTAATAAGAGCGAAAGTAAAAATAGATCCTGGGTAGGTTACCCGACACTGGTTAGAGTGGAGTGGGGTTGTGAGAGTTATTTCCTCACACCTTGGATTGAAATGTGGGCCAGGATAGGGCTGGCCCAGTCTGGATAATAACCTAAATTATGTACATTCTAACAAGCAATATGGTGTTAGGTCTAATTAATACAAAAACATTGTGCTCATTAGGCCTAGTGTGTGTGTGTGTGTGTGTGTGTGTGTGTGTGTGTGTGTGTGTGTGTGTGTGTGTGTGTGTGTGTGTGTGTGTGTGTGTGTGTGTGTGTGTGTGTGTGTGTGTGTGTAATATGATATTGCAGACTGCTGGACTGGGTCACCTGAATTGCAGTACCATCTCAATCAGTCTCATTTTATTTATAGGCTATAATCCTTTTCACAACAATATTTCTCACACAAAATACTATTGTAAATCTCCCAGACAGTCCCAGACTAATTTCAGAATCAACTACTTCCACAGACTGGGGTTGAAAGATACTGTAGACCGTTGGAGATGTTAGGGGTCACAGGCTGCTCTTCTCATGCTCTGTGGGCAAAAGTTTTGAGGTCAGGTTCAGTTCATGAGTGTACTACAGACATTTAAGGAGTTCAATTCTCATTCTGTAGCATGTATGGACTATGTGGGCTCCTCTTCAGGTTGCCAACACTGTATTGATTACTTTAGCTGGAAAGGTCACTGCATATGTTGAAAAGCTTTTATACAGGCTGCTTGTGTCAGCTAATTTCTGTGTGGTAGTAATCCTGTTTTATGAGGGGAATGGAAGTTTAGGCAATCCTATTTCAGATTCAAGTGTAAGATAATACAGTCCTACACTACAAGGCCAAAATGATGTGGACACCTCTTCAAATGAGTGGATTCAGCTATTTCAGCCACACCCATGGCTGACAGGTGTAAAAAACAAATGAGCACACAGCCATGCAATCTCCATAGACAAACATTGGCAGTAGTATGGCCCGTACTGAAGAGCTCAGTAACTTTAAATGTGGCACCGTCATGGGATGCCACCTTTCCTACAAGTCAGTTCATCAAATTTCTTCCCAGTCAACTTTTAAGTACTGTTATTGTGAAGTGGAAACGTCTAGGAGCAACAACAGCTCAGCTGTGAAGTGGTAGACCACACAAGCTCACAGAACAGGACCACCGAGTGCGGAAGCACGTAACGCATAAAATCGTATGTCCTCGGTTGCAACACTCACCACTGAGTTCCAAACTGCCTCTGGAAGCAACATCAGCACAAGAACTGTAGGGAGCTTCATGAAGTGGGTTTCCATTTCCGAGCAGCCACACACAAGCCTAAGATCACCATGCACAATACCAAGCGTCGGCTGGAGTGGTATAAAGCTTGCGGAATAATGGTCTGGGTATCAGGTTTAAGGTAAGACCCAGATGCAGACCATGTGGAATAAACAATCATTTAATGATCCAATAGGGACAGGTAATAGACAGGTCAAGGCAGGCAGGGATCAGTAACCAGAGGTGAGGCAACGGTACCGGACGGCAGTCAGGCTCAGGGTCAGGTTAAGCAGAGGTCAAAAATCCAGCGGAGGGCAAAGGTACAGGTCTGTAGGTAGGCTCAGGCAGAGTGGTCAGGCAGGCGGGCTCGGAGTCAGGACAGGCAAGGGTCAAAACCAGGAGGGCCAGAAAAGAGAGACTTGGAAAAAGCAGGCGCTGAGAAACTAAAGCTGGTTGACTTGACAAATTGGCAAAGGACAAGCAGAGAATTCAGGAATATATACACAGGGGATAATGGGGAAGATGGGCGACACTTGGAGGGGGGTGGAGAGAATCACAAGGACAGGTGAAAAAGATCAGGGTGTGACACTGGGGCTGTTTTTCATGGTAGGCCCTTACCTGTTTCAGCATGACAATGCCCCCGTGCACAAAGTGAGGACCATACAGACGTGGTTTGTCGAGATAGCTGTGGAAGAACTTGACTGGCCTGCACAGAGCCCTGATCTCAACCGCATGGAACACTTTTGGGATGAATTGGAACACCGACTGGGAGACAGGCCTAATCACCCAACATCAGTGCCCGACCTCACTAATGCTCTTGTGACTGAATGGATGCAAGTCCCCGCAGCAATGCTCCAACATCTAGTGGAAAGCCTTCCCAGAACAGTGGAGTCTGTTAAAGTAGCAAAAGGGGGACCAACTCCATATTAATGCCCATGATTTTGGAATGAGATGTTCAATGAACAGGTGTCCACATACTCTTGGCCATGTAGTGTATTTCAAAAAACACCACATAGCCTAGTCTGGTGTAAAGTGACAAAGTAAAAATACTTTTAAGTACTACTTAAGTTGTCTTTTGGGGTATCTTTACTTTTACTCCACTACACTCTTAGAAAAAAGGGTGCTATCTAGAACCTAAAAGGGTTCTTCATGCGAAGAACACTTTTGGAACCCTTTTTCTAAGAGTGTACATTCCTAAAGAAAATATATACTTTTTACCATACAATTTTCCTGACACCCACTCATTACATTTAGAATGCTCAGGCAAGACAGCAATCCTGACCGGTTGCATCACCGCCTGGTTTGGCAACTGCTCGGCATCTGACCGTAAGTCACTACAGAGGGTTGTGCGTACGGTCCAGTACATCACTGAGGCCAAGTTTCCTGCCATCCAGGACCTATATAATAGGAGGTGTCTGAGGAAAGACCATAAAATTGTCAGAGACTCCAGTCCCCCAAGTCATAGACTGTTTTCCCTGCTACCGCACGGCAAGCGGTACCAGAGCGCCAAGTCTTGGACCAAAAGGCTCCTTAACAGCTTCTACCCCCAAGCCATAAGACTGTTGACAATTAATCAAATGGCCACCGGACTATTACATTGACCCCCCCCATTTGTTTTGTACACTGCTGCTACTCACTGTTTATTATATATGCAGTCACTTCACCCCAACCTACATGTACAAATGACAAAATAACATGTACCCTCACACACTGACTCGGTACCGGTTCCCCATGTATATAGCCTCGTTATTGTTATGTTATTGTGTTACTTTTTAATATTTTTTACTTTAGTTTATTTGATAAATATTTTCTTAACTCTTGAACTGCACTGTTGGTTAAGGGCTTGTAAGTAAGCATTTCATGGTAAGGTCTACACTTGTATTCGGCGCATGTGACAAATCAAGTTTGATTTGACTTGATTTGAATATGTTCCAATTCCAAACCTATTAATATAACGCATTGCCTCTGATGTGGCTGACTCACTAAACACAAATACTGCATTTGTAAATTGTGTCTGAGTGTTGGAGTGTGCTAGTTTGGGACAAGTCTTTTTAGCTAACATTCCATTATTTTCCACTTAATGTAATTTGGCAAAGAGACTGGCATTCCAGCAATCTCAACGTTCAATATGCAGCTAAATTTACACTGCAGTTGCTGATTGGTAGTTGGAAACAATATTCATATTTTCCGTATATAATTTGAAGAACAATAATAAACAATACCTTTGCAACCTGCTATGGTCATTCCCTTGTGAGAACCCACTGGGCACACACTGGTTGAATCAACGTTGTTTCCAAGTAATTTCAATGACTTGTAATACACATTAAGACCACAAGATGTCATTAAGACCACAAGATGTCACCAAATTTCCCCAACACTTTCCCTGGCTGCCACTGCTCTTGCTCAACAAAAAATGTCCTCTGTGTTTTTACATTTTTTATTTCACCTTTATTTAACCAGGTAGGCCAGTTGAGAACAAATTCTCATTTACAATTGCGACCTGGCCAAGATAAAGCAAAGTAGTGAGACAAAAAGCAACAACACAGAGTTACACATGGAATAAACAAATGTTCAGTCATTAACACAATAGAAAAATCTATATACAATGTGTGGAAATGGAGTAAGGAGGTAAGGCAATAAATAGACCAGTAGCGAAGTAATTACAATTTAGCAAATTAACACTGGAGTGATAGATGTGCAGATAATGATGTGCAATTAGAAATATTGGTGTGCAAAAGAGCAAAAAGAAAGTAAATTAAAACAATATGGGGATGAGGTAGGTAGTTTAATGGGCTATTTACAGATGGGCTATTTACATATGGGCTGTGTACAGCTGCAGCGATCGGTAAGCTGCTCAGATAGCTGATGCTTAAAGTTAGTGAGGGAGATATGTCTCCAACTTCAGCGATTTTTGCAATTCGTTCCAGTCATTGGCAGCAGAGAACTGGAAGGAATGGTGGCCAAATGAGGTGTTGGCTTTGGGGATGACCAGTGAGATATACCTGCTGAAGTGTGTGCTACGGGTGGGTGTTATGGTGACCAGTGAGCTGAGAATAAGGCAGAGCTTTACCTAGCAAAGACTCATAGATGACCTGGAGCCAGTGGGTCTGGCGACGAATATGTAGTGAGAGCCAGCCGACGAGAACATACAGGTCGCAGTGGTGGGTAGTATATGGGGCTTTGGTGACAAAACGGATGTGTCATCATAACTTTTGGAGATATTTCAACATTTCGATTTTGTGGTAAATTGATCAAATTCTTTGAAAATGTGAAAAAGTTGTAGATATAGTCCAATGAAGTTAGATCTATAATTGTTTTTAAAATACCTTAAGATAAATAATCCACTTGTTTAAAGAGAAAAATGTTGATATTTTTTAGTAATGTTATGTGTTTCTATTACCTGTCATTTAGACAATGACTATCCCAGTTAGCACTAGTTTATGCTAACTTGCTAGCTAGCAACTTCACTAGCAGATTGTCTGAGGTAAAATACATTATAAAGATAACGTAACTTAATTGCAGTTGTAAAAGTTTCCAATAGGGACTGATAGCTTTACAGTTAATGTTACTTTATAGCCTTTTAGCTATTTTACACAGCATTTTATGTCATATAGTTTCACCATAGGGATGGTGCCAGGTTTCCTCCAGATGTGACGCTTGGTATTCAGGCCAATAGTTCAATCTTGGTTTCATCAGACCAGAGAATCTTGTTTCTCATGGTCTGAGAGTCTTTAGGTGCCTTTTGGCAAAGTCCAGAGGGCTGTCATGTGCCTTTTACCGAGGAGTAGCTTCTGTCTGGCCACACTACCATAAAGGCCGGATTGATGGAGTGCTGCAGAGATGGTTGTCCTGCTGGAAGGTTCTCCCATCTCCACAGAGAAACTCTGGAGCTCTGTCAGAGTGACCATCGGGTTCTTGGTCCCTCCTCTCCCGATTGCTCAGTTTTGCCGAGTGGCCAGCTCTAGGAAGAGAATTGGTGGTTCCAAACTTCTTCCATTTAAGAATGATGGAGGCCACTGTGCTCTTGGGGACCTTCAATGCTGCAGACATTTTTGGTACCTTTCCCCCTTCCTCTGTGACTCGACACAATGCTGTCTCGGGGCTCTACAGACAATTCCTTCGATCTCATGGCTTGGTTTTTGCTATGACATGCACTGTCAACTGAGACCTTATATAGACAGGTGTGTGCCTTTCCAAATCATGTCCAATCAATTGAATTTACCACAGGTGGACTCCAATTAAGTTGTAGAAACATCTCAAGGATGATCAATGGAAACAGGATGCATCTGAGCTCAATTTCAAGTCTCATAGCAAAGGGTCTGAATACTTACGTAAATAAGGCATTTCTGGGGGGTTTTCTTTACTTTTTTGTCAATTACTGTTTTCACTTTGTCATTATGGGATATTTATTTATGTAACGGCGTTCTTCGTTTGTAGAAAGAGAGTCGGACCGAAATGCAGCGTGTAGGTTACTCATGACTTTAATGAAAGAATGCGTACATGAAATAACTCAATAACATACTAAGCAAAACAACAAACGGAACGTGAAACTAATACAGCCTATCTGGTGACTATAACACAGAGACAGGACAAACACCCACAAAATACAACGCGAACTCAGGCTACCTAAATACGGTTCCCAATCAGAGACAACGATAAACAGCTGACTCCAATTGAGAATCGCCTCAGGCAGCCAAGCCTAACTAGACACACCCCTAATCAACACAATCCCAATTACTACAAACCCCAATACGAAACACAACATATAAACCCATGTCACACCCTGGCTTACCCAAACATATACCAAAAACACAAAATATAATGACCAAGGCGTGACAATTTAATCAATTTTAGAATAAGGCTGTAATGTAACAAAATGTGGAAAAAAGTCCAGGGGACTGAATACTTTCCAGAGGCACTGTAGATGTCTGCAAATAATAATAAATAATCCAGCACCCTCCTGGGACAAACTACTTCCAGCACAGGTGTTGGTCGCCTAAATTCACAAGTAGGCTAGGCCTAATATATAGGCTAGCATACAAATGGTGGATTAATAGCCCCAGCCTATGAACAACATTCGCATTTACAGTCTTCACTGTTCCCTTCCGCTAGCTTCTCCACTGGCCTTTCAGTAAAAAAATAAAAATCGAGGAAAGAAGCACCTTGCTCTTTGAAAAAAAAAATATATATATATATATTTTTTTATTATGAACACAATACAAAAAAAACCTTGCTCTTGCTCGCTGGATAAAAAATTAGGCTAGTGTTCACGATGAACTGGCGGGAAGTTTGAATGTCGTGAGCTTCTTTGGTGTGATGTGATCACATAGGCTGGTGGTAAAATGCAATAAACGGGAATGCTTTGTTCTCCCCACACTCTACGTTCCTAGCCCACGCCCAATGTTTATTTTTACAATGCCTAATGTTAGAATGTGATTGCTGGTAAAGTGACATAAGTTGCAAGGAGTGAAATGCACAGTAATAGTTGAACCGAGACGGCAAGCAGGCTGTGTGCCCCTGGCTGTCAAGCAAATAAAATAATGTAATTGTGCTGCCTGGCAATTATATGTATAGCATTTACTTTTACTCAAGTATGGCAATTGAGTCCTTTTCCCACCATTGTTAGGCTACTTGAGTACATTCAAATTGATACTTTTACTCTAGTATTTTACTGGGTGACTTTCAGTTGAGTAATTTATTAAGTTAACTTTACTTTTACTTGTTCAACCATCAGTGGGCTGAACTTTTTCCGTACAGCTGCCAGTTTGTTTTTAGCTTTTGTCAACAGGGGGCAGCAAAGGCTCATTAATAGGAATTCAGGTACAGAACTACATTTTGCAGTAGCTTGGTGGTAGTGTAACTAAATTCAAATCGTAGTATTCAGCAGCTATTTTACCATGCAGCTACTGGACTACACAATATATTTTTTGTATATAACATGTAAGCAATAATTTTCTTGCTTATTCTCAATTTAAAGTTTTAAATAGTAAATGACTAACTGATAGCATACTACCCAAAGTGATCTGTCTTGCCATTGTAGGCAATTCCCCTAGCTTGTTGTAGAGGACAATTTGGGAAATGGGAGGCTAGGAATATGGCAGTTATTCACAGCCAGGTCATGTAGACCACCTGCCTCTTCACAGAATCTTATTGTAATTAGCCACACATTGCCCTTTGGTGGGCAAAGCTAGCTATCAATTGTCAGTAACCATGGTACCCTAAATTAAGTGTAATTTTTTAAATTACAATGAAACCCATCAAAGCACTTGAATCTCCAGCTTTTGCTTTAAACCAGTGGGAAGTAATACCTCAAAGGATTTAACATATATATAAAAATTTTATTAAATAGCATCGTTTCATTACAAGTGCGACAATATACCATGTTTCTTACACATTGTCAAACACACCTCATGTAATCAATTTAAGATACGTTGTATTATTGTTTGTATAATAACATCTCAAAGCTATGAAAGGAAACTGATGACAAAATAACCTAAATACCTTTATTTTGCCTTTATGGCTTCAAGAATTAAAACACATATTTGGTCACTTTTGAAAAAAGCTGAGGAAACTTAAGGTCCTCCCCTGAGACGCAGCACAAGATGGAGGGTGGATTCTTTCTGGATGTTGTAGTCTGAGAGGGTGCGGCCATCTTCTAGCTGCTTGCCGGCAAAGATCAGCCTCTGCTGGTCTGGGGGGATGCCCTCCTTGTCCTGGATCTTGGCCTTCACGTTCTCAATGGTGTCGCTTGGCTCAACCTCGAGGGTGATGGTCTTGCCTGTCAGGGTTTTGACAAAGATCTGCATGCCTCCCCTGAGACGCAGCACAAGATGGAGGGTGGATTCTTTCTGAATGTTGTAGTCTGAGAGGGTGCGGCCATCTTCTAGCTGCTTGCCGGCAAAGATCAGCCTCTGCTGGTCTGGGGGGATGCCCTCCTTGTCCTGGATCTTGGCCTTCACGTTCTCAATGGTGTCGCTTGGCTCAACCTCGAGGGTGATGGTCTTGCCTGTCAGGGTTTTGACAAAGATCTGCATGCCTCCCCTGAGACGCAGCACAAGATGGAGGGTGGATTCTTTCTGGATGTTGTAGTCTGAGAGGGTGCGGCCATCTTCTAGCTGCTTGCCGGCAAAGATCAGCCTCTGCTGGTCTGGGGGGATGCCCTCCTTGTCCTGGATCTTGGCCTTCACGTTCTCAATGGTGTCGCTTGGCTCAACCTCGAGGGTGATGGTCTTGCCTGTCAGGGTTTTGACAAAGATCTGCATGCCTCCCCTGAGACGCAGCACAAGATGGAGGGTGGATTCTTTCTGAATGTTGTAGTCTGAGAGGGTGCGGCCATCTTCTAGCTGCTTGCCGGCAAAGATCAGCCTCTGCTGGTCTGGGGGGATGCCCTCCTTGTCCTGGATCTTGGCCTTCACGTTCTCAATGGTGTCGCTTGGCTCAACCTCGAGGGTGATGGTCTTGCCTGTCAGGGTTTTGACGAAGATCTGCATGCCTCCCCTGAGACGCAGCACAAGATGGAGGGTGGATTCTTTCTGGATGTTGTAGTCTGAGAGGGTGCGGCCATCTTCTAGCTGCTTGCCGGCAAAGATCAGCCTCTGCTGGTCTGGGGGGATGCCCTCCTTGTCCTGGATCTTGGCCTTCACGTTCTCAATGGTGTCGCTTGGCTCAACCTCGAGGGTGATGGTCTTGCCTGTCAGGGTTTTGACGAAGATCTGCATGCCTCCCCTGAGACGCAGCACAAGATGGAGGGTGGATTCTTTCTGGATGTTGTAGTCTGAGAGGGTGCGGCCATCTTCTAGCTGCTTGCCGGCAAAGATCAGCCTCTGCTGGTCTGGGGGGATGCCCTCCTTGTCCTGGATCTTGGCCTTCACGTTCTCAATGGTGTCGCTTGGCTCAACCTCGAGGGTGATGGTCTTGCCTGTCAGGGTTTTGACAAAGATCTGCATGCCTCCCCTGAGACGCAGCACAAGATGGAGGGTGGATTCTTTCTGGATGTTGTAGTCCGAGAGGGTGCGGCCATCTTCTAGCTGCTTGCCGGCAAAGATCAGCCTCTGCTGGTCTGGGGGGATGCCCTCCTTGTCCTGGATCTTGGCCTTCACATTCTCAATGGTGTCGCTTGGCTCAACCTCGAGGGTGATGGTCTTGCCTGTCAGGGTTTTGACGAAGATCTGCATGCCTCCCCTGAGACGCAGCACAAGATGGAGGGTGGATTCTTTCTGGATGTTGTAGTCCGAGAGGGTGCGGCCATCTTCTAGTTGCTTGCCGGCAAAGATCAGCCTCTGCTGGTCTGGGGGGATGCCCTCCTTGTCCTGGATCTTGGCCTTCACGTTCTCAATGGTGTCGCTTGGCTCAACCTCAAGGGTGATGGTCTTGCCTGTCAGGGTCTTCACGAAGATCTGCATCTTTGCACCTGAAACAGAGTGAAAATTCAGTTAATCATAACAATAATGCAAATTATATGTCCCTATTGAATTAGTGTACCACTCAATACTAATGTCCATTGTTAACACAAAGTGAAGTAACACCTCAAACTTGCTTTCCTGGTGCCAACAACTTTTAATTTAATGTATTTGCCATTATGCAAGCTCAAATTTGTTGGGACTGTAACCCAAAATTTTATTACAACTAAACCAAGATACCACAGCCTGTAGTTTCCAAGTGGAACAAATTAGTCAAGTGGGCAGAGCCAAGCATGAGGTAGCTAGATCCTATTAGGTGTTCTAGCATGCATTTGCATATATCAGTGTAGTAACTCAATTCGCCTTTGAACTCCTAAACGTGATTTAAGACTTTTACACGGTAAAGGCTATAGGAAAAAATAACGTAGTCAACTCTGTTCATAAGATTTTATCTTCTGGAACAGAACTTTAAGATAAAATGTTACGTCGATGAGAACGTGTAAAATGTAATCCAAAATACATCTTCTCCCACTGGGCTTGGATGCGTCACATTTATACATCCGGTGAAATAGCTGTCTCTTTGTTCTATCTGTGGCGTAACGCTAACCGTTTGGATTCCGTACCGACGCCATCTTCCCCACCACTAACTAGTGTGCCCTTTGTTCACCCGGCTAGCGAAGCAGCATAAAAATGGAGGAGAAAACTAACAACCGTCGCTACGGCTAACAAACTTCCAGGGAGAAATATTACCCGAAAACTTTCACTTGTACAATTGAGGCCTAAAAAATAAAAATGGTTAAGGCACAAAAATTTAATATTTTGTGAGGTTAGAGCGAAACACGGTTGTTCTAACGTTACCGGAATGGTGTTGAACAACCGTGTTTTCGCTCTTCCCTGACAATATTTTTGTTGTTGTTGTGCCTTACTCATTAAAAAAAAAGCAAGTAAATCCAGCCCATTAGTTAACTAACAAAATACTATCTGTATTTTTTTTCAACGCTAAACTTCGACATATTAAATCAGTGTACTTACGATTGACCTCAAAGAAAACTTCACGAATTTGTCTCTAATAATTCTTCTTGCTTCTACGTTCAATATATTTCATGTATTGTATTTATACAAAGAAAACGTTGTGACGTAGAAAGCGTCATGTGACAATATCCATCCGCTATTGAAAACATAGTCCGTTCTGTAACCTGTACATTTACGATTTACATTGCATTAATCAATTTCGATTGCAATAAATATTCATATTATAACACATATACAAATTCTCGATTAGGACAAGGTGATTTAAAAACATTACTCGCGGCGGAGTCACATTTATCTGCTGTGTGCTGAGATTTCTCTAGAAATTGCTGGAACGATCCACATGAAGAACCCATCCTCCGAATCTGTGATTGGACGCTTGTTTGTCTGAATAACGATTGGTGGATGCTAATGTATCGCTGCGTTGGAATGTGAATGTTTTCAAACTTGTCTGACGGTACCATGAACTTTCCAAACAACACTGATATGAAAAACAAAATGTTTTGTGTCATTTCCGATCAACTGTAAAAACAGTTTGAGGCTCAAATTATCATTTGCCCTGTTCAGTGTTGGGGGATTATTGATGAAACAATGGAAACTTTTTAGACAATATGTACTGTCTGTCTCATATCCTCCTATTGATATAGGCCTACTCACACTGTATCAATACCAAGACAATCCCTTCGTTAAAGCTATATGGCACAACCTATCAAATACCACTATTTGTCAGTTGTTCGCATTTGTTTCTGTAAACATAATACATAAAGAGCAAATATCATGGCATTTCTCAATCCTAAAAAAGCAACTAGTAGCAGACCTTTTCATCCAACATACTTCTTAATATAGAGCAGAAACATGCAGCATGAGGTCCAGCCTCCAGCAGATGGGAACGTGTTTCCCAACATATGCTTCCAGCTGCTTTGTCTGCACATGTAAAGTAGGCCAGGCTGAAAAAGCTGACACTACTTCGTCCATGAGCCAGACCCCCAAATTTGGGCAGTCGAGCTCACTTGGGCCTAAAAGGTTTCACAGTGATTTTCTTGAAGGTCTATGTCCCTTGAGTTGGAAAATGTGTGATAGCAGTGCAGCAATGGTAGCTTTCTCTATGTTATCACTCTTTCTTTCATACATTTTTTATTTAACCTTTATTTAACTTGGCGAGTCAGTTAAGAACAAATTCTTATTTACAATGACGACCTACCAAAAGGCAAAAAGCCTCCTGCGGGGATGGGGACTGGGACAAAAAAAACATATATAGGACAAAACACACATCACGACAAGAGAGACACCACAACACTACATAAAGAGAGACCTAAGACAACAACATGGCAGCAACTCATGACAACACAGCATGGTAGCAACACAAGATGACAACAACATGGTAGCAACACAACATGGCAGCAGCACAACATGGTAAGTCACTGGCTTACTGGTGCTCTTCCATGCCGTCCCTAGGAGGGGTGTGCGTCACTTGAGTGGGTTGAGTCACTGACGTGATCTTCCTGTCTGGGTTGGTTTCTTCCTAGGTTTTGGCCTTTCTATGGAGTTTTTCCTAGCCACCGTGCTTCTACACCTGCAATGCTTGCTGTTTGGGGTTTTAGCCTGGGTTTCTGTACAGCACTTTGAGATATCAGCTGATGTAAGAAGGGCTATATAAATAAATTTGATTTGATTTGATGGTAGCAGCACAAAACATGGTACAAACCTTATTGGGTACAGACAACAGCACAAAGGCAAGAAGGTAGAGACAACAATACATCATGCGAAGCAGCCACAACTGTCAGTAAGAGTGTCCATGAATGAAGAGATGGAGATAAAACTGTCCCGTTTGAGTGTTTTTTGCAGCTCATTCCAGTCGCTAGCTGCAGCGAACTGAAAAGAGGAGCGACCCAGGGATGTGTGTGCTTTGGTTTCATCCCTCCATCCCATTCATTTTTCCTATAGGGATTTGACCCTATGGCAAACAATGTCAGTATACAAAGTTATTGCTCACATATAACCTTTAGTCATATATCATTGAAAAGCTTAAATTCACAGCTATCCATCAGACACCTTTTTTGGAATGTTCAGGTCAACAGACCCTCTAGGGTACATGTCAGAATGACCTGTATAAATCGCTTAAAAAAGGAAACTGATACATTTTAATATTTGTTTGACAAGTGGTTCTGAAAGGTCGTGAAATTACCTTTCAAATGATATATAATAAAGCCAACTAAGAAAACACCAGCTACAACTATTGTTTCAAAATAGCCCATATTGTGCCATTGACATGAGAATATTGGAAGCTTAGCCATAGAATTCCATATAGTGGGGCAGCTATGTTTTTGGATTGTAACTTTGGTGATAGAGGCACCATATTTCACACAGACAGATAGAACAAGGTTTGAAAAAGATTTGTAGATACAGGGCCATCACAGGATTCACGTATTAACCCCACAAAAGCCTTTTAACAACTCAATGGGGTCTCATTGGATCAATTTTGCATGACCATACCTGTATGAAATATAATTGTAGTATGAATGTGTGACAGGTATAAAGATGTTAAATGATTCACAGAATTGTGGTAATGTGCCCCAAAAGTTGTCTGAATCACTGATTTCTGAAAATGTCATGATCAATAATTGCAATATTAATTACAATAGCAATAATTACAATACAATAGCTTCAAGTTCCTTGGTGTCCACATCACCAACAAACTAACATGGTCCAAGCACACCAAGACAGTTGTGAAGAGGGCACGACAAAATCTATACACCTCAGGACACTGAAAAGATTTGGCATGGGTCCTCAGATCCTCAAAAGTTTCTACAGCTGCACCATCTAGAGCATCCTGACTAGTTGCATCACTGCCTGGCATGGCAACTGCTCGGCCTCCGACCGCAAGGCACTACAGATGGTAGTGCAAACGGCCCAGTACATCACTGGGGCCAAGCTTCCTGCCATCCAGGACCTCTATACCAGGCGATGTCAGAGGAAGGCACTAAAAATTGTCAAAAACTCCAGCCACCCCAGTCATAGACTGTTCTCTCTGCTACCGCACGGCAAGCGGTACCGGAGTGCCAAGTCTCGGTCCAAGAGGCTTCTAAACAGCTTCTACCCCCAAGCCATAAGACTCCTGAACATCTAGTCAAATGGCTACCCAGACTATTTGCAGTGCCCCCCACCCCCACACCCTCTCTCTACACCATGACAATGCATAGTCACTTTAATAACTCTACCTACATGTACATACTACCTCAACTAACCGGTGCCCCCGCACATTGACTCTGTATCGGTACCCCCCTGTATATAGTCTTGCTTTTGTTATTTTTTACTGCTGCTCTTTAATTACTTTTTACTTTTATCTTTATTTTTTTTTAACTGAATTTTTGGTTAGGAGGTCATAAGTAAGCATTTCACTGTAATGTCTACACCTGTTGTATTCGGCGCATGTGACTAATACAATTTGATTTGATTTGATCCTGTTAAAAGTTTTCATAAAACAGAGGACTAGAAACTCCATAAGGATGCCAATAGGTTTTAAACTAATATCTTGATGATGAGAGCAGCAAACTATTACACATAGCTAGTCTTAATTAAGATGTATTCTTACTATGGGCCCATAGCAGATTGGTCTGTTACTAGAATACTAAAAGTTATATAATTGGCCTCAACAGGTTGAACAATTAATTTTACTACATTGTAATGGAATGTACGGGACAGGTTTATAGCCCTTATAATGAAAGGAGTTAAAGGATAACATTGTTTATCATGTTAATCAGCCCACATCCCTGACTATTTACATGTATAAATCAATTTGACATGTTTGAAGATTAAGTATTGCAATTAAGGATGAAACATATTCAGAAATGATTCAATTATATTTCATACAGGTATGGTTATGCGAAATCGATCCAACCATTGAGTTGTTTAGCGGCCATATTGGAAAAAGCCTTCTGTGGGATTAATACATGAATCTTGTGATGGCCAACAAGAGGCAAACCCTGTTCTTGTCACGACTTCCGCCGAAGTCGGTCCCTCTCCTTGTTCGGGCGGCGTTCGGCGGTCGATGTCACCGGCCTTCTAGCCATCGCCGATCCTCTTTTCATCTTCCATTTGTTTTGTCTTTGTCTTACACACCTGGTTTCAATTCCCCAATTACTTGTTCATTATTTAACCCTCTGTTCCCCCATGTTTGTTTGTGAATAATTGTTTATTGTATTGTGGTCCGTATTTGTGGCCTTGTATTTACACTACACGTATTGTTTTATTATTGAGTAAAATTGCTTTCATTACTCATATCTGCTGTCCTGCGCCTGACCTCACCAGTTACACACAGACGCACTACAGTTCTAGCTACGTGTGTGAAATGTGGTGCCTCTATCACTAAAGTTACAATCCAAAAACATAGCTTCCCCACTACATGGGATTCTATGGCTAAGCTTCCAACATTCTAATGTCAATGGCACAATATGGGCTATTTTTTAACAATAGTTGTTGCTGGTACTTTCAAAATTGGTGATATTATATATAATTTGAAAGGTAATTTCATGACCCTTCAGAACCACTTGCAAACAAAGATTAAAATGTATCTGGGTTTCCTTTTTTGATTAAAGGGTATATGTGAGCAATAACTTGTTGTATACTGACATTGTTTGTCATGAGGTAAAATCCCTATGGGAAAAATGCATGGGATGGAAGGATGGAAGAAAGACTGATAACACATTGCTGCACTGGTATAACACATTTTCCAACTCTTAGGGACATACTGTAGACCTTCAAGAAAATCACTATGAGACATTGTCAGCCCAAGTGAGCCCAACCAACCTCCCTGGGCCCTGGCTCATGGACTAACTGCCAGTAAGGCTCTCTACCTTTCCTGCTCTGCCTAGAGAAATGAATGAGATATCTAGAGACAAAGCAGAATGATTAAAAAAGAAACGTACAGGTTTGAAGGGAATAAGTATTTTCAGAGTAACCAACGTCAGGATTGTAATAGGCTAGTCATAGCGTTGTACAAACTGTCTGAACAACCCTCATGGTAAATACAGGTTTCTTGGTAAGAGAACACAAGTAAGTGCTGCCAAATAAATGTACAAAAAAAAACAATACACGGTGTCACTCATCAAAATTAATTACATTGTTTCATCTTTGAGCTACTCCTTTGACTCCTGATTCAGGGTGAGATACATATCAACCCAGTTGTAATCTTTACCATCCTGGCCCAATAGCAATCTGGTTTGGATTGATATTACACTCTTGATGGAGTTTGTGAATTATTTTCCATAACCATCACAGACTTTTCTTTTAATACATTATTTAACACATTGTTCCTGTAGCGGCTAGATGTTCTTTATTATTTGGCCATCATATTTGCCACCAATGCTCCTTATAGGACACATCCCTGCACTCTATACTCCTCTGTAAATTGGTAATCTCTGTATACCCATCGCAAGACCCACTGGTTGATGCTCATTTATAAAATCCTCTTAGGCCTCACTCCCCCCTATCTGAGATATCTACTGCAGCCCTCATCCTCCACATAGAACATCCATTCTGCCAGTAACATTCTGTTAAAGGTCCCCAAAGCTCACACATCCCTGGGTCGCTCCTCTTTTCAGTTCGCTGCAAATAGCGACTGGAACGAGCTGCAAAAAACACTAACAGTTTTATCTCCTAATTCAAAGACTCAATCACGGACACTCTTACTGTCAGTTGTGGCTGCTTCACCTGATGTATTGTTGTCTCTACCTTCTTGCCTTTGTATTGTTGTCTGTACCCAATAATGTTTGTATCATGTTTTGTGCTGCTACCATGTTGTGTTGCTACCATGTTGTTGTCATCTTGTGTTGCTACCATGCTGTGTTGTCATGTGTTGCTGCCATGCTATGTTGTTGTCTTAGGTCTCTCTTTATGTAGTGTTGTGGTGTCTCTCTTGTCGTGATGTGTGTTTTGTCCTATATTTTTATTTTTAATCCCAGCCCCCGTCCCCGCAGGAAGCCTTTTGCCTTTTGGTAGGCAGTCATTGTAAATAGAATTTGTTCTTAACTTACTTGCCAAGTTAAATAAAGATTAAATGCTATAGTCCTTCTGTTTTATTTCAAGAAGAGGCACAGACTGGTGTCATAATGACCAAGCAGTTATCATCAGCTATTTTTAGGCACACTGATTTGGCAGTATGAAGGTATCTGTGACATGGTCATACAGAGCACCTTCTAGACACTTTAGCTAGAATATACAGTACATGTTAACTTATAATATTTGTGACATTATCAAATTCAAGCATTGTCATTTAATGTGAACAGTCAGTGTTTTGAGCAGCTGAGGGTCAAGTTTGATATTCTTCTGCCTTCCAGGGAATCAATAACTGGCCAACTGTATATTGAGGGTAGGGAGTGGTTTGGTTTGTCTGGTCTGTCATTTAGGTCAGTCACAGTATTCTCATAAGGATACACAGCATGCACTATGGACTGTTGGTTCTTCATGTGACTCAATCCCAACGCGTGATCGCCACGTCACTCTTTCCTCAAGACTAGTTGAGCTTATCTGGAATGTGTTTGTGCAAGCCTGCTGTACTTTGCAACCCAGTCTGGCTGTTTGTAATTATGGGAGGGAGGACAATTTTTCATGCAAAACATGTTCCATAAGTCTATGTTGAGTACTGTATGTAAAGAACTGCTTCATGTAAATGATAGTTTTATAAAATATGAGAAGCGATTGACTAGGGATCTCACAACAGACAGACGTGGATATACGTTTATTGTGTACTATGGTAACCACAGCCCTTTTTGGATAGCGTTCTTATAACCCTCTACTCAATTATGTAAATCATCCCTATTAATTAGAAATGTATTGTTCTTTATTCATGAGATAATACAATCAAATCTTGTGGTGAATAGCATAAATTATAATTAAATTAAACTTGTTTGTTTGAATGTTTGTCTGTCAACTGTTAGTTACCAAGCTACAAATGAGCTTGGATACAGTATCAGTGTTTTGGGACAGCATGATTCAGCATGTAATGTGGGAGAGACATAGTTACAGAAGGTGGCAACACTGGCAGACTCGACGTGATTCCACGTAAGCAAGGGAAGTTGTTTCGCAATAATGCCGCGTTCAAAACTGGAAGCTCGGAACTGGTAACTCGAAAATCTTTGACCTCCGACTTCAGTGCGTTCAAAACAACTGTGAATTCGGTAAAAACGAGCTCCTACTGGGAAAACGATTTGACCGGTCATCCAACTCAGAATTCCAACTCGGGCCTCTTTCTAGAGCTCTGACTTTCCGATTTGATCTCGTATTTCCCTGAGTTCCCAGTTGTTTTGAACGCGACATAACCTTGTTAAAGCGACGCGTCACTATCTTGGTTGGTGGAATATTTCACGGAATGCAATACACTGGAATTTGCTTTCGATTCCATTGAAACGTTGCACGGGAAAACGGTGCGTATACCTCGAAAAAAAAGCCTCTGTCAGTTTTGAAAAGAAGCATGAAGTAATGCCTCACGAACAGTCTAAATAGGTTGTGTTGTCTTTACACAGGGTGGGACTGGGAATGGATCACGTGAAGCACACAGGCGCATGCCATTGTGGGGCTGTCAGATTCGAAGTCTGGAATTCCCCAGACCTTCTTGTTTTCGATTGCGAGTATGCCGGTTCTTTATCACATTCCAGTAGCCTAAAACTTTACATACCTAACACAAACATAATCTAATATTTTCACATTGATCCACTACATAATGGTTTAATAAACACTGGACATATAGGCATTCCTTTTATTATATATGGAATAGATACCCCACTGGGCAAAAACGGTTTTAATCAACGTTGTTTCCAGGTCATTGCAACGACAGAATTCAATGTTGAATCAATGTGGAAAACTGAGTTGCCTTGTTCACGTGCTAGTCGGAACTAGGAAACCGAAATGTCCGACTTGCTAACTGGTTGTCGTTAACACATGCCGCGTTCAACTAATAGCAAGTTGGACATGTCCTAGTTCCGACTAGCATGTGAATGCGGCAAGTGGATTTGCAAAATGTCATAAAACGAAGAGAATTTCGTCTCCCAACCTTTAAACCCAAATCCAATGAAAGGGTGACCTTTTTGTTTTATTTCACGTTTGCATTCACGGTAGTTGACAACTCAACCAAATGTAAATAATAACTAGAAGTTGAACTGATGTTTGTGCCCAGTGGGACAGGTCTGACTGATAATGAGAAAAAACGTTTCAAATCACAAAGATGGGGAACTGATATTTAGTTTGTTATATTGTTATTAACTGGACATAATATCACCACACTTTCTAATGAATGGGGGGAAAAATTGAGTATGACAAAATGACTCACTCATGTTTCTTTATCTAGTTGTAGTATTTGCACCAAGAAGCAGAACCGTCATTTCATTGTACCAAAAAATCAGTTTACCCTTTTACAGGTAGGACAATGTATAGAGGTTTCTAACAGATTCACTCAAAATGTATTTATATATGGTTCAGGTTAATTGCTAGTGAATCCTGCAATTAATGAATATTTAACTTAGTTGATTGTCTTGTTTTACAGGGTTGGGATCATCTGACCACATATACATTCAATACACACGCTGCCAAGCACACATTCTGTAGGATCTGTGGAGTCCAGAGTTTCTACACCCCACGCTCCAATCCTGATGGATATGGTAAGGACGACCAGTATCAATCATGCATGTTGGCTTTTTCTTTATGCTGACGTGCCATGTAATATTTGTGGTTAAACAAGGAGGATGGGCTGTTGGAATGTGTTCCATGCAAGAAAGTTAACAGACTGGTTTGTGTATGTGTGTGTTTGTTTTTCCCCAGGCGTAGCTCCTCACTGTCTGGACACAGGTACTGTGCGCAGTGTGACAGTAGAGAAGTTCTGTGGAAAGAAGTGGGAGGAGAGCATGCAGAACCACCAGACTATCAAAAGCATGTCCAAGCCATAGAACCAAGCCTCTAGCAGACACACACAGCTGAGATAGAAACAAACAGTCCCATATTGTATTACTGAGCCAACTGTTTGGCTCAGTAATACAAATCAACTTTCCCAAAAAAATCTTAAATAAAAAGACCAAACCTACTCTGTTTGGTCACAACCAATCTCTAAGTGTCTGTGTATTTCTTTCTGCAAGTTCACAATTCATTTAAAGTGTTTAAATATTTTTTATATTGGTACTCTTTGATAGAGGCAGTGAAACCACAGTAGTTGAATGGGTCTACGGTGACAGAGCATGGCCCTCTGGTGACAAGAATGAAGAGAAGAGTATCAATATTTTGGGAAAGCATGATTCAGCATACATGGTGAGAGTGGAGTAGAACATGGTTCAAGCAGAAGTTGGCAATGTAATGCAGAGCCATATTTAGAGCCATCTCATATTGCTCACAGGCAATAAGGGACTTTCTCTCGCAATATCAACCGACAAACTACAGTAGTGCTTGAGGGATTTTAACTTGCTGACATTTCTGATCATCGATTTCAAAATATATTTAATGGAATACACTGGAATTCGTTTTCAATTTCATTAAACGTTGCAATGGAAAAACGGTGTGTAGCAAAATGTCTTGTCTATGAACAGAATTTTAAACTCGTATTGAAGTTGTCATGCCTCATGAACAGTCTAAATGTGTTGTGTTGCTTCACACAGGGTGGAACGAGTGAAGCACACAGGCGGATGCCATTGTGGGGCTGTCAGATTCGAAGTCTGGAATTCCCCAGACCTTCTGGTTTTCGACTGCGAGTATGATCTGCAACATTTCAACAGTGATCCATTACAGATACGGTTCACTGCAACAGCAATAGAAAGGGCAGGCTATAATCCTGAGACCTGGAAAGAAAATGTTGGGATTATTTTAATTTTTACATTAGTGTTTGGGGTGAAAAAACAAAACATGTCTAAAAATATTAATATTTTATTGTAAATGCAAAATTGCCCTCTGTAGTGGTCATTAGGACATAAATATGAAAACATTTACATGGGTACAGTAGGTGAAATACATAGTTGTGGCATCCGGGTGTCCACTACAGGATATTTCTTAATAAGCTCTTATTTAATGTGAAAAAATGTATTACACAGTCCTTACAACCCCCTTCACTATTCCTGAGATATTTATTTTCTAGAAACAATGTGAATTTCCAACTCACAAAAATTACAATTCATAATTACACTTATTTTCAAATGTCCATAAAATGTGCAATTGTTTTTAAGAACCAGGAATATAGGGTTGTCAAGGTCACACCCCCACACGTGATATCATTGAAAAGCCCAGAATGTCCTCTCAAAGGGACAACAGTTCTTAATACAGTGGCCTCGGAGATAAGGACCAAGAACTGATGTCCACTAGAGAGGAAAAATGAATTGCTGGGTCTTAGGAGGATAACAGAAAGGAAAACAATGCAAATCTGGGGCCCCAATTTATAGTGATGGAGAATTGGAGATACAGGTTTGAGAATGAGCAAAAATAAAAAGAAACTATGGGCTGTTCTGGCTCAGCAAATGTTTACTTCCTGCCCAAATGACAAAATCTCTGTATATGAACTGTCTTTTGATTATTTTACAATCATATTTCTATTACGGAATTATAACTTACTATGTCCATCACAATATGACTCATTCTGGTTTCTTTATCTAGCTGTAGTATCTGCACCAAGAAGCAAAACCATCATTTCATTGTGCCAGAAAATCAGTTTAACCTTTTACAGGTAATACAACATTTTTACAGGGTGATGTTTGGTAATAGCTCTACCAGGTTGGTCAGTTTGAATGTTAATTTGGTTAATTTCTTGTTTCAGGGTTTGGAGATTATTAACACATATACATTTAATACACACATTGGGAAGCACACATTTTGTAGTACCTGTGGAGTCCAGAGTTTCTTCACCCCACGTTCCAATCCAGATGGATATGGTAAGGACAACCAGTAAGAAACACAGTATCAGTCATATTTACCTTTGCTTATTATGTAAACCTAAAACATGCCTTGTATTGTTGTTTGTGGTAAAACGGTGACGATAGCAATAGGTTAGAAGTGTTTCTCATGCATGAAACTGAACAAAAAGGTTTGTGTGTTCCCACCCTAGGCATAGCTCCTCACTGTTTGGACCCAGGTACTGTACGCAGTGTGACAGTAGAGAAGTTCTGTGGACAGAAGTATGAGGAGACCATGAAAAACCACCCGAATATCAGAGACTTGTCCAAGCCTGTAGCAGAAACACATACAGTTGAAGTCGGAAGTTTACATACACCCTAGCCAAATACATTTAAACTCAGTTTTTTACAATTCCTGACATTTAATCCTAGTAAAAATTCCCTGTCTTAGGTCAGTTAGGATCCCCACTTTATTTTAAGAATGTGAAATGTGAGAATAATAGTTGAGACAATGATTTATTTCAGCTTTTATTTCTTTCATCACATTCCCAGTGGGTCAGAAGTTTACATACGCTCAATTAGTATTTGTCAAACGTTTAGGGTAGCCTTCCACAAGCTTCCCACAATAAGTTGGGTGAATTTTGACCCATTCCTCCTAACAGAGCTGGTGTAACTGAGTCAGGTTTGTAGGCCTACTTGCTCACACACGCCTTTTCAGTTCTGCCAACAAATTTTCTATAGGATTGAGGTCAGGGCTTTGTGATGGCCACTCCAATACCTTGACTTTGTTGTCCTTAAGCAACTTAGGAAGTATGCTTGGGATCATTGTTAATTTGGAAGACCCATTTGCGACCAAGCTTTAACTTCCTGATGTCTTGAGATGTTGCTTCACATAATTTTCCTGCCTCACGATGCCATCTATTTTGTGACGTGCACCAGTCCCTCCTGCAGCAAAGCACTCCCACATGAACACCCCCCCCCCCCCGCCCCGCGATGGTGTTCTTCAGCTTGCAAGCATCCCCCTTTTTCCTCCAAACATAACGATGGTCATTATGGCCAAACAGTTCTATTTTTGTTTCATCAGACCAGAGGACATTTCTCCAAAAAGTACGATATTTGTCCATGTGCAGTTGCAAACCGTAGTCAGGCTTTTTTATGGCGGTTTTGGAGCAGTGGTTTCTTCCTTGCTGAGCGGCCCTTTCAGGTTATGTCGACATAGGACTCGTTTTACTGTGGATATAGATACTTTTGTACCCGTTTCCTCCAGCATCTTCACAAGGTCTTTTGCTGCTGTTCTGGGATTGATTGGCACTTTTCACACCAAGGTACGTTCATCTCTAGGAGACCGAACGCCTCCTTCCTGAGCGGTATGACGGCTGCGTGGTCCCAGGGTGTTTATACTTGAGTACTGTTTGTTCAGATGAATGTGGTACCTTCAGGCGTTTGGAAATTGCTCCCAAGGATGAACCAGACTTGTGGAGGTCTACACATTTTTTTCCTGAGGTCTTCGCGGATTTCTTTTGATTTTCCCATAATGTCAAGCAAAGAGGCACTGAGTTAAGGTAGGCCTTGAAATACATCCACAGGTACACCAATTGACTCAACTGATGTCAATTAGAAGCTTCTAAAGCCATGATGACATTTTCTGGAATTTTCCAAGCTGTTTAAAGGCAATGTCAACTTTGTGTATGTAAACTTCTGACCCATAGGAATTGTGATACAGTGACTTATAAGTGAAATAATCTGTCTGTAAACAATTGTTGGAAAAATGACTTGTGTCATGCACAAAGTAGATGTCCTAACCGACTTGCCAAAACTATAGTTTGTTAACAAGAAATTTGTGGAGTGGTTGAAAAACGAGTTTGATTGACTCCAACCTAAGTGCATGTAAACTTCCAACTTCAACTATAGCTGAGATCAAACACAGTCCTTTATTGAAGTATAACTGAGACACATTTTTCTTCTAAATCAAATAAACTTTATTGGTTCATTAACAATTTGAACATTTGTTCTAACTTTTGTACATAATTTACAAAAATAAAAAGGACCAAACCTACCCTGTTTGGTTACAATCAATGTCTATGTATTCACATTTTACTTAAATTTTACAAATTCACTATTCATTTACAGTGTTAGTATATGTCAACATTTTTACAGTAAACTGAAAATAGTGTATTAACGATAAGTCATCTGTTCCCAACTAACAATGTTGACAATGAGTGGAAGAGAAACTTTAATAGTGTATTTCCTTCAACAACAAAAAGTTAGAAAAATATAATATCTACATTCAATCAATAGGTAGCAATAGGTATGTCTGAATATATCAGTGCTATGAGATCAATATGTTAGATGAGGCAAACCATATAAAAAGATGCACAAACTGATTACAGTAAGATTAACAAACCCAAGTAACAGTATTCTCAGAAGATTAATCAGGAACCTCATTTTTCACTAATAGATCTTCAGATTCTTTGGTCCTTGATCAATAACTTGGAATGTGTTGATAATCATGTAGCGTGAAAACCAAATGTAGAGGTAACGAAACCACAGGAGCTGGGTACGGTGACAGAGCATGGCCCTCTGGTGAATAAAGAGTCTATTAGACTAGAGAAAGATCTATCAGCGGTAGAGAAAATTGTCAGACACCCCTCGCTGGACATCAGTCATTACAGAGTGAGGCATGTTTAAAAATAGCATTGGGATTTACATCCGCAAGTGTATAAGGTGATCCCTAAGTCCTCGCTCTTTCTCAATAAAAGTGAATTGACTGGTACTGGCACTGCGTTCATGTAATGTATTTCCCTATAAATATTGATGCATGGTAAAAACACAAATTTCTCCAGAAGTTCAAATCAATCTTTATGTCTCTGACAATTTTCTCTAACGCTGATATAGCATATTTCACTATAAATATTGATCTATGTACACAGTGCCAGTACCAGTCAATTCAGGTGTTGAAACCTAATTTCACTTTCATAGAGAAAGAGAGAGCGAGGACTTTCACTGTGTGTACACCGGATGTAAATCCCAATGCTGTTTTTATACATGCCTCACCCTAACTATACATCTACTAGGCTATTACATGTATTAAACGACGTTTGTCCCATAATAATAGGGGAAGAGATGTTAGTGGAACTGCCTTAACATGTCTATTTCAAGCCTGATAGTATAGGCTGATGACAGGCTCACCTTAGCTTGAATGTAGCCCTTTGAGCCTATGACGCAGCAGAGATCTGATGGGAGGAGCCAGCTGATAGGCAGCTCCAGGAAGAAGAGGTACTTCCTGAGAACACCAATGGTCAACAGAGAGAGGAGACTGCAGTCTGTGGGAGAATCCTAGCCTAGTTAGTGTACCTGTTGTGCAATTTACATCTCACCCAGAATGTCAATGAAAAACAGAGATCATTTACAGGGTTACATGACATAAATGTAGTATAATTAGTGTGTTGAAGTCTTGGAGACAAAGATATGGAAAGACAAGCCATATTTCAAGTGGAGGAAAATATGACCAGACAGGAAATGTAGCTACTAGCAAAGAGTTACTGTGGGTTTGTACAGTCATATTGCCCCATGTTTTTGGGAGACTTGGATATCTACAGTAAATGGTTCATTGGGCAAAAGAGGCTTTGGGTAAGCTGGTGAAAATGAGAGGGGATTATAGTATGCAACTGTGTGAACAGGCTTTAGAATCACACTGAGGTTTATCTCCCTCAACACTAAATGCAGAGTACCAATGTGATAGTACACAGATAAAGAAACACCTCGCAGCACAACGCCTCTCCCCTATTTGACCTAGATAGTTTGTGTGTATGCATTGATGTAGGCTACGTGTGCCATTTTTTAAAATGTAGTTCTGTCTTTGAGCTGTTCTTGCCTATTGAAGTTCTGTATTATGTTTCATGTTTTGTGTGAACCCCAGGAAGAGTAACTGCTGCTTTTGCAACAGCTAATGGGGATCCTAATAAAATACCAATGGCGATATAGACAGCAGGGGTCAAGGGTTTGAATATTATGTAAGAGGAAGGTTTACAGCAGAGTTCAGGGAGGGAGGCAGAGGGAGTTAACTAGGGAGAAAAACATGAGAGATGGAGAGTGAGAGAGATCTGCCAATCTGCTACATTAAGAGGGTTTAAACGTTTGACCCTGGCCTGGCCTGAGGGGTGCAACACTTTAGGAAGAGCTGTGACGATGTGGCTCCGCTATCTTACAAAGGCCAAAGCCATGATGAGTTGGAGGAAATAAGTCTAACAGAGGAGGGAGGGTGTTAATGGGAATAGATTCACATCCAGCTGGGAGAAAGGAACAAATGGTGAAGCACTGGCTGATAGTTTGTTGTGTTCCTAATGCCTCGAAGCTGACTGAGAAGTGCAAGTGACACACACAAATTTCAACACTAGATGGCGGTCTTTGCCAAGACTCCAGTTCCAACTACACTGCTTTAGGATAACTTCTCTCTTCTTGTCCTGAGTTTATAAGTGTACCAGTTTGTACTCCATTTACCATCATGTCATGTAATTGATGCAAATGTTTTTAGGTGTATAATTTATAATAGGCTAAATACCTTACCATGCTGATAATGATTATCCAAATATAGGTATTTGAGATGTGCTTGGCCAAATAAAAATGTAAAGGTTAAATACTCGCCATCTGGTATGTTGCCAATGGAAGCCAGGTAGCTGTTGGTAGAGACAAGCAAAAAAACAACATCAACACAGTAGTTATTGGAGGCCTAAGCACACACAAACTTTGACTTGCAAGAAAATCCTACAGATAGGAAAAGCAAGTAAGCCTATGAGACAAATAGTTACGTACAATTTGGAAGTGAACTAATTACACTGCCAAAGTTCAGGACAGTGAAAAAGTTTGTGGGTGTGAACCATACACAACCTTTTCAGGACAAAGTATGGTCCTTCCAGCCATATTAGAGCCAACGGTTCAGTTTCTCTGGCTACAGCTCAAATGGCTAAAAGGTGAATAGCTTAAGCCTTCACAAGGAGAAGCGGCAAGGCAGCAAAGTAGCCTGTCAAATGTTAGGAATAGGATCATTTGCAATAGGGAATAGTTGTCTCCTCAATTATTGATGATGGTGAGACAGTAATAGCAGCTGCAACAACCTGTTGATGTGTTCTAATGAATTGTGGTTCATGATAACTTATGAGTGGATTATGGTCTCTGGATCTTCCATGTCACATTCCACATTCGCTACAGTAACTCTCCCTCTCCTCTCACACTCATCACGGTCTGAACGCTAGAGGACATTTCACTTCTCCTCCTTCCTGTTCAGTACAAGCTCTCACTGGAGACTTACACCAAGGTAACAAAACACTGATGGCTTTATACATCTCTTTTTATTTTTATAAAATGGTGCGCATCACTTGTGAGTTTAAGTCTAATGGGAATCATGGGATATGATCTGGACAACACAACACTGTCATCCTCCCCTACTAGAGATGAGGTCTGGGTGTTAGAGGAGAGCCAGGGAGGCTTAGCTCAGAGAGGAAGAGACCAAGCAGGCAGCACTAGTCAATGAACACACCTGTTCTGTTCACTCACTGTACTACACTGTAGTGCAGCTACATATCACAATCATTTCGGAAGGAACCCAGAACCAAATATCTTGTGCGCACAGGCCAGCTCCTCGATTTTAAACATTTATTCCAGTCTATCATGAGAGACTGTGATATGACAAAACACAAAAACATTTATTTTATTTTATTTCACAACAGTCTGATGCAACTGTTGGACTGGTGTCCTATTCAGTTCTCCAGATCAGAGCGATCCTCCTCTCCTCCCTACTCTTCTCATCTAGTTCTCCACCCTCCTTTCTTCAGGACGTGACTTCCTGTGGGTTTCTGAGAGCAGGGCCATCTGCAGATCCATTGGTGGAGTGTGGGTTTGGACGACCTCTCAACTATGCAACAGAGGAATCATGCAAAACAATGTGTGTGTCTTTTTTAATGCTTCTGTGTTTGTTTGTTTGTAGGGGAGTGGGGAGGTTGGGATCTTTAGTATGTGGTGTATGTATGTTTTATAATAATGAAGTATAGGAATGTCGCCTACAAGGCTGGTTTCTTGTCCAGGTTCTGGTCCTGGATCTGTGGACAATATGTGTTTCCTAGGGTACATCCCTTGGGATGACGTGCTTTCCACAAACGGATCAAAAACGGCTTATTAAAATATAATCAAATCTAAAAGGACACACACGTGTCAGCCTTAGAATGATGGACAGTGTTTAAAGTCTCGTTCATACCTAACAGCCTTGTAGATGGCAGTGTGATTGCTATGGCCACTCACTCCCCTTCCATCGAAGGTCAGCACCTGAAACAACAACAATGTTCATTTGAAGATAGTTATTTTATGTTATGGCATAAAGTATCACATATCAATGTGAAATGTTGGCTACATGCCAAAGAAAGAGATGCACGTTCACTGTTTGGTTAATGGAGGCGTGTCTTGAATGTCGGTGTCTCTGCCTGCCTCCCAAATGGCACTCTATTCCCTATATAGTGCAGAGTCCTATGGGCCCTGGTCAAAAGTCGTGTGCTAGAATAGGGTGCCATCTGGGACTCACACTGACAGCAGAATGCAGCTTGGCAGGAGACAACTGATATTTAAGAGCCTTTTTCTGTCTGTATGCCTGTTCACCTGAGAACCAAGGGAAGATGGGGAAAGGGAAAAGGGGGAGCAAGCAGGTCAAAGGGAAAGAAAAACAACTTGACTAAAGACACAGCAGTTTTTGAGTGAGGCAGAGGATAAATGTACCATGATTGTGTCCCTGAAACCGAACATAAAAGGTGGACACCACACACCTTCTAACCCAGAGCAGGGTCATGTCTTGCCATTTACTGGCCTGAGGGAGACATTTTACATCTGCCAGAGTTGACTTGGAGGAGGCAAAAAATGATTACACGTACAAACACCAGTTTCTGGAAATATTAGTTGTTGCCAAACCGAACAGATAATAAAAATGGGTTCCAAGGATATCTGCTTCAACTCTTTTTTTGCTTGTTTTAGGCTTAGACTTACATGCTAAAAACTGTAACAGCAGTAAACCAATACGAATAGGTTATATTATGGGAAAGGTGGAATACTTTATATTTCTGTAGTCTCTTTTATGATTTAGTTCATCTTTGTGCATAATCCTTTAACAGCTGGCAAGTGTCTTCACTGACATTTTCAACCTCTCCCTGACCCAGTCTGTAATACCTACATGTTTCAAGCAGACCACCATAGTCTGTGTGCCCAAGAAAGCCAAGGTAACCTGCCTAAATGACTACCGCCCCGTAGCACTCACAACTATAGCCATGAAATGCTTTGAAAGGCTGGTCATGGCTCACATCAACACCATCATCCCAGACACCCTGGATCCACTCCAACTCGCATACCTCACCAACAGATGCACAGATGACGCAATCTCTATTGCACTCCACACGGCCCTTTCCCACCTGGACAAAGGGAACACCTACCTAGAATGTTGTTCATTAACTACAGCTCAGTGTTCAATGCCATAGTGCCCTCCAAGCTCATCACTAAGCTAAAGACCCTGGGACTGAACACCTCCCTCTGCAACTAGAACCTTGGACTTCCTGACGGGCCACACCCCAGGTGGTAAGGGTAGGCAACAACACATCCGCCACGCTGACCCTCAACACAGGGGCCCCTCAGTGGTACATGCTTAGTCCCTTCCTGTACTCTCTGTTCATCCACGACTGCGTGGCCACACACAACTCCAACACCATCATTAAGTTTGCCAATGACACAGTGGTGGTAGGCCTGATCAACGACGACGATGAGACCTGACAGTGTGGTGCCAGGACAACAACCTCTGAGCAAGACAAAGGGCAGAGTAAACCCCCATTCACATCGAAGGGGCTGTAGTGGAGCAGGTCGAGAGCGTCAAGTTCCTTGGTGTCCACATCACTAAGGACCCATCATACCAAGACAGTCGTGAAGAGGGCACGACAACACCGATTCTCCTTCCGGAAGCTGAAAAGATTTGGCTTGGCTCCTCAAATCCTCCAAAAGTTCTGCGACTGTCTGCATACGAGAACCCTTTTTGGTTCCAGGTAGAACTCATTTGGATTGCATGTAGAACTCCCTGTGGAAAGGGTTCTACCTGGAACCAAAAGGGTTCTACATGGAACCAAAAGTTCTTCAAAGGTTTCTCCTATGGGGACAGCAACCCTTTCTGGTTTTAGATAGCATCTTTTTTTCTAAGAGTGTATACCAGGCGGTGTCAGAGGAAGGCCCCAAAAATTGTCAAAGACCCCAGCCACGCAAGTCATAGACTGTTCTCTCTGCTACCCCATGGCAAGAGGCACCGGAACTCCAACTCTGGGACCAAAAGGATCCTTAACAGCTTCTACCCCCAAGCCATAAGACTGCTGAACAGTTCCCAGACTATTTACATTGATCCCATTATTTAATTCTTATTATATTGCACTGACTCTCTTGCACAGGCTCAATGTACACTTACTGGACTCAAACCATACACTCACACATACTACACTGACACTCCAACACACACGTACATATTACCTCGACTAACCTGTGCCCCTGCACATTGACACTGTACCGGTAACCCTTGTACAGTGCCTTCAGAAAGTATTCAGACCCCTTGGTGTTTTCCACAATTTGTTACGTTACAGAATTACTCTAAAAAGGATTAGAACATGTTTATTTCTAATCAATCTACACACAATACCCCATAACAACAAAGCAAAGGGCCTAATATATATATATATATATATATATATATATATATATATATATATATATATATATATATATATATAGGCCCTTTGCTATGAGACTCGAAATTGAGCTCAGGTGCATCCTGTTTCCATTGATCATCACTGAGATGTTTCTACAACTTAATTGGAGTCTACCTGTGATATATTCAATTGATTTGACATGATTTGGAAAGGCATACACCTGTCTATATAAGGTCCCACAGTTGAAATGGAATGTCAGAGCAAAAACCAAGCCATGAGGTCGAAGGAATTGTCCGTAGAGCTCCGAGACAGGGAACAGACGAGACGGCACCATGCTGTGGGGATGTTTTTCAGCGGCATCTCTCTGGAGAGACCTGAAAATAGCTGTGCAGCAATGCTCCCCATCCAACCTGACAGAGCAAGAGAGGATCTGCAGAGAAGAATGGGAGAAACTCTCCAAATACAGGTGTGCCAAGCTTATAGCATCATACCCAAGAAGACTCTAGGCTGTAATCGCTGCCAAAGGTGTACTGAGTAAAGGGTCTGAATACTTATGTAAATGTGATATTTCAGTTTATTTTTCAAACATTTGCAAAAATGTTTAATAAAAACGTTTTGCTTTGTCATTATGGAGATGTGTAGATTGATTAGGGAAAAAACTATTTAAGTTAACAAAATGTGGAAAATGTCAAGGGATCTGAAGACTTAGCCTCGCTATTGTTATTTTATCACTATTTTTCCTTTAGTTTATTTAGCTAAATGTTCTTACTTACTTTTGAAAACTGCATTGTTGGTTAAGGGCTTGTAAGTAAGCATTTCACAGTAAGGTCTGTTGTATTCGGTGCATGTGACAAATACAATTTGAAGGGGAAGAAATATCCAACTGTTTGGTAGTCTGATCAAAATAACCTACACTGAACTGTTTGGTTTTGAGGGAAATTGCTAGCATCCTGCTGTGCACTCTCCTGCGTAATTATGTATCTGAGAAAGCAGACAGACTGGGTTCAGCTTTTGTCAGAATACTAATGGTTGCGGACGGACAAGAAAAAAAAAAGTTAAGATCTCAATTCCCAAATTCCTTTTGGTAAATTTCCTGGAAGGTTGATTGAAATCTGGGGGTAAACATGCCGACAGTGACCTGAGCTCAAACCACCACAACCATATTCTGCTAAATACAAAGGAAGGAAGACATGATGACCCTCTTTCAGTTCATTATCATGCTGTCCCTTGGAGCCTGTGAGAGACATACACATATACAAAATACTATTGACAATGGCCAGAAGACTGTGGTCCGAAAACTGCCTATACAAATAATCTAGCATTTTCAGGGTGGCTTCGTTAGAAAAATCACTCACAGGAGAAAAAAAGTCATTAAATCAATCCGACACAGTACTGTATAGAATTGGCTACTTGATAAATGATAGTGAGATTCAGTGATGAGTTGGTCATCATACCAGGTTGATGGAGTGGGCTCTGATGTGCTTCAGGATTAGAGAGGAGGCCATTGAGATGCTCCATTCTACGTTGGGATCGTCTGGCAGTTCTCTGAAAGATGAAGAGGGGCATACGTTAGAGTTTATTTAGACTTTATTTTACTAGGCAAGTCAGTTAAGAACAAATTCTTATTTACAATGGCGGCCTAGGAACAGTGAGTTAACTGCCTTGTTCAGGGGCAGAGCGACAGATTTGTACCTTTTCAGCTCGGGGATTCAATCTAGCAACCTTCCAGTTACTGGCCTAATGCTCTAACCTCAAACCTGACGCCCCAAAGAGTTACAGTGGGGCTCTGGTTGAAAGTAATAAACAGTATAGGGAATAGGGTGCCATTTGGGACATTGATAAAACTGGCTATGCAGGTATGTCACCCTTCTCTAACTGGCTAGACTACTGTAGCACACCAACCAACCAAAACAGTAGCCTGACTTCAACTCAACAAAATGGATACGTAGCCTACTTCTTACAATGCACAAGATTCACACACAGAGAACACTGGACCCAACCATTGAAAAGGTTCTCTTTCTTTTAGAATGTATGCCAGCCAGGGTATACTGTAGCTGGCCGTTAGGGGTCAGTGGGGCCTTAGTATCCTGTTCAACTGAATCTACAGCCTAGGGAGAACAAAGACCATGTACAACACACACCCTTGGGTTCAGAAAGTATTCAACATCTTTCAAATAGTTTATCTGTGATTGATTGAGTTTTCCTGGCACAATGAAACCAATGGAATAGCCCCAAAAAGTGCAAACCCCACCCATCTCATACTTGAGGCAGACTTAATCAAACAGTCATAGTATTTAAAAGACTTCAAATACTATTTGGCTCCAGGTGTGCATCCCACACCTCCCTGAGCTACTCTAGTCTGTCCATCAGACAACCTCATCACACCAACTATTTATGGGGGGGTGTCACTCATGCTGATCACTCTCGCAGCTTTCTTTGCCTCTCTCTCTCTCTCTCTCATTTCCTCTTTCATTCCCTCCCTCCTCCTGCCTCGCTTTCCCTCCAGAGACATCAAACATTCAAGAGAGAGGGAGAGAGAGTGAGGCAGTGGAGCATGTTGAGAGTGATTCAGACACACTCGGGTCGGGGCAGTTCAGATGAAAACAAAGTCCTGAGGGCTTCATTAGGAAGGCTGGCTAAAGCAGTAGTGCTCTCGCTCTCACACAGAGATGAACCATGTCTCTGCTAGTTACATGTTGATCTGACCAACAATAAGAATAGGAGGTTTGACTGTTGCAAAATGGATGCATAGGGCTAATAGAACGCATGATGACATTTGACGTACTTGGTTAAAAAAAAAACACCACAGCTCAACGTCAGGGAAGCAGATGAATGAGAGAGAAACGGGGAGAAAGAAAAGGGTAGACACTGGACAGAGAGCAATGACCTGATGTCTTGTACATTTTGAGATGGGGGTGGGTGGCGGAGGTGATGGAGTAGAGGGTGAATAGAGGTCGTCCCACCTCCCCCTTGGTTCATAACAATGGGGCAGGACAGTTGTGCCTGTGGAGGGACGTGATGGATCAGGACACAAATCAAACGTCTGCCAGGGCTATGGGGGTCAGGCCTGAAGGGTGCTGTATCACGGGGGGGGGGGGGGGGGAGTATTAGGGTTGAAGTAGCCTGCCCTCCTACTGCATTAGTAGGATTCCTAATTATGTTCATATGCGCCATGTTCTCTTTTGTTTTGGATGACAAATGTTGTTGGACTTTGGTTCAAAGCATTGGTCATTAGCTAAGTATGCATGAAAGGCACAATGTAGAAAAAGTAAAGCGTGACACAAAATGAGACATTTTCTCTGGTTGCAAAGGTGTGAGACGTTAAACAAGAATATTCGGCTTCACAACTTCATCTCCGTTAACAAGACATATAAACAACACCAAAACACATCAACTTTAAACCTCACATACCCTTCACAGTAAACAGCTATTGTTTATTTGTTGTCAAATTTAGCTTTGAAGTGCAACTGTAACTTACTGTTCTTCCACAAGCCTGGTTGAAAAAAAATAAGATTCAGTTTTTACCCTGGCAACCGTAGCTAAGCAAAAGAGGACAAGGAGAGGAAAAAAATAGAAGAAATATGTACAAAAGACAGATGATCTACCTGACCTTTCCTCAAAGCGGGATGCAGGCAGCAGAGTGAGCTTCACTATGGCAACAGTGCCAAACGCCCTAGAGTAACCTCCCCGTTCCTAGCCCCCTTCCTGCAGCTTTGCATGTGGATGTCTAATTGCTTGCAGGCATCTGGATGCAGTGGTTGAACTTTGGCCCAGTCGACAAGAGGGGCAGTGCTATGCTGTAGGACAGACTGACTGACAGACAGCACTTTCCTTGTTTAGTCTGGTCACATGGGCCAGCCAGAGGCCTAGGATACTGCCAGACAAGCTTAGGCTCCTGTCCCCACTGTCAGGTTTATAGGATATGCTGGGAAAACGCTGAGACACACCGCTGGTTGGTTAACTCCTTCACGGCACATTTACATTAAACACAAAATGTCTTATGTAAAAGAAAACACTGCAATATTTAATTTACTTAGGAACTGTGGGAAGTCTAGCATATTCTAAATGGACTATTACACAATAGGCCCATGTGTTTTGTTACATTTGATCTTTTTACAGAGAGGTTGATAGGCTGTGATTTTACTTTCAATATGTCTACAATGTTTATTTGTACTCTTATAGGGCTACATGTATTTAAGCTTAAAATAGCTCTAGCAAATAGTGTTCAGTCAGATAAGGGTTGCTATGCAAAAAAATGCTCAACATACACACACATTATTTAGTAGATGCGCCATCATATCACTTTATCTCCCCCGTCCAAAATAGAGTGTGCCCTTAAGACGATGGAGTGTTTCAACCATCAGACTATTTTGGACTAATATTCTCTCCCATACGTGGTGACTGTGATTGTATTAACAGTTGGCCAGGACAGGGCAGTGTGTTGAGTGGCTGACATGGGAACACAGTGAGAGGTTGGCACCACTCAACACAAGATTCTCTGTCAGTCCTCAGTGCGTGTATATTTATGTATATATGTGTGTGTGTGTGTGCATTTCTCTTAGTCCTCAGCTCTGCCCTGCTAGCAGCCAGTAAATCAGCCAGAGCTATTTTTTCCACCAGATCGATGTATAATTAAACACAGTGGGGGGAGGATGATGCTCCGACTCTACTCTGACACGACTCCTGCCCTCTCTTAACTCTGACTGGATACCAAATCAACAAGTTGGCTAGGACACTTGAAAGTTCATATCCAACTGAACTATAAAGGTCAGGTTTATCTTCCTTAGGAAATACAGTATCTACTTGGTGGAGGGACGCCTCAGGGGCAAATGACACTGTGATGAGGCAGGCCACTGAGGTTAGTCACCTCTGCAGAAGTTAGAAGACGGACTTGGGCTGTGTCTCAAATGGCTCTCTATTCCCTATAAAGTACACTACTTTTGACCGAGGCCGATAGGTATCTTGTCAAAAGTAGTGCACTTTATTGGGAATAGGGTACAATTTGGGATGCATGTATAGAGTCACTGCTGTAGTCAGTCAGAGGGAAGACTACAGTACAGTGTGCTCCAGGCCAATGAATAATGGGTTGTGTGGGAGTGGATGAACTTTTGCTGGGACCGACAAGCTCTCTCTCTCTCTCACACGTAGTGCAGGGAGCGGGCAGAGTGAATGGAGGTCGTGCCAGTGCAAGTGGAGAGGCAGCGCAGTAGATCGGGCTCAGATCAGGGCTGATCAACAAAAGCCATGCCCCATGATGCACTGGGGCCCAGCCCAGAGACTGTCAACACAGCTGTCCTATTCATTAAGGTCTGACGAGGATGAGGGCCAGCCAGTCAGTCAGTCAGCCAGACATCATCTGATCATATCACAGTACCACTGAATGACTGACTAGAAGAAAGGGAGAACACTTGCTGACTGCGGGGGAGGGAGGAGAAAGCGAAAGAGTGTACAGGGGAAAATTAGAAGATTTTTGGGGGATAATGTATTCATTAATTTTTCCTAAACTTTGTAGATATGTTATCAATGTCCACACATGTCAAACAAACATGACACTTTTGATTGATAAAGATGAGCAATTCTGATTCAAATGCATAGCTATTTTTCACCTTGGCAAAAGGCTTTCCATTTCATGGCTGCCTGCAAAAGGAGAATTGACCTTTATGGCACGTAATATCCACTGTTAACCAGTGTTAGCACTGAGGCAATAAAACAACAGCAAGAACACTAAAAAGAGGAGCTACTCCATTGAATAAAGCCTACAACAGAGCAAAATGTTACAATAATCGGACTAAACAAGTAAGAGGTAGAGTACAAAGACAATGATGAAACCCTAGTTTATGGTGAATGTGTGAACTCAGTGTTAAACTACTGAAAGAGCTGCTTCCTGTGCTTGGCCCTCCTATGTTGAACATAATAAACGTCTCTCTATCCACCGGATGTGTACCAAACTCACTAAAAGTGGCAGTAATAAAGCCTCTCTTGAAAAAGCCAAACCTTGACCCAGAAAATATTTTAAAAAACTAAAATCGGCCTATATCGAAACTTCCATTCCTCTCAAAATTGTTAGAAAAGGGTGTTGCGCAGCAACTCACTGCCTTCCTGAAGACAAACAATGTATACGAAATACTTCAGTCTGGTTTTAGACCCCATCATAGCACTGAGACTGCACTTGTGAAGGTGGTAAATTACCTTTTAATGGCATCAGACCGAGGCTCTGCATCTGTCCTCGTGCTCCTAGACCTTAGTGCTACTTTTGATACCATCGATCACCACATTCTTTTGGAGAGATTGGAAACCCAAATTGGTCTACACGGACAAGTTCTGGCCTGGTTTAGATCTTATCTGTCGGAAAGATATCAGCTCGTCTCTGTGAATGGCTTGTCCTCTGACAAATCAACTGTAAATTTCAGTGTTCCTCAAGGTTCCGTTTTAGGACCACTATTGTTTTCACTATATATTTTACCTCTTGGGGATGTCATTCGAAAACATAATGTTAACTTTCACTGCTATGCGGATGACACACAGCTGTACATTTCAATGAAACATAGTGAAGCCCCAAAATTGCCCTCGCTAGAAGCCTGTGTTTCAGACATAAGGAAGTGGATGGCTGCAAACGTTCTACTTTTAAACTCGGACAAAACAGAGATGCTTGTTCTAGGTCCCAAGAAACAGAGATCTTCTGTTGAATCTGACAATTATTCTTAATGGTTGTAGAGTCGTCTCAAATAAAACTGTGAAGGACCTCGGCGTTACTCTGGACCCAGATCTCTCTTTTGACGAACACATCAAGACTGTTTCATGGACAGCTTTTTTCCATCTAATTGCAAAAATCAGAAGGTTTGTCCAAAAATGCTGCAGAAAAATGTATCCATGCTTTTGTTACTTCTAGGTTAGACTACTGCAATGCTCTACTTTCCGGCTACCCGGATAAAGCACTAAATAAACTTCAGTTAGTGCTAAATACGGCTGCTAGAATCCTGACTAGAACCAAAATATGTGATCATATTACTCCAGTGCTAGCCTCCCTACACTGGCTTCCTGTCAAGGCAAGGGCTGATTTCAAGGTTTTACTGCTAACCTACAAAGCATTACATGGGCTTGCTCCTACCTAGCTCTCTGATTTGGTCCTGCCGTACCATACATACCTACACGTACGCTACGGTCACAAGACGCAGGCCTCCTAATCGTCCCTAGAATTTCTAAGCAAACAGCTGGAGGCAGGGCTTTCTCCTATAGAGCTCCATTTTTATGGAATGGTTTGCCTACCCATGTGAGAGACGCAAACTCGGTCTCAACCTTTAAGTCTTTACTGAAGACTCATCTCTTCAGTGGGTCATATGATTGAGTGTCTGGCCCAGGAGTGTGAAGGTGAACGGAAAGGCCCTGGAGCAACGAACCGCCCTTGCTGTCTCTGCCTGGCCGGTTCCCCTCTTTCCACTGGGATTCTCTGCCTCTAACCCTATTACAGGGGCTGAGTCACTGGCTTACTGGTGCTCTTTCATGCCGTCCCTAGGAGGGGTGCGTCACTTGAGTGGGTTGAGTCACTGATGTGATCCTCCTGTCTGGGTTGGCGCCCCTCCTTAGGTTGTGCCGTGGCGGAGATCTTTGTGGGCTATACTCGGCATTGTCTCAGGATGGTAAGTTGGTGGTTGAAGATATCCCTCTAGTGGTGTGGGGACTGTGCTTTGGCAAAGTGGGTGGGGTTATATCCTTCCTGTTTGGCCCTGTCCTGGGGAATCATCGGATGGGGCCACAGTGTCTCCCGACCCCTCCTGTCTCAGCCTCCAGTATTTATGCTGCAGTAGTTTATGTGTCGGGGGGCTAGGGTCAGTTTGTTATATCTGGAGTACTTCTCCTGCCTTATCTGGTGTCCTGTGTGAATTTAAGTATGCTCTCTCTAATTCTCTCTTTCTCTCTCTCTGAGGACCTGAGCCCTAGGACCATGCCTCAGGACTACCTGGCGTGATGACTCCTTGCTGTCCCCAGTCCACCTGGCCGTGCTGCTGCTCCAGTTTCAACTGTTCTGCCTGCGGCTATGGAAACCTGACCTGTTCAACGGACGTGCTACCTGTCCCAGACCTATTATTTGACCATGAACATCTTGGCCATGTTCTGTTATAATCTCCACCCGGCACAGCCAAAAGAGGACTGGCCACCCATCATAGCCTGGTTCCCCTCTAGGTTTCTTCCTAGGTTTGAGCCTTTCTATGGAATCTTTCCTAGCCAACGTGCTTCAACACCTGCATTGCTTGCTGTTTGGGAGTTTAGGCTGGGTTTCTGTACAGCACTTTGAGATATCAGCTGATATACGAAGGACTATATAAATACATTTGATTTGATGGGGGTTGGAGGTGTAGCACTGGGCCTAAAACATTAGTGATGGCATCACTGGTTGGACGGCAGTTACTAATCCAACAGTCAACTCATACTGAATCTGAGGTGCACAAATGCACACACCCCAAGAGGGTTGTAGGGTTATTTTAGAGCAGGGCACTGCTGTGTGTAGACTCCCTCAGTGACTCCAGTGTTCCAACTCTCTGTGTTAGTCAGCTAACAGACCAGCTCCTCGGGAATGACGTCTCACTTTATTAGTTCACGTCAACATGACAACTGAGACGACCCAGAGGAAGTACATGTACATCTGCACACACTTGTCTCAAGATACTGATAATGTACTGTAGCCAAGCTGCAGCCAAACATTTACAGACAGAAAAAAAACATCAGTGACCTGGATTGGGAGGCTGAAATGTGAAGGGCTCAGAGCCGTTCCAAAATCCACTCCATGGTCCTTAGCAGTTGGCTTCAGCAGACAAGGGAGGGGGGAGAGAGAGAAAAAAAATAGTGTGCGATAGAGCAAGAGAAGGTGGGGGTAGGGATCTTACAGAGTAGTTTAGGGGGTGAGTCTTTTAGGCAAACACCAAAAACACAGGAAGGAGAGTGGGCTGTCAGCCACTAGTACAAGGTGAGGGTCATAGCATAAGGGGTGTAAGCTCACACCAACACACATGCACTTACATCCTGATTCAGATCAAATTTGATCCATCTATCTGTATGCACAATATTTTTGTATTTACCCTCTATTTAACTAGGCAAGTCAGTTAGGAACAAATGATTACTTACAATGACGGCCTACTCGTCAAGATGATAAAATGGAAAGGGAGGTAGTGAGGTTATGAAATGCCAACAATGTACTGCGGGGCAGACAATCTGGGCATGCTGCCATCTTAATACTGCCAGTTCCAGGCCACTCCTGTCCTGGTGAACTGCGGTGCATAATCTCAAGCGGCAGACAGACCTGTTCTGAGAACCTCCACAATTTCCTGGTACAGCCACTGGGATTTGTCCACAGAAAGGTCTCCTACTATTTATTTCCACCCTCCACTTTTTTTCCTGTAATGTGAGCACTTTTGAACACAACCCCTACCCGCTGGGCTGAGAAGTCAGTGATTATAGGCAGTGGTCTGTTCCAGAGGATTGTAAACCTTGCAGGCGCATCAACAATACTCGTAAAAAAATGAAATGGCAAAACGCAGAAGATTTTACAGAGCAGTACAGTACATATCTGAAAAAGACAGTTCATGAGGGATAGGGGTCAAATTTCATTTAGACACAAATCCTCCTAGTTTAAAATGATCTAGCAATCAGAATTCAAATCCATCTCACAGCTTTACGCAACATTATCTACAATGGTATTTTTCCCTTTCCAAGTTTCCAGGAAGTATTTCCATCACACAGTGAATAATCTATGCAGACTCTAGCCAATGAAGCTAAGACCTGGCCAGGCCCTTTTGTTTGTGTCTGAAAGGGGGTGTCCAGTGGTGCTGAGCCCAGGGGTGGTCTGGACTCTGGACCAATACCAGCCATGGGTTGTGTCCCAAATGGCACCCTATTCCCTATACTGTGCACTACTTTGAGGTTTGACCAGAGCTGTATGGGCTCTGGTCAAAAGGAGTGCACTAAATAGGGAATATGGTGCCATTAGGGATACAGCCATGGCCTCCTTTACTAGGATGATGGAGGCATTTTTTTCCTTTTAAGTAAAAATACACAGCCTTCTTATCCATCCCGCTGAACCACAGCCATGACGCCATTGATGTTCTCATTCTCTCTGAACCACCAGAGGATTTGTCCAATGAACGCCTCATCTACCAATTACTGGACAAAATAACCACTATTAGGTAAAAAATACATTATCTGCTTAGGCCTATTTATTGTTAATTACCAGTGAACACTATTTATCTGAGGTAAAAAAAATATATATCACCTTTGGATGCATGTCTGGATATGCGCAGCTAGTCAGTCTACTAGCTAAAAAAGTATTCTGGTTAAAGGTCTACAGACAATAGCAATTGTCTATTCTAGTAACAGAAAGGGGTTCCTTCTGATATACAATGAGAGGCATACATTGATTAACACAGAGTAATTAGTACTTCAAAGTTATAAAGCTAATTCACAAGAGTTAATATGAGCTTTAATATACAGTGCATTCGGAAAGTATTCAGACCCATTGACTTTTTCGACATTGATGAGGATAACATAAATCTACACACATTACTCCATAATGTCAAACTGAACAGGTTTTTAATAATTTCTTTGCACATTTATAACAGGTTCATCATGTTTCCATTGATCGTCCTTGAGATGTTTCTAAAACTTGGGAGTCCACCGGTGGTAAATTCAATTGATTGGACATGATTTGGAAAGGCACACATATGTCTATATACTGTAAGGTCCCACAGTTAACAGTGTATGTCAGAAGAAAAAACAAGTTATGAGGTCGAAGGAATTGTCCGTAGAGCTCAGAGATAGGATTGTGTCGATGCACAGATCTGGGGAAGGGTACCAAAAAATGTCTGCAGCGTCAAAGTTCCCCAAGAACACAGTGGCCTCCATCATTCTTAAATGGAAGAAGTTTGGAACCACCAATACTCTTCCTAGAGCTGGCCGCCTAGCCAAACTGAGCAATCAGGGGAGAAGGGCCGTGGTCAGGGAGGTGACCAATAACCCGATGGTCACTCTGACAGGGCTCCAGAGTTCCTCTGTGGAGATGGGAGAACCTTCCAGAAGGACAACCATCGCTGCAGCACTCTTCCAATCAGACCTTTACGGTAGAGTGGCCAGACTGGGACTGGGAGACTATCAGGATTGAGGGAAAGATGAACAGAACAAAGTACAGAGAGATCCTTGATGAAAACCTGCTCCAGAGCGCTCAGGACCTCAGAGTGGGGTGAAGGTTCACCATCCAACAGGACAATGACCCTAACCACACAGCCAAGGTACACCATCCAACAGGACAACAACCCTAACCACACAGCCAAAACAATGCAGGAGTTGTTTTGGGACAAATCTCTGAATGTCCTTGAGTGGCCCAGCCAGAGCCTGGACTTGAACCCGATCAAACATCTCTGGAGAGACCTGGAAATTGCTGTGCAGTGACGCTCCCCATCCAACCTGACAGAGCTTGAGAGGATCTGCAGAGAAGAATGGGAGAAACTCCCCAAATACAGGTGTGCCAAGCTTGTAGCGTCATACCCAAGAAGACTTTAGGCTGTAATCGCTGCCAAAGGTGCTTCAACAATGTACTGAGTAAAGGGTCTGAATGCTTATGTAAATGTAATATTTCAGTTTTTTATAAATTTGCAAAAATGTCTAAAAAGCTGTTTTTCTTTGTCATTATGGGCTATTGTGTGTAGGTTGATGAGGGGGGCTGTAACGTAACACAATGTGGAAAAAGTCAAGGGGTCTGAAAATTCTCTGAATGCACTAATATATATCTATATATATGACATAATTGATAAGAATATAGCAGTGACTACATCTCAAATCCTCATGACATTTCCATATCAAGAAGCACCAACTTTTAAACAGTCAAATTGGTTTATCACTTAGGTCTAAGTCACTCACAACATACGTCTTAATATTCACCAATTAGTCACATAACTAATTGCTGAAAAGAAATGGTGGCCAAAATCTCATATCACATTGCAGGCCTGGTAAGATTTCAGAGGGCAGAGAGAGAGGATGTCCAACAGGGGCCGACCTCTCAATGCCTCTGGGGCCTAATCGTTTATGGCCCCTAATGACAGAGTAGGCCAATACGTCAGGCCAGGCTGACTAGGCTCTGTCATGGTAAGAAAGGAGGAGTTTGATTTGTGGCTGGTTTACTGTTTGTTCTGACAGACACTGGGGGGGGCTCAGCTTGATGTGCTGAGAATGGGCAGGCATGCTGTGTTCAGAGTCCTGGGCTGGCTGGAGGTAGTGCACTGCACCACACACTGCTTCTTCATGTTTGTTTTCACCATCAGCCCGTCACTTCAAAAATCACATTATGGGTTAGGCTTAATAAATTGACTGTTCTGACAAGGTTGCTTATAGATGGGTTGGTTGTTTAGCAACAAAATTTGTGTGTGCAACAATGGGGCAAAAAACACAGGGTTGGCTTAGATTGTTGACAAGATAAAACTATATTTAGCCTCCAATGTTTATTGAAAACAAATACATTTGCACAATGAGTACTTGTCTCTCAAATACGTCATTACAGTTGTTGGTTAGTTGGCTAGCGACTTCTTGCCATATTAGCATAGACGTGACATCAATCAAAAACATTAGGGATGTAACAGTTCACCAACCCCACGGTTGGGTACGTATTGTGGTTTTGGGGTCACGGTTGGTTTCGGTACATCGGGAAAATGAAATGGCAAAAGTTAATGTAGTCATTTTTGTTTATTTAAGAAAATACAAAGTGTTGGTATTCCTGATGGTATTCCATGATCATATAATGCCTGAAGAGAGCACAAATCAGGAATAACAACCTCTTGTATTTTCTTAAAATGAAAATGCATGATTACTCAACAACACTAAAATAAAGTGCAATATGCATGTGAAATCAATATAGAAACATGGCTCAGACATTGCTATGCTTTTCTACAAAGAGAAAAAGATGCGCAATTGTGTGACTCTCATAAAGGGGGCGTGTCTGTAGCACATTACTTCTCATCTCCCACTCAGGAATAAGTTGATGGGCTGCCACTAAGTACCTCTCTGTAAGCCCTGAAGGTCCATCCATCTGTAGTAGCCTAAACCCAACACAGGGTGCATTGACAACTTCAGATTTAGTTTGCATATATAGAGCGGGTACTACCAGTTTGCTGAAATGGGTGCCGAGAGGGCAAAGTTCGTAATGTGGATCGAGCACTTTTTTTGCGTTTCCGTCTTGCTCCGGTGGTAGGACTACTGCGTTGATTCCGCTGTAAATGTGTCAACACGTTTGAGGTGTTGGCAGCTGCATAGACTATTCTCGTTGAGCAGTGGCTACATAGTACTGTTAACTATCTGTTAACAGTACACTGTTGTAATCTACTGGGAAGCCAAAATGTTCCCAAACTGGAGATTTAAACGATGGAGAATCCTCTTCGTTTTTCGACCCCACCACTTGCCATCATACAGAAGTAGTTCCTAGCTGCGCCTCACAAAAGGACAGTCTGAAATGTGCCAATTAAGACTCATTCATTTTCATTATAACGTGCGCATAGGCAATAGTTGGACCGAACCGAGGTCCCCATAAATTGTACCAATATAAGACATGGTATGAAAAACAAGATAAAACTAGCCAGCTATGATTCCCCACATAGAAGCTTCTTGTCATTGTTGCTTACCTTTATTTAACTAGGTAAGTCAGTTAAGAACAAATTCTTATTTTCAATAACGGCCTAGGAACAGTGGGTTAACTGCCTTGTTCAAGGGCAGAATGACAGATTTTAACCTTGTCAGTTCGAGGATTCGATCTTGCAACCTTTCGGTTACTAGTCCAACGCTCTAACCACTAGGCCCAAATCACAACACACAGCCTTTTACCTCATTGAAGCGTGTACATTGTTTTAGTGGCGTTGTCAGCTAACCGGTCTAACTACACTGAACAAAAATATAAAACACAACATGCAACAATTTCAAAGATTTTACTGAGTTACAGTTCATATAAGGAAATCAGTTAATTTAAATAAATAAATTAGGCCCTAATCTATGGATTTCACGACAGGGAATATAGATATCTATCTGTTGGTCACAGATACCTTAAAAAAAAAAGGTAGGGGCGTGGATCAGAAAATCAGTCAGTATCTGGTGTGACCACCATTTGCCTCATCTCCTTCGCATAGAGTTGATCAGGCTGTTGATTGTGGCTTATAGAATGTTGTCCCACTCCTCTTCAGTGGCTCTGCGAAGTTGCTGGATATTGGCGTAAACTGGGACACTCTGTTGATCCAGAGCATCCCAAACATGATTAATGGGTGATACGTCTGGTGAGTAAATTTTCAGCTTCCTGGAATTTTGTACAGATCCTTACAACGTGGGGCTGTGTATTATCATGCTGAAACATGAGGTGACGTGGCCGATGAATGGCACGACAATGGGCCTCAGGATCTCGTCACAGTAGCTCTGTGCATTCAAATTGCCATCGATAAAATGCAATTGTGTTCTTTGTCCTTAGCTTTTGCCTTCCCATACCCTAACCCCACCGCAACCATGGGGCACTCTGTTCACAACGCTGAAATCAGCAAACCCGCTCGCCCACATGCCGTCATCTGCCCGGTATAGTTGAAACTGGGATTAATCCGTAAAGAGCACACTTTTCCAGCATGCCAGTGACCATCGAAGGTGAGCAATTTCTCACTGAAGTTGGTTACGTCTCGGAAATACAGTCAAGTCAAGACCCTGTTGAGGATGACAAGCACACATATGAGTTTCCCTGAGATGGTTTTTGACAGTTTGTGCATAAATTCCTCAGTTGTGCAAACCCAGTTTTATCAGCTGTCTGCGTGGCTGGTCTCAGACGATCCCCCAGGTGAAGAAGCTGGATTTGGAGATCCTGAGCTGTTGTGGTTTCACGTGGTCTGCGATTGTGAGGCCGGCTGGACGTACTGCCAAACATTGTAAAATGACGTTGGAGGCAGCTTATGGTAGAAAAATTAACATTCAATTCTCTGGAAAAAGCTCTGGTGGACATATCTGCAGTCAGCATGCCAATTGCACACTCCCTCAACTTGAGACATCTGTGGCATTGTGTTGTGTGACAAAACTGCACATTTTAGAGTGCCATTTTATTGTCCCCAGGTGAACCTGTGTAATGATCATGCTGTTTAATCAGCTTCTTTATATGCCACACCTGTTTGGTGGATGGATTATCTTGGCAAATGAGAAATTCTCACTAACAGAGACGCAAACAAATTTGTGCACAATGTTAGAAATATGCTTTTTGCGTGTATGGAAAATGTCTAGTGTCTTTTATTTCCTGCTCATGAAACCAACACCTTACATGTTGCGTTTATATTTCTGTTAAGTATACGATTTTATGCTAAGCAGGCACTTCTTATTTAAAACAACAGATTCCTTTCTAAACCAACATCCCAAACACAACATGGGTAATGTATATCCATGGCATCAATAGTTAAAGAAAATACATTTTAAGGGCCTCATTGCTACTGGAACAACCTAGCAGCACCTAACAGGTGTAGTAAGCCTGCTGCAGAATGATAATTGTGCTGAAGATTGCTTACTTGCTGGCAGAAACTACTTACTTGCAGTCGTGTATAGTGACTTGGGAGGCTGGTATTCCCAAAACGGCACAGCTGTCTAGAAGCTCTTCTCGACGCTGGAACCCTTGATTGTAGTAATTGCCTAAGTGATTATTTGGCGAAAAGTAATATGTTGTCATGTAAAGGAATTGCCACATGCCTATAAAAAAGTAATTAACACTTCGTTTTATAACTATTACAATACTTGGCTCTAGTAAGCCGTTTCTCTTTTCTTGTGTCAAGCATGAATTAAATAGGGCTGAACAAACCAGTTTTTGAACAAATGATCAGAATAGAAAATGGGAGACCTAGCTATACAGACAAATTGGTGCTGCAGCGTATTGCTATTTTCCTAGACGACTAAACTCAACTTCAATGTCGTGTGTAATTGCGGGCTATTCTTTTTGTGCTGAAATCAGTATTTAAAAATAAATAATAATAACTTAAGTGACGTCGGAGTTCCATTCCACCCACAACAGTCTCAGCTCCTCCATCGTAAATGGTTGAGTTTAATCGGCTACTATTTTCCATGGAAAATGATGTAAAGCTAGCCCTGGTTGTAGGACGGAATACATAGGATACGCAAAAAATGTTATTCATTGTAAACCCACCTTGAGATAAACACAATAAATGAACAGATGCATTTAGTTCCACGAGTCTCAAAATTGCTGGTGCAAAGAACATGCATTCGTCATCCGGATGAGCGGTTAAAAAGAGTGCTCGAACATCGCCAGTTAAATCGCTTGTTTGAGACGATTTGATTTGTTTGTCTCTACATAACATAAATCGCAACCAATGTTTACGTGACTTTGCTGAATTCTGCCGATAGTAAATGTATTGTATCCAAAAGAAGTAGGAAACAATTGCTCCAAAAAGTATAAGTAAAAGATGCATTCTTTTTATTTTATTTTTACCGATGTTATAAACATTCCGTATTTTCACAAAGTTTCCTTTATCAAAGGTTCCGCTACAAAAGTAACATATTCTGCAGTATTTCCTGTTTCTGGAACGTAACATTTTAGTACCCTGACAATATATCATATCTATCTACAAAAAACTCACAGAAAATTGCCGTAAATAAACGAATATCCATTTGATATGAAATTCAGAAATGTTCTAATGATAACGTTAAATAGGCATATGAAAGTTGCCCCTTTTCTGTTGGATGCATCCGTTTGTTGACAACTCCGTTAAAGGTGCAAGTAAGGTAACGTGAAACAACCAACCGATAATTTATCTTATTAAAATCATGTTTTTTGTTTTTATCTAAACTGTGGACACATTATTACTTGTATTTTGGGGGTTCAACAAGCAGTTTTTGTCTCAGGAGGGAGCCACTATGGAACTTTGGTTCGCCTGTGGGGATGGTTTGAACGTTACACAACATTATCCTTTTTGGTATAATAAAAATAAATACTTTTTAAAAAATCACCTAGTTTGGTAAACGATGATTTGAATGCTATTTTAAAATATCTTTAACACTCACAAAAAATATGCTTCATGAAAGTCCTGTATTTTCTTAAATGTAAGAATTTACACAATCCTGCCAGGACATCGATACTAAGACAAATCAAATGTGGTGCAGCCAAACTCTGTGGTGCAGCCTTCTGTCTACAACACTCTTCCACAGTCTGTCAACAGCGGATTTACAAGCATCTGCCCTATAAGACCCAATTTGACTTCTTACAGGGTATTTTTCCGAATGTGAGGTGAGTACCTATCTCTTTGTATGTGCACAGAAGTTACATGTTTTGAAAATATAGCAGAACTTTGGGTTACGCTTAGCTGCCACTTTAGCGTACTGTACTATAGGGTGCGAATTACCCTTTGCAAGATGGCGGCTTGGTTGAGAATTCATAGGTGAAATATTGTAGCCAACAACATAATGTTGTTTTACGGTATGCGATGTTTTTATGTACTTTATAACGGGTCAAGTAAGCTGCATTTACATATTTATGCCAAATGAAGGCTACCGTTAATTTCAACAAAAATGAAACGCACATATCCTTAAATTCAGCAACAAGCTATCGATATTGTAAGCTAGCTAGCATGTAAGCTAACAAGGCAAAAAGCACCAGGCAGAGACTGCAGCGAGCATTGTCTATGCCAAGTTGCTACTAATGTTTGCAGCTGTAATCTTGTGTTGAAAATTAACTAGCTCAATCGTTTTAGACAATCGTAGTTAATAATTGATTTTCAGAGATGATGTGAAGGTTATATTTCTAGCTTGTAACGTTAACGTTATGCGCAAACTAGCTAGCTAGGCAATCATGTCATGTAAGTTAGCTCGCTAACATGATTACAAACTAGCTAGTAATGGTAAACATCTGTATAACCAGCATCACCAACAAACACAAAAGTAACTATTTGAATCTTTCACGGAGACAGCATGTTTAGTCAATACATTGCTCTAATATCATATTCAGTGTGGTTTGTTGCAATCAGTGCTTGTTATTTATTCAGCCTGAACAATACGTTTTTTCCTTGCAACTACAATTCAACATCTGGTCCTGTCTGTCAACAAACTGGTACTAAACGATAATAAGTGTCGTATTAGATATGTTCTGTATTGATGAGCAACTCAATATTGAGTAGAATGTGAACCAAGTCCTCTAATGTCAGCTGGCCTAAAGATGCAGACTCAGATCATCCAGTTTATTTATGAAGTGCACACTTGACCTGTCTTATCGTCTCCGATAATATGGCCTCATTGGTTGTCAGTTTTACTATTTTATCGAACGTTACATTTTATGTAAAAAAATATAGGAATGAGGGAAGTGGAAGAGACTCATTCAATATTCTTATTGGTGGTTGTGACGTTGCATTGCCTTAGCTTTTATCTGTTGCTAAATTCTTGGCAGGAAGATGACAGCCTGATGGAAGATAATTATTGTGCCATCCTTGTGGGCATGTAGAACAAGCATCAAAAACGCACTGGGGAAAGCTGCCACCTTACCTTGTACATGCCGCTAGTGCATTTTGGTTTCTGTAGCCTATATCCAAGTTGTATCAAAGATTGTTCACAATCATAAGAGGGGTGGATTTGAGGATCCCTGTTTCATCATAGTCTAGGTAATGTGTCATTTCAAGTATGAAATCCGTGTTTCTGCAGGGTATTTTATGCCAATTTATTGTTTATGCATTTGAAGGAAAAGCTCATAGGCAACTGCAACTTTGGAGAGCAACTGTGGCGATTTGGTTCCCTTCAAGAATCGCCTATTTTTTTTAGGGAAGCAGCATGACATTAGAGATGCACAGCAGTTCAGGATTTGTCTGACAGATTAATCCTGACAACAAAATGTGTCTTGTCATTCTTGTCTTCGCCATGTCAGTCTGGATGACACCTGTGTAACAGATGTTTTTGACAAATCCTAGATTTCAGAGGATATCAGATAAACATTCAGGCTTTCCCTCTCAAATTTAATCTGTACAGGCTGTCATCTGCATTAGTGTAACTCCGAAAAGGAAGATGGGGACCTTCGGTGTAAGGAGTTTTTCTAAATTACACTACTGTTCAAAAGTTTGGGGTCACTTACAAATGTCCTTGTTTTTGAATGAAAATCACTTTTTTTTGTCAATTTTTAAAATAATATAAAATTGATCAGAAATACAGTGTAGACATTGTTAAAGTTCTTAATGACTATTGTAGCTGGGAATGACAGATTTTTTTTTGTTTTGTTTGGTTAAATTGAATATCTACAGAGGCCCATTATCAACAACCATCACTCCTGTGTTCCAATGCCACGTTGTGTTAGCTAATCCAAGTTTATCATTTTAAAAGGATAACTGATCATCAGAAAACCCCTCTGCAATTATGTTAGCACAGCTGAAAAATGTTGTACTGATTAAAGAAGCAATAAAACTGGCCTTTAGACAAACTGAGTATCTGGAGCATCAGGATTTGTGGGTTCGATAACAGGCACAAAATGTCCAGAAACAAAGAACTTTCTTCTGAAATTGTCAGTCTATTCTTGTTCTGAGAAATGAAGGATATTCCAGAAACTGAAGCTCTCGTACAACGCTGTGTACTACTCCCTTCACAGAACAGTGCGAACTGCCTCTAACCAGAATAGAAAGAGGAGTGGGAGGCCCCGGTGCATAACTGAGCAAGAGGATAAGTACATTAGAGTGTCTAGTTTGAGAAACAGACACCTCACAAGTCCTCAACTGGCAGCTTCATTAAATAGTACCCGCAAAACACCAGTCTCAACAGTAAAGGGGCGACTCCAGGATGCTGGCCTGTCCGGTGTTCTTTTGCCCATTAACAATGTCTACACTGTATTTCAGATCAATTTGATGTTATTTTAACGGAGAAGAACATTAGCTTTTCTTTCAAAACCAAGGGCATTTCTAACTGACCCCAAACTTTTGAACGGTAGTGTACATTAAAGCATTGCAATTCAAAATGTTTTGTTTGTAGTGTGCTCTTTTTATTGGACAAGGAGGTTTGCCCTCCACAATGAGGTTTGCTCCAGAGAGCCTCTCTGTTAATACTTACGTTGGGCTTGACCCTTGCAGCAGCCTCCTACAACACTGCTACCCTCCCGTCCAGACAGATATATAGGCCATTGGTGGATGCTTGTCTATGCTAGTGATTTTCAACCTGTGGTCCACGGGGTTACTGCAGGTGGTCAGCTACATTTTTGTTCACATTTTCTTTCTTCTCACAATAATGTAAGTTGGCAGTATTACTGGTATTGTAATACATTTGACGTAAGTGCGTATTGTTTATAATATTAATTATAATAAGCCTTTAAAGGCCCACCTCAGAAGTTGCCACACATATTTCAGGTAATTCCTGTCCTAAAGTGGAAATTCTTGTTTAGGTTCAAATCAAATTTATTTGTCACATACACATGTTAATGCGAGTGTAGCGAAATGTTTGTGCTTCTATTTCCGACAATGCAGTAATAACCAACGAGTAATCTAACCTAACAATTCCAAAACTACTTCCTTATACACACAAGTGTAAAGGGATAAATAATATGTACATAAAGATATATGAATGAGTGATGGTACATGGAACGGCATAGGCAAGATGCAGTAGATGGTATCGAGTACAGTATATACATATGAGATGAGTAATGAAGGGTATGTAAACAAAGAGGCATAGTTTAAAGTGGCTAGTGATACATGTATTACATAAAGATGCAGTAGATGATATAGAGTAGACATCGACCGATTATGATTTTTCACCGGCGATACCGATTATTGGAGGACCAAAAAAGCCGATACCGATTAATTGGCAGATTTTTAAATTAAAAAAATAAATTAAAAAATATATATATTTGTAATAATGACAATTACAACAATACTGAATGAACACTTATTTTAACTTAATATAATACATAAAATAAAATCGTTTTAGCCTCAAGTAGATAATGAAACATGTTCAATTTGGTTTAAATAATGCAAAAACAAAGTGTTGGAGAAGAAAGTAAAAGTGCAATATGTGCTATGTAAGAAAGCTAACGTTTCAGTACCATGCTCAGAACATGAGAACATATGAAAGCTGGTGGTTCCTTTTAACATGAGTCTTCAATATTCCCAGGTAAGAAGTTTTAGGTTGTAGTAATTATAGGACTATTTCCCTCTATACCATTTGTATTTCATTAACCTTTGACTATTGGATGTTCTTATAGGCACTTTAGTATTGCCAGTGTAACAGTATAGCCTCCTTCCCTCTCCTCGCTCCTCCCTGGGCTCGAACCAGCAACACAACGACAACAGCCACCACATCGAAGCAGTGTTACCCATGCAGAGCAAGGGGAACAACCACTCCAAGGCTCAGAGCGAGTGAAGTTTGAAACGCTATTAGCGCGCGCTAACTAGCCAGCCATTTCACTTCGGTCACACCAGCCTCATCTCGGGAGTTGATAGGTTTGAAGTCATAAACAGTGCAAGTCTCTCAAAGCACTTAATGATGACGGAGGTGAGTGCTACGGGGCGGTAGTCGTTTAGCTCAGTTACCTTAGCTTTCTTGGGAACAGGGACAATGGTGGCCCTCTTGAAGCATGTGGGAACAGCAGACTGGGATAAGGATTGATTGAATATGTCCGTAAACACACCAGCCAGCTGGTCTGCGCATGCTCTGAGGACGCGGCTGGGGATGCCGTCTGGGCCTGCAGACTTGCGAGGGTTAACACATTTAAATGTTTTACTCACGTCGGCTGCAGTGAAGGAGAGTCCGCAGGTTTTGGTTGCGGGCTGTGTCAGTGGCACTGTATTGTCCTCAAAGCGGGCAAAAAAGTTATTTAGTCTGCCTGGGAGCAAGACATCCTGGTCCGAGACGGGGCTGGTTTTCTTTTTGTAATCCGTGATTGACTGTAGGCCCTGCCACATACCTCTTGTGTCTGAGCCGTTGAATTGTGACTCTACTTTGTCTCTATACTGACGCTTAGCTTGTTTGATTGCCTTGCGGCGGGAATAGCTACACTGTTTGTATTCGGTCATGTTTCCGGTCACCTTTCCTTGGTTAAAATCAGTGGTACGCGCTTTCAGTTTCACGCGAATGCTGCCATCAATCCACGGTTTCTGGTTTGGGAATGTTTTAATCGTTGCTATGGGAATGACATCATCAATGCACTTTCTAATGAACTCGCTCACCGAATCAGCGTATTCGTCAATGTTGTTGTTGGAAGCAATGCGGAACATATCCCAGTCCACGTGATCAAAGCAGTCTTTAAGTGTGGAATCAGATTGGTCGGACCAGCATTGAACAGACCTGAGCGCGGGAGCTTCTTGTTTTAGTTTCTGTCTGTAGGCAGGGAGCAACAAAATGGAGTCGTGGTCAGCTTTTCCGAAAGAAGGACGAGGGAGGCCCTTATATGCGTCGGAAGTTAGAATAGCAATGATCCAAGGTTTTACCAGCCCTGGTTGCGCAATTGATATGCTGATACAATTTTGGGAGTCTTGTTTTCAGAGTAGCCTTGTTACAATGAATGCAGCCTCAGGTTACAAATCGGAGATTGACGCAGGCTGCTAATATCTATTCAGAAATTGGGTGTGGGAACGTTGTGATTTCCACATGTAGCAGAGAAACACACCGGGCACTGACTGCCAGCTGCCAGTGTAACTAGCTTTCATGCTAACCTTAGCGAGCTAATGAAAGTGCTGACCCCAATTAATCGATTGTTTGGCCGACAGGCTATTGGTTGACCAAGTTTGAATTTTTTTTGTAGAGCAGTAGAAAATATATTTTTTAATGGCACACAAGACACCTATCTCAGTGAACTAATCCATTGCGGATGGCACAGTCCAAGAAGAAAATGGTGTGTGGTTAAAATGCACAATGCACTTCTCTCAACAGAATGCACTCTCTTCTGCCAATTTGTGCACATTTATTGTTTCATAACATCGTTGTGTGAATTATTTGCGTTTGATTGTTAGTCTATCAATTCCCCATTAAATATACAGTTTAAGTCGGAAGTTTACATGCACCGTAGCCAAATATATTTAAACGTTTTCACAATTCCTGACATTTAATCCTAGTAAAAATTCCATGTCTTAGGTTAGTTAGGATCACCACTTTATTTTAAGAATGTGAAATGTCAGAATAATAGTAGAGAGAATGATTTCTTTCTTTCATCACATTCCCAGTGGGTCAGAAGTTTACATATACTAATTGAGTTTATGGTAGCATTGCCTTTAAATTGTTTAACTTGAGTCAAACGTTTCGGGTAGCCTTCCACAAGCTTCCCACAATACGTTGGGTGAATTTTGGCCCATTGAGCTGGTGTAACTGAGTCAGGTTTGTAGGCCTCCTTGCTCGCACACGCTTTTTCAGTTCTGCCCACACATTTTCTATAGGATTGTGGTCAGGGCTTTGTGATGGCCACTCCAATACCTTAACTTTGTTGACCTTAAGCCATTTTGCTAAAACTTTTGAAGTATTCTTGGGGTCATTGTCCATTTGGAAGACCCATTTGTGACCAAGCTATAACTGATGTCTTGATGTTGCTTCAATATATCCACATAATTTTCCTCCTCATGATGCCATCTATTTTGTGAAGTGCACCAGTCCCTCCTGCAGCAAAGCACCCCCACGGCATGATGCTGCCACCCCCATGCTTCACGGTTGGGATGGTGTTCTTTGGGCTTGCAAGCCTCCCCCTTTTTCCTCCAAACGTTATGTATGATGGTCATTATGGCCAAACAGTTCTATTTTTGTTTCATCAGACCAGAGGACATTTCTCCAAAAAGTACGATCTTTGTCCCCATGTGCAGTTGCAAACTGTAGTCTGTCGGTTTTGGAGCAGTGGCTTCTTCCTTGCTTAGGGGCCTTTCAGGTTATGTAGATATAGGACTTGTTTTACTGTGGATATAGATACTTTTGTACCTGTTTCCTCCAACATCTTCACAAGGTCCTTTGCTGCTGTTCTGGGATTGATTTGCACCAAAGTACATTCATCTCTAGGAGACAGAACTCGTCTCCTTCCTGAGCGGTATGACGGCTGCGTGGTCCCATGGTGCTTATACCTGCGTACTATTGTTTGTACAGATGAACGTGGTACCTTCAGGCGCTTGGAAATTACCCCCAAGGATGAACCAGACTTGTGGAGATCTATATATATTTTTTTTCTGAGGTCTTGGCTGATTTCTTTTGATTTTCCCATAATGGCAAGCAAAGAGGCACTGAGTTTGAAGGTAGGCCTTGTAATACACACACCTCCAATTGACTCAAATTATGTTAATTAGCCTATCAGAAGCTTCTAAAGCCATGTCATAATTTTCTGGAATTTTCCAAGCTGTTTAAAGGTCAACTTAGTGTATGTAAACTTCTGACCGACTGGAATTGTGATACATTGAATTATAAGTCTGTAAACAATTGATGGAAAAATGACTTGTGTCATGTACAAAGTAGATGTCCTAACCGACTTGCCAAAACTATAGTTCATTAACAAGAAATTTGTGGAGTGGTTGAAAAACAAGTGTATGTAGACTTCCGACTTCCACTGTAGTACATTTGCTGTTATTTCCTATAATTTCTAATTTCCAATGTTTGTTTGGTTACGGTAATTTCTGTTAATGCATTCAATATATTATTTATTATTATTAATCTTTTACCATTCTCATTGTCGGACTGGACACATTACTCGCAGAGTGCACAACCTATGCTTCATTTTGGTTTATTTCATTGCCTTTTTGTGTTTTTTCAATTTAGTCATTGTCTTTTTGTTTGGAGTGCTCCTATCAATGTTGAGTAAGATCACACACCTAATTTATGCTTAGAAGAAGGCCTATAGGCTACCTGGCCTGCCTGCAAATGGAGGCATATAAATGTGCACATTTGGGGATCTGATTGGCTTAACGCACAACCACTATTGAGCTGTGGAGCCTCTGAATGTAATGTTTTCTTCTCCTTAAACAGCAAGCACACTAAGTCTGTTTTTACATCCATTGAGAATGACAATAGTTCCTTAATTTATTTGAAAAATCTTTCCAGCTCTCCCCATTTAGATAACCACTCTGCATGAAAGGGAAAAACGTCATGCTTTGATCCAGTGGAAACTACATAAAATAGGCCTACCTGATTACTCGTTATCCCTTGCGCAAATAGCCTACAGCTGTGTCTGTTCTGAGCTCACTGGCGCAGGAAACTCTGACGGCCCAGAATATTTTATAAAATGTTGCAAGTTTGCTAGCTCAAGCTTCAGGCTGGACCCAAGTTAATATTTGTTTCAAGTTTGTTGCAGACAGGCCATGCATAGCCAATGTGATTTATAGGATATCTATTTTTATCAGGATATGTTATACCTGCAGGTATATGAAAAAATACACATTTAAACATTGACCAGACTACTTTAGGTCAACCCAAGTTTTTGTTGTTGTCGGGGACAACTCTATAAAGCTATGTGAGCGCCATTTCAGTTCGGACAAGCATACTGTAAGTCAAGTGAAAATAATTATTTCAGAAAGACTAGCAGCCTACCTAAACCATGCCTATTGTCCAACAGAATGCATTCAACGGAAATGTGTCTTCCGCATTTAACCCAACCCATCTGAATCAGAGAGGTTTGGGTTGGTAGAATCTAAAACATCTAACATCGACATCTAAAATGAAATCGTATCACGCAATTCTACCGTCTATTTTTAGACTAGCACAAAAATAAGTGAAACTTGACAAATTATCCAATGGATGATGAAATTTTGCTGCTAAAAAAGTGGAGGTGCAAAAATATAAGTTTGCACCACTTTTAATTTTCACCATGGCTTAGCCAGCCATTGAGCCAGAGACAGAAGAAAGTCAATGAACTAACTAGACCAGACCCAGCTTCTATTGCATTAGTGTCTATGGGAGAGGCACCCCGTTAAGTAGATCGGAACCAACCATTTTTTTTCAATGGTAAATGGTCTGAGTGAACCATCGTAATTTATCCACCATCTTTGCTGTATCCAAAGATTCTATTATTTAGCTCAGCAGTCACAACTTGCAAACTTTGCAGGTGGTTATGAATAATAAACAATGCCATGCTGGTGGGTGGTATGGTACCATTCAAATAAAACCCAGCCCTGAAACAAAAAAACATAGCCTTTTGTTAACAACACTGTCATCTCAGATTTTCAAAATATGCTTTTCAACCATAGCTACACAAGCATTTGTGTAAGAGTATTGATAGCTAGCATAGCATTAAGCCTAGCATTTAGCAGGCAACATTTTCACAAAAACAAGAAAAGCATTCAAATAAAATAATTTACCTATGAAGAACTTCGGATGTTTTCAATGAGGAGACTCTCGGTTAGATAGCAAATGTTCATTTTTTCCAAAAAGATTATTTGTGTAGGAGAAATCGCTCCGTTTTGTTCATCACGTTTGGCTAAGAAAAAAATCTGAAAATGCAGTCTCTACAACGCCAAACTTTTTACCAAATTAACTCCATAATATCGACAGAAACATGGCAAACGTTGTTTAGAATCAATCCTCAAGGTGTTTTTCACATATCTATTCGATGATAAATCATTCGTGGCAGCTGTGTTTCTCCTCGAAGCAAACTGAAAAAGACACGCAGCTGGAGATTACGCAATAATTGTGACGGAGGACACCAAGCGGCCACCTGGTAGATGTAGTCTCTTAAGGTCAATCTTCCAATGATTTGCCTACAAATACGTCACAATGCTGTCGACACCTTGGGGAAACGACAGAAAGTCTAAGCTCATTCGTGACCCATACACAGCCATATAAGGAGACATTGGAACACAGCGCATTCAAAATCTGGGGCACTTCCTGTATGAAATTTCATCTTGGTTTCGCCTGTAGCATTAGTTCTGTGGCACTCACAGACAATAACTTTGCAGTTTTGGAAACGTCAGTGTTTTCTTTCCAAAGCTGTCAATTGTATGCATATTCGAGCATCTTTTCGTGACAAAATATCTTGTTTAAAATGGGAACGTTTTTTTATCCATAAATTAAAAGAGCGCCCCCTATATCCAAGAAGTTAACTTCTTACGGCTTAGATCCCGCTAACGGGATTGATAAAAGATACAAGGGTTATGCATGGAACTTTAGATAAACTTCTCCTTAATGCAACCGCTGTGTCAGATTTTTTTAGAACGACGGAAAAAGCACACCATGCAATAATCTGAGTATGGCGCTCAGACACAAAAACAAGCCATACAGATACCCGCCATGTTGTGGAGTCAACAGAAGTCAGAAATAGCATTATAAATATTAACTTACCTTTGATCTTCATCAGAATGCACTCCCAGGAATCCCAGTTCCACAATAAATGTTTGTTTTGTTCGATAAAGTCCATCATTTATGTCCAAATACCTCATTTTTGTTTGGCCAAACGAAAAGTCAAAAAGATCCGTTACATTTTGTAGAAACATGTCAAACGATGTATAGAATCAATCTTTAGGATGTTTTTAACATAAATCTTCAATAATGTTTCAACCGGAGAATTCCTTGTCTTTAGAAATGCAATGGAACGCAGCTACCTCTCACGTGCGCATGCCTGACTGAGATTATGGCCTTGGTACCAGACCTCTGGTTGAAGCAGCTCTCATTCTCTCCTCCTTCACAGTAGAAGCCTCAAACAAGGTTCTAAAGACTGTTGACATCTAGTGGAAGCCTTAGGTAGAGCAATCGGACCAAATTTACACAGTCTTGGATAGACAAAGAGTTGAAAAACTACAAACCTCAGATTTCACACTTCCTGGTTGGATTTTGTCTCAGGTTTTTGCCAGCCATATGAGTTCTGTTATACTCACAGACATCATTCAAACAGTTTTAGGAACTTCACTGTTTTCTATCCAAATCTACTAATAATATGCATATGCATAATATTCTTCTTGGCCTGAGTTGCAGGGAGTTTACTCTGGGCACCTTATTCATCCAAGCTACTCAATACTGCTCCCCAGCCATAAGAAGTTAAAGCTAGTGAGGGAGATAAGTGTTTCCAGTTGGAGAGGTGGCCAAAGTAGAAATTGGCTTTGGGGGTGACAAGTGAGAGCGTACAGGTCGCAGTGGTGGGTAGTATATGGGGCTTTGTTGACAAAACGGATGGCACTGTGATAGACTGAATCCAATTTGTTGAGTAGGGTGTTGGAGGCTATTTTGTAAATGCCATCGCCAAATTCGAGGATCGGTAAGATGGTCAGTTTTACGAGGGTATGTTTGGCAGCATGAGTGAAGGATGCTTTGCAGCAAAATAGGAAGCCGATTCTAGATTTAACTTTGGATTAGAGATATTTCATGTGAGTCTGGAAGGAGAGTTTACAGTCTAACTATAACATAACAGGTATTTGTAGTTGTCCACATATTCTAAGTCAGAACCGTCCAGAGTAGTGATGCTGGACGGGCGGGCAGGTGCAGGCAGCGATCGGTTGAAGAGGATGCATTTAGTTTTTACTTGTATTTAAGAGCAGTTGGAGGCCATGGAAGGAGAGTTGTATGGTATTGAAGCTCATCTGGAGGGTTGTTAACACAGTGTCCAAAGAAGGGCCAGAAGTATACAGAATGGTGTCATCTGTGTAGAGGTGGATCAGAGACTCACCAGCAGCAAGAGTGACATCATTGATATATACAGAGAAGAGAGTCGGCCCAAGTATTGAACCATGGGGCACCCCCATAGACTGTCAGAGGCCCGGACAACAGGCCCTCAGGTTTGACACACTGAACTCTGTCTGAGAAGTAGTTGGTAAACCAGGCGAGGCAATAATTTGAAAAACCAAGGAATTAATCTATAACATTCCCTGATCAAATTTACTCTCAGTTTGACTGTCAAAATATTTTATGTTAAAAAAATCTGCGACTCTGAAAATGGTGGTCTTCACGCTTTTGAGCTTGATTTGGTGGTCCTTGGAATGGAAAAGGTTGGAACCGCTGATCTATGTTGCATACTGGCAGACAGTATATACAGTCAGGTCCAAAATAATTTGCACCCTTGATAAAGATGAGCAAAATAGACTTTATTTTATACTGAGCTATATTTTATGCTAATTTAAAATATATATTTTATACTAGGCTAATTCAATTTCTCAGAAGAATAGATTTAGTTTAACACGTTTTTTTTGGTCTCAAAGATGGGTGTCAAAATGATTGGCACCCCTGTTTTCAAGACCTCACCTTGCGAGGATAGCGGCACTGAGCCTTTTTTCTTAAATGTTTTATGAGATTGACCATCCGAGTCTTAGACCATCCGTCCATACAGAATCTATCCAGATCCTTGATATCAATGTAGAAAATAGTAAAAATAAATAAACCCTAGAATGAGTAGGTGTGTCCAAACCTTTGACTGGTACTCTACATCGGTCCATTATCTATTCTACATACTTTATGGTTTTAGTTGTTTTAAGTTTACACTGACAACGTTTTCTAACAGAAAATACCTTATTGATATAAGTTGAGACCCTTTGCTATTGGACTCGAAATTGAGCTCCGGTGCATCCTGTTTCCATTGATCATCTTTGAGATGTTTCTACAACTTGGATTCCACATGTGGTAAATTCAATTGATTGTACATGATTTGGAAAGGCGCACACCTGTCTATATAAGGTCCCACAGTTGACAGTAGATATCAGATCAAAAACCAAGCCATGAGGTTGAAGGAATTGTCCGTAGAGCTCCGAGACAGGATTGTGCCAAGGCAAAGATCTGGGGAAGGGTACCAAAACATTTATGAGCATTGAATGTACCCAAGAACACAGTGGCTTCCGTCATTCTTAAATGGAATAAGTTTGGAACGACCAAGACTCTTCCTAGAGCTGGCCACCCGGCCAAACTGAGCAGTCGGGGGAGAAGGGCCTTGGTCAAAACGTAACCAAGAACACAATGGTCACTCTGACAGAGGCCTTTTATGGTAGAGTGGCCAGACGGAAGCCCCTCCTCAGTAAAAGGCACATGACAGCCCTTTTGGAGTTTGCCAAAAGGCACCTAAAGACTCTCTGACCATGAGAAACAAGATTCTCTGTTCTGATGAAAACAAGGTTGAACTCTTTGGCCTGAATGCCAAGCATCACTTCTGGAGGAAACCTTGCACTTTCACTATGGTGAAGCATGGTGGTGGCAGAATCATGCTGTGGGGATGTTTTTCAGTGGCAGGGACTGGGAGACTAGTCAGGATTGAGGCAAATACGAATGGAGCAAGGATCAGGGATCATTGACGAAAACCTGCACCAGGGCTCTCGGGACCTCACAGGGGCGACGGTTCACCTTCCAACAGGACAACGACCCTAACCGCACAGCCAAGACCACACAGGATTGGCTTCGGGACATGTCTCTGAATGTCCTTGAGTGGCCCGGCCAGGGCCTGGACTTAAACCTGATCGAACATCTTTTGAGAGACCTGAAAATAGCTGTGCAGCAACGCTCCCCATCCAAGCTGACATAGCTTGAGAGGATCCGCAGAGAAGAATGAGAGAAACTCCCCAAATACAGGTGTGCCAAGCTTGTAGTGTCATACCCAAGAAGAGTCAAGGCTGTAATCGCTGCTTGGACCATCGGGTTCTTGGTCATGGCCCTGACTAAGGCCCTTCTCCGATTGCTCAGTTCGGCCGGGCGAGAGACTTTGTGCTTCCGAACCACAATTCCTTTAACATCATGGCATGGTTTTTGCCATGATGTGGGACCTTAACATAGGAAGGTGTGTGCTTTTCCAAATTATGTCCAATCAATTAAACTTGGACTCCAAGTTGTAGAAACATCTCAAGGATAATCAATGAAATAGGATGCACCTGAGCTCAATTTTCAGTCTCTTGGCAAGGGTCTGAATACTTATGTAAACAAGGCATTTCTGTTATTTATTTTTATAAAATGTTTATATTTTGGGGGGGGAGTGGCTTCAATGATTTAGCAGAGGAAAACCAAGTCTGACTGAGGAGACTGATATTGGTCAACGATGATACTTCACCTAATCCATTACCAATCTACTGACTGACACTGACAAAACTACTAATATGGTGCACAATAATCTATCCTCCCCCAGTTGGAGTTGAGATGCAGCTCAGCTTACTCTTTAGACATAAATATTGCAGCTGCACAATGCCTCAAAAGCACTGACTCACCTGGGGTGTCCTTCCTTTCCTTGTGTGAGAAAGATGGACACGGATATGAAATCATCCATCTGTCCTTCCTCAGGTGGTTTGGGTCTCAAGCCATGCTCAACCTGAGCCCCTGATCAGTGCAGCAAAAGCCCGCCCGGCTCAAAACTGAGCCAGGATGTCCAGTAGCTCGGGCTACCCCCCTACCCAGGGGAGCTTCAGCAGCGAGCAGAGCCGCTACCCACCACACTCTGTCCAGTACACCTTCAGCACCACACGTCACCAACAGGTAAGAAACTGTGCATGAAGTAACATCATAACTCTCTCGCACTGCATCTCTTGCTATGTTTTTCTTACACCTACTACCAGCAAGAATGACTTTCTCTCTCTTCATACAAATTATTAACTATTACAAGATTCCCCAACTGGCAGCCCGTGGGCTGAATTTGACACGTGGGCAATTTTTATTTGGCCCCCCACGTTTAAAAAAACAACAACCAGTTTCTGTACATCCTGGGGTATACGTAGTGCTGTAAGTGCACACAAGGGGCGCTATAGTAGTATTATTATTATTATTATTATTATTATTATTTAGGCAACTGGGGTGTTGATCCAGGAGGGGTTTGAATGTCTAGTCGCAAGCGCGTACTGATGGGACGCATGGGTAGATAGTGGGCCTGGGTGGGTAAGAATGGGAGGGTGAGACAAGCTTGGTTTTGGGAGGTGGAGTGGTGGTAGGCTGGGGGGGGGGGGGTTGGTTGGTTTGGGAGCGAGATGGAAGGATTTAATTATACTATAATATACACTACTTTTCAAAGGTTTGGGGTCACTTAGAAATGTCCTTGTTTTTGAAAGAAAATCTTTTTTTTTGTCCATTTACTATAACATCAAATAAATCAGAAATACAGTGTAGACATTGTTAATCTTCTAAATGACTATTGTAGCTGGAAACGGTGGAGGTGATATGATCCTTAACTATCCTCTCAAAGGACTTCATGATGACAGAAGTGAGTGCTACGCTGCGAAAGTCAATTTGTTACCTTTGCTTTCTTGGGTACAGGAACAATGGTGGACATCTTGAAGCAAGTGGAAACGGCCGACTGGGATAGGGAGAGATTGAATATGTCCGTAAACACTCCAGCCCGCTGGCCTGCGAATAATCATTATAACATAATCATCAATGCTTCATAGTTTTACATTGAAATTTACATTGAAATGAACTCGCTGTATGCGTGTACGCCTAAGTGTTGGGAATTTGGAGAGTACAGTAAAAGGCCTATGTTTTGAATTTAATTTGCAAGTGATAATAACTGTTTTGAGATTAATTAGCAGTTGACTGATAACCTAGGGTCCGTCTCTCTCAAACCTTTTCCTTGCAGTTGTAGCAACATAAAAATGATCCCAAAACACACAATCCACGAAGGTCATTTCATGTTTGTTAGGAATTGATTACAAATTTCTCAGACCCTGACTTATACCGAATGCAGTCAATGGTACATTTCTGGTTATTTACAACCCGTCTATGGACAAAATAACGGTTGTTGTTATCCTCTAGGTAAGCCTCAACTTTCTGTTAAGTGCATTGACATGTCAAGTTTTGTTTGTAGGTCACAGTGTCCTGATAGAAGACGATTTTTGTTTTCTAGTGTGATAGATTAAATAGATGTTAGAGTCATGTTTGACCAAGGTACTAAGGTGCTTGCTGAATCAAATCAAAATCAAATCAAATTTATATAGCCCTTCGTACATCCGCTGACATCTCAAAGTGCTGTACTGAAACCCAGCCTAAAACCCCAAACAGCAAGCAATGCAGGTGTAGAAGCACGGTGGCTAGGAAAAACTCCCTAGAAAGACCAAAACCAGAACCAGGCTATGAGGGGTGGCCAGTCCTCTTCTGGCTGATGAAGTGGTTGTGCCAATAACTGCAGTGAAGCTCCACCATAACCTCTGAAGTGTCTTGGTGCCTGTGTAAATGCAGCCAATGTGACTGTACAAATAGTTTTTTATTTACATCGTTAATAATCATCAAGTAGAGTAGTTTTCCCTTTTGATAGTGTCGATGTATCATAGACATAAATGTCTCTGAATATGCCTCTGGTGCAAGGACACCGATAGCTTTACTGTTCTCTTCACAACAGATCAAAGAGAAAAAATGCCTAATCCCTCTCATACAGCAAATGCATTACCTTGCATTCTAACATGCTGGATTCTGCAATGCTGCCCGTTTTGTTTTGCGTTATGGAAAGTATAGGGACCTACAAGTCATTTTATTATCTTAAACATAAAATTTAAAAAATGTTTTGGCGAAAGCTTTGTTTTGGTGATATGTGTTCTTGCTATGACTTGAAATGTGTTATCATCAGGCTGTGCAGACCTGCCCTGTTCACTGTGCCCAGACTGGCTGTCACCCACCATGTTATTATAGATAGCTTCCCATGTCATGACCTTGTGTGTGTGTGTGTGTGTGTGTGTGTGTGTGTGTGTGTGTGTAGGAGTTCACCGTCCCGGACTACCGAGGTCACCTGCAGGACCAGCAGGGTCGGCGAAGGCCTTCCTTGCTTTCTGAATTCCACCCTGGAACTGAGAGGTACGTAACCATACCAACAGCCACCTCCAATTTATACTTGACAAAATTATAAATGCAACAATTTAAACGATTTTACTGACTTACAGTTCATATAAGGAAATCAAGTCAATTGAAGTAAATTCATTAAACCCTAATCTATGGATTTCACATAACTGGGCATAGGCCCACCCACTGGGGAGCCAGCCACAGCCAATCGGAATGAGTTTTTCCCCACAAAAGGGCTTTATTACAGATAGAAATACTCCTCAATTTCATCAGCTGTCCGGGTGGTTCGTTTCATTCTCTAAAACGATGTTGCAATAATCAATGACCAGCAGCATACTGGTAGTAATACATCCAATAAATAATCATTTTAGCAGCATTATGTTGTCATCCAGAGTCACATATAATTATGTATTTATTTATTTTCCAAGCTATAGCACACAATATTTTACATACAGCAGGTTTTTAAAGGACCAAGGAGTTTGCTCTGCTTTGTATTTAAATTTTTGCCATGGAAAATAAATATCGGAATATTGGTTTAGTCATAGCCCTAGTACACTCCAGACCCATGTATTTACCATGAACAAAAATATAACGCCACATGTAAAGTGTTTCATAAGCTGAAATAAAAGATTCCAGAAATGTTCCATACACACAAAAACTTATTTCCTGCAAATTTTGTGCACAAATTTGTTTACATCCCTGTTAGTGAGCATTTCTCCTTTGCCAATATAATCCATCCACCTGACAGGTGTGGCATATCAAGAAGCTGAGCAAACAGCATGATGATCATTGTGCTGTGGACAATAAAAGCCCACTCTAAAATGTGCAGTTTTGTCATGCAACACAATCCCACAGATGTCTCAAGTTGAGGGAGTGTGCAATTAGCATGCTGACTGCTGGAATGTCCACCAGAGCTGTTGTCAGAACATTTTCTTTTCTTTTCTTTACAATTGTTATTTTGCCCATCTTAATCTTTTATTTTTATTGGCCAGTCTGAGATATGCTTTTTCTTTGCAACTCTGCCTAGGCCAGCATCCCGGAGTCGCCTCGTCACTGTTGACCTTGAGACTGGTGTTTTGCGGGTACTATTTAATGAAGCTGCCAGTTGAGGACTTGTAAGGCGTCTGTTTCTCAAACTAGACACTCTAATGTACTTATCCTCTTGCTCAGTTGTGCACCGGGGCCTCCCATTCCTCTTTCTATTCTGGTTAGGGCCAGTTGGCGCTGTTCTGTGAATGGAGTAGTACACAGCGCTGTACCAGATCTTCAGTTTCTTGGCAATTTCTCACATGGAATAGCCTTAATTTCTCAGAACAAGAATAGACTGATGAGTTTCAGAAGAAAGTTCTATGTTTCTGGCCATTTTGAGCCTGTAATCGAACCCACAAATGCTGATGCTCCAGATACAACTGGCCTTCTTTAGACTAGTTGAGTATCGCTTCTTTAATCAGGACAACAGTTTTCAGCTGTGCGAACATAGTTCCAAAGGGGTTTTCAAATGATCAATTAGCCTTTTTAAAATGATCAACTTGAACTTGGATTAGCTAACACAACGTGGCATTGGAACACAGGAGTGATGGTTGCTGATAATGGGCCTCTCTCTGAACACCTATGTAGATATTTAATAAAAAATCTGCCATTTCCAGCTACAATAGTCATTAACAATATCTACACTGTATTTCTGATGAATATGATGTTATTTTAATGGACAAAAATGTCCGTAATTCTTTTTTGCAAATTTGCAAAAAGGACATTTGTAAGTGACCCCAAACTTTTGAACTGTTGTGTAAATCTGTGGTTTGTTTCCTTGCCACGTTACTAATGAGAATTGCAATACTGGTATCGTCCCCACCACGCCAGGCCTCCAGAGAGACGTCATGGCTATGAGCAACAGTTCCACACAGTGTCACCTCCCAGCAGCAGACCGACGGACATGAGGCCCTGGAAGCCAAGCGGCCTCGCATGGAGACCGTCTCTGAGGCCCACTTTTCCCACAATGCCCTGTCCGGAGGCATCATTCTGCCCCTGCAGTCCCACCAGGTCCAGGACAGCCTCAGAGCCTCCGGAGGGGAGGTCAAGAAGGTGGGCTCTGCCTATTTCTAATAAAGACATGGAGAACTATTGCTAAAGCAATGTATTAAAACCCTCAGTGACTTTCAGTATGTTTGAGGGCATCACTTTGTGCAAGGTACAGAAAGGCTAATCTAGATCACATATTGAATATTTATATGGGATACAAGTTGATTTGTAGATTCTGTACAGTCCGTCTGAGTGATTCTGTGACTACATTGCAGTCAGACTGTACATGTTTGAGACTGCAATCTATTGAACCCACATTGACTGCAGTGGATTCACTTTCTTTGTCTGTGTTCCAGGAGACCCAGTTCAGTGGCATGAAAGCCGAGTCTCAGTCCCCAGGAGGGCTGCACCGTGTGGGGGAGGAGCAGGACGGCTCGCCCTCCAAACTGTCCAAGGAGGAACTGATCCAGAGCATGGACCGTGTGGACAGAGAAATCGCTAAAGTGGAGCAGCAGATCTTCAAACTGAAGAAGAAGCAGGTGGGTTAGGCCACTTGTGACGTGACACACTACTTGCCTGCCCCAGACCTGTTGGAAAGATTAATATTCGGTGATTTGTGTCGATGGGAAATCTTTTCTATCTTGGATTTCTAGCTATTAACATAATATTGGAGTAGATCTTAACACTGCCCTTCAACCAAATGCAGCAACATTACATATAATTGAATGTTGATTGAACCAAACAAATGTATTTTTATCACTCATTCATACCCTCTAATACCAACGTGTTTCACAAGATGTTATAAACAAGTTAAAAGCCTCTTGTCTCCGTGACAAGGAGGTGGAACTGAGCCAGTCCATTGTGTAAGTGAGTCAGGCAGGGTGAAAGGGCCTCCAGCTAAGCCTACAGGTTAGGTAGTCGTCCCAGAAAGGACCACTCTCCTCCAGGCAGCGCTACAGGTTGCCCCCCTGTCTTCACTGCTGCGTTTGAAGGCAAATCTCTGGGTCTCTTAAGTTGCTTACCACTGGAGTACAGGTCAGCTAGCTTGTTGCACACCTATGTCTGCTTTGAATTACTTGCTCCCAGAAGACGGTGAATATCTGGAGCTATGGGATTATTCACAATATCAAGCTCTCTTCCTGACCTGGTGAAGGGATAAATAACTCGCTTTTTTGTTGGGATTTGAGTTGGAGAGCAAAAAACAGTTGCTGTCTTTTTGGAATCCCTACTCGTTAGACAGGAATGTGGCTTTGGGAGAAAGGCAATTTTTGTGTTTTCCTAAGGCTTTTCCCAGGATTTTCGGGGAATTATTTATTTATTCAAGGTATTCCAGGAGCTCCTAATCTCGGGTGGCCTTTTGTAACCTAGTTGTTTACATAACCTTTAGCATGTAAACACATGGACACCAGTTCAACTAACACACACACACACACAAGTTCAACTATCAGTCAGCAGAGTGAGTCTCAGAGAGTGCAGGGACCAGCATGTCAGTTACATTACAGAGCTCTTAAAATATATATATTTTTTAAACAAGCATGAGCCTCGCATATCAGAGACTGGAATCGGATTAGCATCGTTGAGTTGAAATGGAGCCTTGTTCTCCTGCCCAGCCACCACCATGAGCTGTATAGAGGTGGAATTAGAAAACATGAACATTTTGTTTGAAAACTCGCAGCATGAAACCCATGTCTTATTCTTTAACTGTATGATTTATGGAGGAGAGGAAGTTTCCCATATAATTGTTGTGTGTGTGTGAGCACACTCATTTGTTAACTGTTATGTGTTGTCTTATAGCAACAACTGGAGGAGGAAGCGGCGAAGCCAGTGGAGCCAGAAAAGCCGGCGACCCCTCCCCCCATACCACAGGAACACAACAAACACCGCAGCATCGTCCAGATCATCTATGACGAGAACAGGGTGGGGTTACCGGGGAATCCTGTACACCCACTGTACTCCTACTGTACTCACTCACTCACCTCTACTACCCCTGCCACTACTACACAAGGCAGCTCTTTCAATGTGTCTGGTGGTCTTACCATGCATATATGAGCGATTCACAATATTTCTTTGATTGTTTTCTCTAAATAAGTTTTTCTTCTCAATTAAAGGTCAATACACTGCATTTCAAACAGCAAGCAATAATCGAATGAATTCAGGGCTTTTAAAATTATACCTAGGCTAAATATAAGCGTTTCACAACCGTAAGACACACTAATAATTAAATTATTTTCTCAAAATAGTTTAATCTGCCCTTTTACAATAATCACTCTTATAATAATCACTCTGAAACGGAACCTTTTTGTTACACATTTAACCAGAACCATGCACAATGCATATCCACTAATAATGACCAACTTATTGTAGCAGCACTAATAAATGACTGTTTATGAGACCTGGGTCTCAAAAAGTTTAATTTCTCAAGCACAAGCCCACGTGCTAGTGAGTAGCCAACTAATCTTTTATATTTCAAGTCTAGCCAACTTGAATCTATTTGCTAGCTAACAAGGTAGAACTGTTAGAACAGACCTTCTTGTCCGTTCACCTGTTTGAACAGCAAGCTAGCCTGTCCGCTTTGTTTTTAGACGTTGAAATCAAGTGGCCTAACTGGATAAGAAGATGCTTATTTCTCAGAATGAGAACGAGTTGCCAATTCCTGATACAAATGTGTATTTCTTATGCTCATTGCAAATTTATAAAACACAGACGAGACAGCTAGCACATAACTCTGTGGATAAAATGCTGCTAGGGGTACGTGGTACCGCAATGCCGTGCGCAACAAACTGAACATAAATTTTCCAAATCAATGTTTTCTGATACTCTTGTTTTAGTAGGGTCTGCTCTGCTCAATATTTTGAATTGAGACATACGGGTATTGTTATAAAGGTTAAGTTCTCTATTATAGGAAAATAATGACAATGTGTTTTGGTGTCCATATGACCGCTGCATTTGAGGTTTGGTCCAACATAAAATAATGAGTTGAAACTAATTATTTTCAGAGGAAGCAATCTTTCATCTTTTGTTGTTGTGAGTGGTAGGGGAAGGGGCTTGGGGTGGGGTGGGTGGTGCACAGAAGGAGTGAAGGAGACAAGACCAAAAAGACAACATGAGAACAAGCGGACATAAACTCCCTTGCTATACAAGTATTTGGAATTTTGCCCTAAAAGATCAATTAGAATGAACTCTATATTGCCTGGTGCTAACCACACTTTACTTTTATCTAATAAAATTGTTTTGATCACATACACATTGTTAGCAAATGTTATTACGAGTGTAGCGAAATGCTTGTGCTTCTAGTTCCGACAGTGCAGCAATATCAATCTAACATGTAACAATCACACAACTAACTAATACACACAAGTGTGTATATATATATATATGGATGAGCAATGACAGAGTGGCATAGGCAGATGCAATAATGGTATAAAATACAGTTACATGAGATGAGTAATGCAAGATATGTAAACATTAAAGTGACTAGCGATCCATGTATTAAAGTGGCCAATGATTTCAAGTGTAGGCAGCAGCCTCTCTGTTTTTAGTGATGGCTGTTTAACAGTCTGATGACTTTGAGATAGAAGCTGTTTTTCAGTCTCTCGGTCCCAGCTTTGATGCACCACTCATGGTTTTTGATGCACCATACATGCTCAAATTTATGAAAGTGGAGGGTAACAATTATGCATAACTGTACTTAAATCTTAAGCATGAAGCACACTGAGAATCTCACTGCTGATAGGTACTTAACTTGACTTTAAGCGAATCAAATAGCATGAATATGCTAGCGGACCTTAGCTAGCTAGCTAAACATTTGGCTATGGGCTGGCACTGGGATTATGGAAAGTGAATTAAATCTTTCCATTGTCATCTTGCTAGGCAGTTATCTAGCTGTGGCCATTTTTTTATTTAACCTTTTATTTAACTAGGCAAGTCCGTGAAGAACAAATGATTATTTCCAAGACCGCCTACCAGAAGGCAAAAGGCCTCCTATGGGGATGGGATTTAAAAAAATAAAAAATATAGGACAAAACACACACATAAAGAGAGACCTAAAGACGACAACACAGCATGGTAGCAACACAACATGGCAGCAGCACAAAACATGGTACAAACATTATTGGGCACAGACAACAGCACAAAGAGCAAGAAGGAAGAGACAACAATAAATCACGCAAAGCAGCCACAACTCGGTAATAATGTCCATGATTGAGTCTTTGACTGAAGAGATGGAGATAAAACTGTCCCGTATTTAATGAAGCTGCCAGTTGAGGACTTGTGAGGTGTTTGTTTCTCAAACTAGACACTAATGTACTTGTCCTCTTGCTCAGTTGTGCACCGGGGACTCCCACTCTTTCTATTCTGGTTAGAGCCAGTTTGTGCTGTTCTGTGAAGGGAGTTGTACACAGCGTTGTACGAGATCTTCAGTTGGCAATTTCTCGCATTGAATAGCCTTAATTTCTCAGAACAATTATAGACTGATGAGTTTCAGAAGAAAGTTCTTTGTTTCTAGCCATTTTGAGCCTGTAATCAAACCCACAAATGCTTATGCTCCAGATACTCAACTAGTCTAAAGAAGGCCTGTTTGATTGCTCCTTTGATCAGCACAACAGTTTTCAGCTGTGCGAACATAATTGCAAAAGGGTTTTCTAATGATCAATTAGCCTTTTTAAAATGATCAACTTGGATTAGCTAATACATCGTGCCATTGGAACACAGGAGTGATGTTTGCTGATAATGGGCCTCTGTACGCCGATGTAGACATTCCATTAAAAATCAGCCATTTACAGCTCCAATAGTAATTTAGAACATTAACAATGTCTACACTGTATTTCTGATCAATTTGATATTATTTTAATGGACAAATTTTTTTTTTGCTTTTCTTTCAAAACAAGGACATTTGTAAGTGACCCCAAACTTTTGAACGGTAGTGTATGTGTGTTTTAGCAGAGGGAAAGGGAAGGCGGGACTGTGTGTGTGGGTAACTAGTTCATGTCTGTGTTCTCGCAAGACCGCCTGCATCCTCAGCCAGCCATTAACCCTTTTAGCGGGAAAGCCTCTCCTCAGCCCAGACTGTGAGAGCAGAGCCACGTAGAACATTCCCCCTGTAGCCTTGGTTATATGCCACAGCAGTTTCTGGGCAGAGTTTTTATGAAAAGGTGTGTGTGTGTATATATATATATATATATATATATATATATATATGTATATGTGTGTGTGTGTCATTTTGTTTTTATGATTTTTTTTATTGCGTAGATACAAGAGATCTGTCGCTAGTGCCAATGTCTATTAATTATTCTATACCAGAAGATAATTTTGGCTTTGTATTGTCTCCTCTTCAAACAACACAGTTTATACATTTTTCATGCATAATTTGGACAAAAGCTTAAACACAGACACATTACTATTAGTTGTGTAAAATAGTTTGGAGATACATGGAAGATAACATACACCAGAGCCTTTTGTTTGGTCGCTCTTCCTCATCTGTTTGAGCTTCTTATTGAAACTCTTGTTGGGCGACAGGTAGCCTAGCGGTTATGATCTTTGGGCCAGTAACCGAAAGGTTGCTGGTTTGAATCCCAGAGCTGATTAGGTGGAAAATATGTTGATGTGCCCTTGAGCAAGGCACTTCACCCTAATTGTTCCTGTATGTCGCTCTGGATACGAGTGTTTGCTGAATGACTAAAGTGTCAATGTAATAACCTTGCCTGGCAATAATCTCCATTGGCTTTCCTCTTTTGGGCAGGCAGATTCACCACACAGTGCTGCCTGGGAAAGAGACGCTGTATTTTCAGACTTCAGACACTTAGGAAGACAGAACTGGATTTATTTTTTCCATAGATCCCTACTTTGTATACATACATACAGTTGAAGTCGGACGTTTAAGTACACTTAGGTTGGAGTCATTAAAACTCATTTATCAATCACTCCACAAAATTCTTGTTAACAAACTGTGGTTTTGGCAAGTCGGTTAGGACATCTACCTTGTGCATGACACAAGTAATTTTTCCAAAAATTGTTTACAGACAGATTATTTCACTTATTCACTGTATCACAATTCCAGTGGGTCAAAAGTTTACTTACATTAAGTTGACTGTGCCTTTAAATAGCTTGGAAAATTCCAGAAAATTATGTCATGGCTTTAGAAGCTTCTGATAGGCTAATTTACACAATTGAGTCAATTTGAGGTGTACCTGTGGATGTATTTCAAGGCCTACCTTCAAACTCAGTGCCTCGTTGCTTGACATGATGGGAAAATCAAAAGAAATCAGCCAGGATCTCAGAAAAAAATTTGTAGACCTCCACAAGTCTGGTTCATCCTTGGGAGCAATTTCCAAACGCCTGAAGGTACCACGTTCATCTGAACAAACAGTACTCAAGTATAAACACCCTGGGACCACGCAGCCGTCATACCGCTCAGGAAGGAGGCGTTCGGTCTCCTAGAGATGAACGTACCTTGGTGTGAAAAGTGCCAATCAATCCCAGAACAGCAGCAAAAGACCTTGTGAAGATGCTGGAGGAAACGGGTACAAAAGTATCTATATTCACAGCAAAATTAGTCCTATATCGACGTAACCTGAATGGCCGCTCAGCAAGGAAGAAGCCACTGCTCCAAACCGCCATAAAAAAGCCAGACTACGGTTTAACTGCACATGTGGACAAAGATCATACTTTTTGGAGTACTGTCCTCTGGTCTGATGAAACAAAAATAGAACTGTTTGGCCATAATGACCATCATTATCTTTGGAGGAAAAAGGAGGAGGCTTGCAAGCCGAAGAACACCATCCCAATCGTGAAGTACTGGGGTGGCAGCATCAAGTTGTGGGAGTGCTTTGCTGCAGGAGAGACTGGTGCACTTCACAAAATAGATGGCATCATAAGAGAGGAAAATTAAATGTATATATTGAAGCAACATCTCAAGACATCAGTCAGGAAGTGAAAGCTTGGTTGCAAATGGGTCTTCCAAATGGACATTGACCCCAAGCATACTTCCAAAGTTGTGGCAAAATGGCTTAAGAACAACAAAGTCAGGGTATTGGAGTGGCCATCAGAAAGCCCTGACCTCAATCCTATAGAAAATTTGCGGGCAGATCTGAAAAAGCATGTGCGAGCAAGGAGGCCTGCAAACCTGACTCAGTTACACCAGCTCTGTCAGGAGGAATGGGCCAAAATTCACCCAACTTATTGTGGGAAGGTTGTGGAAGGTTACCCTAAACGTTTGACCCAAGTTAAACAATTTAAAGGCAATGCTACCAAATACTAATTGAGTGTATGTAAACTTCTGACCCACTGGGAATGTGATGAAAGAAATTTAAGCTGAAATAAATCATTCTCTCAATTATTATTCTGACATTTCACATTTTTTAAATAAAGTGGTCATCCTAACTGACCTAAGACATGGAATTTTTACTAGGATTAAATGTGGAATTGTGAAACTTGTGAAACTGATTTTAAATGTATTTGGCTAAGGTGTATTTAAACGTCCGACTTCAACTGTACATACATACATACATACATGCTGCTTTTTCATGTTTGTGTGTGTGCTGAGGAAAAAGAAAGGGCCAAAAAATAAATCAATAAATGTCATACCATTGCATGGTTGAGGGGAAAAATATATATTTAGCAAATGATTGTATCCAACTAGTTATTGTCCTACGCTGTCAATAGATTTTGCAGCTGTAATTGAACAAATGGAACCACAGAGCCTGCAGCCCACATTGTGTGTTCAGTCACCAAGGACTACTACTTTGAGTAAAAGGTTTATTCTATTTTGATCTGTACTAACTATCATTATATTGTCTTTTTTTTTTTGCCAGAAAAAAGCTGAAGAGGCCCATAAGATATTTGAAGGTCTTGGTCCCAAGGTTGAACTGGTAGGTGGTTGGGGGTATTCTGAATGGTTGAATGATTATTGTTTCCTAGATAGTGTGTTCGGAAAGTATTCAGACCCCTTCACTTTTTCCAGATTTTTCCCCCTCAATCTACATACAATACCTAATAATGACAAGGTGAAAACAGGTTTTTAGAAATGTTTGCTAATTTATAAAAAATATAAAACAAATACCTTATTTACGTAAGTATTCAGACCCTTTGCTATGAGACTCAATTCCATTGATCATCCTTGTGATGTTTCTACAACTTGATTGTCGTCCACATGTGGTAAATTCAATTGATTGGACATGATTTGGAAAGGCACACACCTGTCTATATAAGGTCCCACAGTTGACCGAGCAAAAACCAATCCATGAGATCGAAGGAATTGTCCTTAACGCTCTCAGACAGGATTGCGCCTTGGTCTTGGTTGTGACCAAGAAACCGATGCTCACTTTGACAGAGTTCCAGAGTTCCCCTGTGGAGATGGTTGTCCTTCTGGAATGTTCTCCCATCTCTACAGCACTCCACCAATCAGGCATTTTTGGTAGAGTGGCCAGACGCCTGCCACTCCAGTAAAAGGCAAATGAAGCCCTCTTGGAGTTTGCCTAAAGGACTTAGACCATGAGAAACAAACAAGTGGTGGCAGGATCATTCTGTGGGGATGTTTTTAGGCGGCAGAGACTGGGAGACCAGTCAGAATTGAGAGAAATATGTACTAAGCAGTACAGATGAAAACCTGCTCCAGAGCGCTCAGGACTTCAGATTGGGGCAATGGTTCACCTTCCGACAGGACAACGACCCTATGCACACAGGCAGGACAACGCAGGAGTGGCTTTGGGATAAGTCTCTGAATGTCCTTGAGTGGCCCAGCCAGAGTCCGTACTTGAACCCGATCTAACATCTCTGGAGAGACCTGAAAATAGCTGTGCAGTGACGCTCCCAATCCAACCTGACAGAGCTTGAGAGGATCTGCAGAGAATAATGGGAGAAACTCCCCAAATACAGGAGTGCCAAGCTTGTAACGTCATACCCAGGAAGACTCGAGGCTATAGTCGCTGGCGAAGGTGCTTCAACAATGTACTGAGTAAAGGGTCTGAATACTTATGTAAATATTTTATTTCAGTTTTTATTTTTAATACATAGAAAAATAAAAAACAGTTTTTGCTTTGCTATTATGGGGCATTGTGTGTAGATTAAAGGGGGAAAACATTTCAATCCGTTTTAGAATAATGCTGACAGTGGTAGAAGTGAAGGGATCTGAATACTTTTGAATGCAGTGTTAAGGTTCTTCGAGAACTGCATATAGTAGCAATGAATTATTAGCTATTACAATGCTTGTAGCTAATTACTTAAGTCATTACTTATAGACTGATTTCTTTCCCCCCTTTTTTTCTTAGCCCCTTTATAACCAGCCGTCGGATACTAAAGTATACCATGACAACATAAAGACGTGAGTATGCACTTTTGTTTCTTGCGTGTACAGTATATATAGAAGCATGTGTGTCAGGGTTTCAGATAGCCGGCTTTTGGCACCCAAAAATAATTATGGAAAGCTGATCAATAAAATTGACGCCGGACAATTGTCCGGAAGAAGGGAAAAAATCCCATTGCGAATACCAGTCGATGTAGCGTGAGAGCTGCTGCTACAGCTCATCAAATGGCTCGTTTGTTGCTGCTGGATGAAATATGTGCTTTCAGAAGCCTAATTGTTGCACAACAACTCTAAATGCAATCGCGTTTTAAAAACATTTTCAATGGCCATGATTTTATAAAGTGCTACTGTTTCTCAACTGGTAATTGATGCTTGCTTCCATTCGCCATTCAAGTTCATAGGCAACTAGACAGGTTGCTGTGTGTCACACACCACTTTGCGTTGAGCTGGGGAGACTATGCATTTTTAGAACATATAGGCTACTTAATTAGCCTATTTCTATCATGTTCTATTGTTTTTCTACTTTCTTTCATTGTCCAGTAGCCAAAGGCCCCTCCTTCTCTAATTCCTCATATTAATGGAGAGGTGGAAGGCAGATTATGTTGTTTCTTTATGTAGAGTTAAATAGGCATGTGTTGTGCACGTTATCTTGTCTAACTGTTTAGTCCTTCCATGGTATTTCTTACAGGATCCTTTTGTTGTTGTAGTGTTAACAGCAATAGTAGTGTCCCTATTAGAGGTTGACCCATTATGATTTTAACGCTAATACCGATTTATTGGAGGACCAAAAAAAGCCGATACCGATTTAATCGGACAATTTTTATATATTTGTAATAATAACAATTACAACAATACTGAATGAACACTTAAAATAAAAGTTTAACTTAAATAAAAATCTATTTAGTCTCAAGAAAATAATGAAACGTGTTCAATTTGGTTTAAATAATGCAAAAACACAGTGTTGGAGAAGAAAGTAAAAGTGCAATATGTGCCATGTAAAAAAGCTAACGTTTAAGTTCCTTGCTCAGAACATTAGAACATATGAAAGCTGGTGGTTCCTTTTAACATGAGTCTTCAATATTCCCAGGTAAGAAGTTTTAGGTTGTAGTTATTTCTTTCTATACCATTTGTATTTCATATACCTTTTGACTTTTGGATATTCTTATAGGCACTTCAGTATTGCCAGCCTAATCTCGGGAGTTGATAGGCTTGAAGTCATAAACAGCGCTGTGCTTCAAGCATTGCAAAGAGCTTCTGGCAAATGCTGAAAAGTGCTGTTTGAATGAATGCTTATGAGCCTGCTGCTGCCTACCACTGCTCAGTCAGACTGCTCTATCAATTATCAAATCATAGACTTAATTATAATATTAATAAACACACAGAAATACGAGCCTTAGGTCATTAATATGGTCAAATCCGGAAACGATAATTTCGAAAACAAAAGTTTATTCTTTCAGTGAAATACGGAACCGTTCCGTATTTTATCGAACGGGTGGCATCCATAAGTCTAAATATTGCTGTTACATTGCACAACTTTCAATGTTATGTCATAATTATGTAAAATTCTGGCAAATGAATTAGTCTTTGTTAGGATGAAATGGTCTTCACACGGTTCACAACGAGCCAGGCGGCCCAAACTGTTGCACCCTGACTCTGCTTGCATAGAATGCAAGTGAAGTGACACAATTTCCCTAGTTAATATTGCCTGCTAACATTAATTTATTTTAACTAAATATGCAGGTTTAAAAATATATAATTGTGTATTGATTTTAAGAAAAGCTTTTATGTTTATGGTTAGGTACACAACGACAGTGCTTTTTTTTCACGAATGCGCTTGTTACATCATCACCCGTTTGGCGAAGTAGGCTGTGATTCAATGATAAATAAACAGGCATTGATTATTTGCAACGCAGGACAAGCTAGTTAAAACTAGTAATATCATCAACCAATTGTAGTTAACTAGTGATTATGTTAAGATTGAATAAAAAAAATTAAGATGAGTTTTTAATGCTAGCTAGCAACTTACCATGGCCCCTTGCTGCACTTGCGTAACAGGTGGTCAGCCTGCCACGCAGTCTTCTCATGGAGTGCAATGTAATCGGCGTCCAAAAATGCAGTTTACCGATTGTTATGAAAACTTGAAAATCGGCCCTAATTATTCGGCCGTGCCGTTTTAACCGGTCGACCTTTAGTCTCTATAGGACCTAGCTTGGCGCACACCTCACTGAGCAAACCGTTTTTCTCTCTCTCCCAGTAATCAAGTGATGAGGAAGAAGCTGATTCTGTTTTTCAAGAGAAGGAACCATGCTCGTAAACAAAGGGTAAGTCTCTCTCCCTGCTGTTGAGGGCTGCAAGGGAAGGAAACTTCAAGGCATGTGCTGGATGCTATGACCAAAATACAGAGACTCTCACACACACACACACACGGACAGCCTCACGGACAGACTGACCGACATGCTGTGCTCTCATAGAGATGACCCAAACTGACCATGGACAATAATAATTTGATAGTTTAACCCAATGGCAAGCTCTTTTACTCTATGCATGTACTGTATGTTAAACTGCATCACATTCCTCAATTTGGTGTAATTTTAATGTCTTCTGGCACCAATTGAATTTGAAAGCAATGGGTGGCTTGAATTTATATGCCCACTTATTGGTTTCATAATTTGTTTGACACGTTTCTAACACTTTGGGCTGTCCCCGACAAAAGAAAATCTTGGTCCACCGAAAGTCGTCTATTCTTTCGACTATTTGATTGATCTAAATTTTTGAATGTGTATTTTTCCATCTATAGACACACCTTTATGTGTTTTGAATAAAATCAACTAAATATACATTGAGGTTCTCTGATGCTTTAAGCACTTTGCTTGATGAAATATGACACAAATGACTCGAGGGAGCCAAAGATCAAGATAACCAGAAGAAAATAAACTTAACCTGACCTGCTCTTACTTACTTTTTAAGATTCTGCCATTTCTCTCCCGAAGTTACCGGTAACCTTTCTCAGTTGGAATGGAAATTTATCTTACCATTTCTACCGATCTGTGTGCCAGTTAGTGGTTTTCATATGCACATTTTCGTGGAACAGTTTAATTTAATTTATAATAACTTCTTCGTATCTCAATCATTTGTCATGTGGTTTATCAAAATTCTATCCAAGTCGAAATGAAAGTGATGCAAATTTAATTTACTTCTATTGCCATTGCCAACTATGTAAAAATACCCAGTAAAGCCAGCAAATATAAACATGGTAGCCTGCAGGTAGAAAATGTCCTTATGAAAATAGATATCGTATAAATCACATTGCCTACGAATGGTCTATCTGCAACGAACTTGAAACATTTTATCAACTGTTAACTTGGGTCCAGCCCGAAGCTTAAGCTAGCAAACTTGCAACATTTTATAAAATATTCCGGGCCCTCAGTCTCCCGCACTGGTGAGCTCGGGACAGACACAGCTGTAGGCTATTTGCGCAAGGGAATCGAAGTAATCAGGTCGGACTATTTTATGACGTTTCCACTGGATCAAAGCATGACGTTTTTCCCTTTCATGCTGAGTGGTTATCTAAATGGGGAGAGCTGGAAAGATTTTTCAAATACATTAAGGAACTATTGTCATTCTCAATGGATGTAAAAACAGACTTAGTTTGCTTGCTGTTTGAGGAGAAGAAAACATTACTTTCAGAAGATCCACAGCTCATTAGTGGTAGTGCATTAAAGCCAATCAGAAATATTATCAGATTCCCAAATGGGTACATTTATATGCCTTACATTTGCTCGCAGGCCAGGCAGCCTATAGGCCTACTTCTATGCGTAATCAGGTGCGCGTCTGAACTCAATATTGACAGGAGTGCTCCAAACAACAGACAATGACAAAACTCACATATGGAATGAAATGAACCAAAACATGTTACTCACAAGTGTAGCATAGGTTGTTGCACTCTGCAAACAGTGTCCACTCCAAAAATGAGAATGATAAAAGACTGGAATAATATATTGAACGAATTAACAGAAGTTTTCGCAACCAAACAAACATTGTAGATTAGAAATGATAGAAATGAACGATAAATGTACTACTGGTGATATATGTCATAGGGAATTGATAAACACTAACAATCAAACAATGAATGTGCACAAATTGGCATCAGAGATCGCATTCTGGAGAGAGACGTCCATTTTGTATTTTAGCCACACCCCTTCTTTTTGGACTGTGCCATCCCCGCGGCCTCTGCAATGGATTAGTTCACTGAGATGGACACGAATAAGACAGGTGTCTCGTGTGCCATTAAAATTAAGATATATTTTTAGATTTGTTACTACTCAACAACAACAACAACTCTGTCGACCAAACAATCGCCCAGTCGACTAATTAGGGTCATCCCTAGTAACTTTAACTGTTTGAACAGGCTATCTCCTAGGGCTGGGCGATACACCTAAAAACATATGGGCATTTCACATTATATACAGTCTCTAAAAATAAAAATAAGTCTCTAAATAAGCTTCGGTGTACAATTAAAGGTCAAATACACTGCGTTTCAAACAGTCATCAATAATCGAATGAATTCAGGTGTGAAATTAGGCTAAATATAAGCCCTACTAATTTCATTATTTTTTTAATAATAATAATAATAATAACTGATCTGGCTTTCAAGTCTGTCAATGAAAAATGCCATTTTTGTTACAAATTTAACCAGAACCAAGCATAATCCACATTCACTAATAATGACTAACTTCTTGTAGCAGGCATTATAGGAAATTAAGACATGTCTCATAAACAGTCTCTCAAGCACAAGCCCACGTGCTAGTGAGTAGCCACCTAATCTTTATAATTCAAGTTTAGCCAACTTTGATCTGTTTGCTAACTAACAAGGTAGAGCAGTTTTAAATTGTTATGAACACACCTGCCTGTCTCCCAACTGTTTGATCAGCATGCTTGCCTGTACACTTTGTTCAGATGTTGAAATTAAGTGGCCTACCTTATCTCTCAGAATGAGAACAAGTGGCCAAATACTTATATACAGTTGAAGTCGGAAGTTCACATACACCTTAGCCAAAAACATTTAAACTCAGTTTTTCACAATTCTTGACATTTAATACTTGTACAAATTCCCTGTCTTAGGTCAGTTAGGATCACCGCTTTGTTTTAAGAATGTGAAATGTCAGAATAATAGTAGCGAGAATGATTTATTTCAGCTTTTATTTCTTTCATCACATTCCCAGTGGGTCAGAAGTTTACATACAATCAGTTAGTATTTGATAGCATTGCCTTTAAATTGTTTAACTTGAGTCAAACGTTTCGGGTAGCCTTCCACATCTTCCCACAATAAGTTGGGTGAATTTTGGCCCATTCCTCCTGGCAGAGCTGGTGTAACTGAGTCAGGTTTGTAGGCCTCCTTGCTCACACACGGTTTTCAGTTCTGCCCACATTTTCTATAGGATTGAGGTCAGGGCTTTGTGATGGCCACTGCAATACATTGACTTTGTTGTCCTTAAGCCATTTTGCCACAACTTTGGAAGTATGCTTGGGGTCATTGTCCATTTGGAAGACCCATTCAGTTCCAAACCGTAGACTGGCTTTGTTTGTGGTGGTTTTGGAGCAGTGGCTTCTTCTTTGCTGAGTGACCTTTCAGGTTACGTCGATATAGGACTCGTTTTACTGTGGATATAGATACTTTTGTACCGGTTTCATCCAGCATCTTCACAAGGTCTTTTGCTGCTGTTCTGGGATTGATTTGCACTTTTCGCACTAAAGTATGTTAATCTCTAGGAGACTGGCTGGCTGTGTGGTCCCATGGTGTTTATACTTGTATACTATTGTTTGTACAGATGAATGTGGTACCTTCAGGCTTTTGGAAATTGCTCCCAAGGATGAACCAGACTTGTGGAGGTCTACAATTTTTTTTGAGGTCTTGGCTTTCTTTTGATTTTCCCATGATGTCAAGTGAAGAGGCACTGAGTTTGAAGGTTGGCCTTGAAATACATCCACAGGTACTTCTCCAATTGACTCAAATTATGTCAATTAGCCTATCAGAAGCTTCTAAAGCCATGACATCATTTTCTGGAATTTTCCAAGCTGTTCAAAGGCACAGTCAACTTAGTGTATGTAAACTTCTGACCCCCTTGGAATTGTGATACAGTGAATTATAAGTGGAATAACCTGTAAACAATTGTTGGAGAAATTACTTGTCATGGGCAAAGTAGAAGTCCTAACTGACTTGCGAAAACTATAGTTTGTTAACAAGAAATTTGTGGAGTGGTTGAGAAACAAATTTTAATGACTCCAACCTAAGTGTATGTAAACTTCAACTGTAGTTGTGTTTTATGCTTATTGCAGCTGTATAAAACTAGACAGCTTATGTGGCTAATATGCTGCTAGTTGTACTTGGTACCTTAATGCAGCGTACGACAAACTGATCATTACATTTCCAGAATCAATGTTCTTTGATAGGCTACTCCTGTTTTACTAGTGTCTGCTCTGCGCACATTGAGGAGTTGAAACATAAAAAGGGTGTCGTTAAGAAGGTTAACTCCTTCTCTATTACAGTAAAATAATGTCTCTGTGTTTCATGGATATCATTTTTATATCTCTATGTCCAGAATGAGACAAGTTCAAATTGGTTTTGTGAGCCAATGCTAACTAGCATTTGCGCAATGACGAAGTATTCGGGATCAGCTAGCATGCTAAATATTGTCTAGTCTAACCACCCCATGTGGAAACGTTATACATTTTTTGTAAATGATGAAGGTAGGTGGTTATTGTTCAGTGAGTGCTACATTTAGCAGGCTGCTTCCAGGCAGGGTCAGACAGACCTTTATGACTCTGAACAATGGCAGCAGAGTGTGCTGCATGGCCACCTGCCAAGAGGAAGGTGGATTGTTTGGCCCTTGCTAGTCGAGAGTGGAAACAAGGCTGTATTCTCCTCCCTGTATGAGACTCTCTCCATATCTTCTAGTCCTCTCTTTTTTTCTCTCTGGTTAATGTCCATAATGTGTAAATGCTGTAATTTTCCATCTCAAACATCTCACATTTTAAGTCCATGATTGCCGATGGAACTCTCTGGATTTCACAGTTGTGGCCAGAATTATTTTTGAGAGGCGTGGTGAAATAATGGCAAATAGGACAGGGTATCATCAGCACAAGATTTGTGATTTTGGACACATTCTACTTATCCATTTGCTTACAGGTGTAGGTCAGGAGAGCCATGGGTAAGGTTTGAATTAGGTCGTTGTCATCATGTTGTACCTCAACATCCAGATCCCCTTTCACAAACCCGTATTGTGTGGTTCAGGAACAGAACATCTGCCAGCGCTACGACCAGCTGATGGAGGCGTGGGAGAAGAAGGTGGAGCGGATGGAGAACAACCCGCGTCGCAAGGCCAAGGATAGCCGCACCAGGGAGTACTACGAGAGACAGTTCCCCGAAATACGCAAGCAGAGAGAGCAGCAGGAGCGCTTCCAGAGGTAAATTGAGGGAATGGGAAACTGGGGGATATCTCAAGTCTTCCATCGATTGCTTGTGTCTTCTCTCCTCGCATCCTTCTCAAAATGCATTGGCAAGGATCCCCTCCTACTGAAAACACAGGACAGGTGAAAGCAATACAATCAATGCCTCGTATTGTAAGAAGTTGCTATCACCTGTCCAGTTTCTTTTAGATCAGTGCAGAATGATTGAGAGGAAACAAGGAGAGGATGCCTCTTTGCACTATTGAGATGCATGCTAGGTGGTGTGATGCAGGCAGATCAGCAGGCTGTGTCAGGGGTCAGTCCAGCCAGCGTCTGGCTGTTCCTGGCACACAGGCTTGGGTATTTCTCTGAAATCTTCTAGCAAGGCAGGTCAGGGATGCTAGTTCAGACTGCTAGTACTTGACCAGGCAGTGAAAGTAATGATTAGCCAAAAAGGTGTAGCTGATTTCTTACCCATTTATTTGTACCCCAATGTCCCTGTTGTGTATTTTAGACTATTTCCTTTTGAGGATTGTTCTCACATTTCGGAGGCTATCATTGTAGCTGTAAAGAGTCAACATTAGGGGCAGGATGTGTCATGGAAGGCTGATTCATGATGCCAAACATTCCAGATTTAAAAGTTCATTGTATCCCCTTTTAGAAGCATTTTTCTACAGGCAAGAGAAGAGACATTGTCATTCAAGTATAAAGTAATTTCCCCCTAGTTTGAATGATTTCAGTCAAGCAATTACCTTTAGTCACAACATGTTGACTGTTTAATTTGATTAATGATCACTTTTTGCCTTTTGTTTAGTGGTAAGGAAAACAAACTAAAAACAATGGGGCCATTGTTTCCCCAGCAGCACAATTGCACATTAAGTAATAAACCACCCTTGCAAATCCTTCAGAACATTAAGGAAGTATCTGTGCTCATTTTTGGTCCTTGTGGTTTTCAGTTTCCACTTCAAAGTCTTTAGTAAAACTCTCCTTTAAATTTGAACTTAAAAAAAAATCATTACATATTTTACAGTGCATTCATAAAGTATTCACACCTCTTGACTTTTCCCACACAGCCTGAATTAAAATTAGATTAAATTAAGATTTTGTTTCACTGGCCTACACACAATATCCCATAATGTCAAAGTGGAATTATGTTTTTAGAAATCTTTACAAATGAATAAAAAATGAAAAGCTGAAATGTCTTGTCAATAAGTATTCAACCCCTTTGTTGTGGCAAGCTTGCTTAACAAGTCACATAATAAGTTGCATGGTCTCTGCGTGCGTAACACTGTTTAACATGATTTTGAAGGACTACCTCATCTCTGTACCCCACACATACTTTTATCTGTAAGGTCCCTCAGTTGAGCAGTGAATTTTAAACACAGAGACCAGGGAGGTTTTCCATTGTTGGTAGATGGTTTAAATTTTTAAAAAGCAGACATTGAACATCCATGCCAAGAGTGTGCAAAGCTGTCAAGGCAAAGGGTGGCTACTTTGAAGAATCTCAAATATAAAATATGTTTAACACTTTTTTGGTTACTACATGATTCCATATGTGTTATTTCATAGTTTTGATGTCGTCACTATTATTTTACACTGTAGAAAATAGTAAAAACAAAGAAAATCCTGGAATGAGTAGGCGTGTCAACTTTTGTTTTTTTGTTGTTGAATTTACCCCTTTTTCTCCCCAATTTTGTGGTATCCAATTGTTAGTAGCTACTATCTTGTCTCATCGCTACAACTCCCGTACGGGCTCGAGAGAGACTAAGGTTGAAAGTCATGCGTCCTCCGATATCCGACCAAGCCACACTGCTTCTTAACACAGCGTGCATCCAACCCGGAAGCCAGCCGCACCAATGTGTCGGAGGAAACACCGTGCACCTGGCAACCTTGGTTAGCGTGCACTGCGCCCGGCCCGCCACAGGAGTCGCTGGTGCGCGATGAGACAAGGATATCCCTACCGGCCAAACCCTCCCTAATCCGGACGACGCTAGGCCAATTGTCGCCCCACGGACTTCCCGGTCGTGGCCGGTTACGACAGAGCCTGGGCGCGAACCCAGAGTCTCTGGTGGTACAGCGCCCTTAACCACTGCGCCACCCGGGAGGCCTGCGTGTCAACTTTTGACTGGTACTGTAAATCGGCTTAGATCAATGGCAACACTTGAAAATGGCTGTCTAGCAATGATCAACAACCAACTTGGCAGAGCTTGAAAGAATTTTAAAAAGGAATAATGTGCAAATATTGTATTATCCAAGTGTGAAATGCTCTTAAGCCTTGTTCACATTGGTAGTTTGAAGGGACTCTAATCCCATTTATTTGCATTTCTGATTAGAATTTGTAAATCTACCTGTAGTTCTGAACAGCCAAAAAAGCACATGGAATCAAATAGTTCAATCCTTCGTAGGTGGTTTGACATCATACAAATATGATTCCTGGTCATGTGACTTGTGTCAATGTTCAAATCTGATTGATTTGCCCTCAAGTGGTTTTTTAGACTTATTCCACATATCTTTTTACTGGCTAGCTACTCCATTGACAGTTTGACAAGAACATGTGGTAGCTAACTAGCTTGTTAATTGTTTACAAACAAATTAGCTGTATAGCTTTCTTGCACATTCACTAACTAGCTAGCTAGTTGACTCCTGTGGCTAGCCAAAAAGGACTTGTTTTGAAAGTTGGTTAATGTTATCCTTTGAGGTTTTAAGTGTTCTTACCCTACGCCACTCCACACACACCCATCGTTACTATGACAACTAGCGTAGCCTTGTCAGCAAATTACTTCTATCTGAACCCACCCAAATCTGATTTGGTCACTTGTAACGGGCTGTTTGGACAGTCGGTAGACCAAAATAAAACTGATTTGAGCATTAAGGCTTGCAATGTGTGCAAGGATTTAGAGACTCACCCAGAAAGAATCACAGCTGTAATCGCTGCCAAAGGTGATTCTAACATGTATAGACTCAGGGGTGTGAATACGTATGCAAATGTGTATTTCTAATACATTTGCAAAATTTTCTAAAAACATGATTTCACTTTGCCATTATAGGGTATTGTGTGTAGATGGGTAAGAGAAAAAACAATTTAATACATTTTGAATCAGGCTGTAATACAACAAAATGTGGAATAAGTCAAGGGGTATAAATACTTTCTGAATGCGCTGTCAATGGTAGGTGGTTGAGAAGGATGTTCAATTCCTGAATGCTAAAGCAACTTAATTTGTCAGCAGACCTAATGTTTTCCAAGCTTTGTTTGCAGATTTCTCCGAAAACCGGTTTGATACAGCTCGATTGAGCCTTTTTTCCTTGAAGTGAAAAGGTGACAGAAGGGGATGGGCACCCTATGTGACAATGTGATGGCACCTACCCAGTATTATGTGGAGGATGCGCAAGAGGGCATAATAGAGGTTTTGAACAAGATTTCATCTGGTATTTTAAACAGTGATTTTGATTCCAGTAGTTTCTTAATTTCCTTGTGTTTTGTTCTCCCACTAGGGTTGGTCAGAGAGGAACTGGAATGTCTGCGACCATCGCCAGAAGCGAGCATGAGATTTCTGAAATCATCGACGGCCTTTCTGAACAGGAGGTGAGTGCTGTTAACTTTGAAACCTCTCCGTTTGTCTGTTATAGCTCTTGTGGAAATGAACACACTTCACAAATGTAAACATTCTTCACTGAACCATTGCCAAGTTTGAGTATTATTATGCCCAAAGAGGTTGTCACCACCAACTGCCCAAAAATCCCCTCAAGGCATAGTCCACACTGATGTCATGATGGTCAAGACACGCTACTAATTATGAATAGTTACGTTACACCGCTAAACACATTACCACTTCCCCTAGTTCTCAGGAAGTGTAGCAGCGTCATTGGCTACGTCCTGTTCTTCACCCTTCTCCTGAAGTGTGCAGTTGCACACTTCCTGTAATGGATTTCACAAGGGTTAGAACTGTCAATGCTTTTAAATTAATAAAACTTGGTGAGAAGGGTTGAGAATCAGGATGCAGCCATTGAATCAAGTTTTAATAAGGATAACAAATGTAATGTCTAAACCCCTCCCCTCTCTCTTGTCCAATAGAACAACGAGAAGCAGATGAGACAGCTGTCCGTCATCCCGCCCATGATGTACGACACAGAGCAGAGGCGAGTCAGGTTCATCAACATGAACGGCCTGATGGACGACCCAATGAAGATGTACAAGGCTCGGCAGTTCATGAATGTGTGGACCGAACACGAGAAGGATATTTTCAAGGAAAAGTGAGTTTGGTTGTCCTTAACAGGTCTATAGAGTCCTTTTTTAGTTACTTGTCATCCTATCTACAGTACCAGTCAAAAGTTTGGACACACCTACTCATTCCAGGGTCTTTTATTTTTAAACTATTTTCTACATTGTATAATAACAGTGAAGACATCAAAACTATTAAATAAAACATATGGAATCATGTAGTAACCAAAAAAGTGTTAAACAATTCTAAATATATTTTATATTTGAGATTCTTCGAAGTAGCCACCCTTTGCCTTGATGACAGCATTGCACACTCTTGGCATTCTCTCAACCAGCTTCATGAGGTAGTCACCTGGAATGCATTTCAATTAACAGGTATGCCTTCTTCACTCCTTAATGCGTTTGAACCAATCAGTTGTGTTTGTTTCAACGTAGGAGTGGTATACAGAAGATATCCCTATTTGGCAGAAGACCAAGTCCATAATATGGCAAGAACAGCTCAAATAAGCAAAGAGAAATGACAGTCCATCATTACTTTAAGACAATTTCAAGAACTTTGAAAGTTTCTTCAAGTGCAGTCACGAAAACCATCAAGTGCTATGATGTAACTGGCTCTCACGAGGACCGCCACAGGAAAGGAAGACCCAGAGTTACATCTGCTGCAGAGGATAAGTTTGTTAGAGTTAAATGCACCTCAGATTGCAGCCCAAATAAATTCTTCACAGAGTTCAAGTAACAGACACATCTCAACATCAACTGTTCAGAGGAGACTGTGTGAATCAGGCCTTCATGGTTGAATTGCTGCAAAGAAACCACTACTAAAGGACACCAACACAAATAAGAGACTTGCTTGGGCCAAGAAACACGAGCAATGGACATAAGACCAGTGGAAATCGGTCCTTTGGTCTGATGAGACCAAATTAGATTTTTTTTTGTTCAAATCGCCGTGTCTGTGTGAGACGCAGAGTAGATGAACGGATGATCTCTGCATGTGTGGTTCCCACCGTGAAGCATGGAGGAGGTGGTGTGAAGGTGTGGTGGTGCTTTGCTGGTGACATTGTCCGTGATTTATTTAGAATTCAAGGCACACTTAACCAGCATGGCTACCACAGATTCTGAAGTGTAACACCATCCCATCTGGTTTGAGCTTAGTTGGACTATCGTTTGTTTTTCATCAGGATAATGACCCAAAACACACCTTCAGGCTGTGTAAGGGATATTTGACCAAGGAGAGTGATGGTGTGCTGCATCAGATGATCTGGCTCTCTCAATCACCCAACCTCATCCCAATTGAGATGGTTAGGGATGAGTTAGACCACAGAGTGAAGGAAAAGCAGCCAACAAGTGAACAGCATATGCAGGAACTCATTCAAGACTGTTGGGAAAGCATTCCAGGTGAAGCTGGTTGAGAGAATGCCTAGAGTTTGCAAACTGTCATCAAGGCAAAGGGTGGCTACTTGAATAATCTAAAATATATTTTGGTTACTACATGATTCCATATGTGTTATTCATATTTTTGTTGCCTTCACTATTACTCTGGTAAAAAAAAAACTTGAATGAGTAGGTGTGTCTGAACTTTTGACTGGTACTGTAAGTTTTCAGACCCCATATTCAGTACTTTGTTTGTAGCACCTTTGGCAGCGATTACAGCCTTGAGTGTTCTTGGGTATGACGCTACAATCTTGGCACACATGTATTTGTGGGGTTTCTCCCATTCTTCTCTATAGATCCTCTCTAGCACTGACAGCTTGGATTGGGAGCGTCACTGCACAGCTATTTTCAGGTCTCTCCAGAGATGTTCGATCGGGTTCAAGTCCGGGCTCTGGCTGGGCCAGTCAAGGACATTCGGAGACTTGTCCCGAAGCCACTCCTGCGTTATCTTGGCTGTGTGCTTAGGGTCGTTGTCCTGTTGGAAGGTGAACCTTTGCCCCAGTCTGAGGTCCTGAGCGCTCTGGAGCAGGTTTTCATCAAGGATCACTCTCTCCACTTTGCTCCGTTCATCTTTCCCTCGATCCTGACTAGTCTCCCAGTCCCTGCCACTGAAAAATATCCCCACAGGCAGCCACCACCATGCTTCACCATAGGGATGGTGCCAGGTTTCTTCCAGACGTGACACTTGGCCTTCAGGCCAAAGAGTTCAATCTTGGTTTCATCAGACCAGAAAATATTGTTTCTCATAATCTTGAGTGTCTTTAGGTGCCTTTTGGCAAACTCCAAGCGGGCTGTCATGTGCCTTTTACTGAGGCGTGACTTCCGTCTGGGCACTCTACCACAGAGGCCTGATTGGTGGAGTGCTGCAAAGATGGTTATCCTTCTGGAAGGTTCTCCCATCTCCACAAAGATCTCTGTCAGGGTGACCATTGGGTTATTGGTCAGCTCCCTGACCAAGGTCCTTCTCCCCCAATTGCTCAGTTTGCCCAGGCGGCCAGCTATAGGAGGAGTCTTGGTGGTTCCCAACTTCTTCAATTTAAGAATGATGGTGGCCACTGTCTTCTTGGGGACCTTCAATGCTGCAGAAATTTGACCTCGACACAATCCTGTCTCGGAGCTCTACGGACAATTCCTTCAACCTCCTGGCTTGGTTTTTGCTCAGACATGCGCTGTCAACAGTGGCTTGGTTTTTGCCATGATGTGGGTCCTTATATACACAGGTGTGTGCCTTTCCAAATCATGTCCAATCAATGGAATTTACCATCGGTGTACTCCAAGTTGTAGAAACATCTCAATGATGATCAAAGGATACTCCTCAGCTCAATTTCGAGTGCCATTACAAAGGGTATGAATAATTACAGTTGAAGTTTAAATGTATTTGGCTAAGGTGTATGTAAACTCAGTTTTTCACAATTCCTGACATTTACTCCTAGTAAAAATGCCCTGTCTTAGGTCAGTTAGGAGCACTACTTTTATTTTAAGAATGTGAAATGTGAGAATAATAGTTCAGATAATGATTTATTTCAGCTTTTATTTCTTTCATCACATTCCCAGTGGGTCAGAAGTTTACATACACTCAATTAGTATTTGGTAGCATTGCCTTTAAATGGTTTAACTTGGGTCAAATGTTTTGGGTAGTCTTCCACAAGCTTCACACACTAACTTGGGTGAATTTTGGCCCATTCCTCCTGGCAGAGCTGGTGTAACTGAGTCAGGTTTGTAGGCCTCCTTGCTCGCACACGCTTTTTTAGTTCTACCAACAAATCTTCTATAGGATTGAGGTCAGGGCTTTGTGATGGCCACTCCAATACCTTGACTTTGTTGTCCTTAAGCCATTATGCCACAACTTTGGAAGTATGCTTGGGGTCATTGTCCATTTTGGAAGACCCATTTGCGACCAAGCTTTAACTTCCTGACTGATGTCTTGATGTTGCTTCAATATATCCACATACATTTCCTCTCTCATGTTGCCGTCTATTTTGTGAAGTGCACCAGTCCCTCCTGCAGCAAGCACCCCCCAACACGATACTGCCTTCGAGACAAGGGAGTGGTTTTGGGTGGTAAATCTCGGTAACCGTGTTCCAGCCATTCAATCCTTGTGCCCACTCTTGGTGCTGTGCTCCCATGCTCCAAGACTGACCTCGAAATGCAGAGGGCGTATTCAATAGTGTGTATGAATAGAAATGAAATTCCCAATGTTTCTGTCAGAATCAGAACTGGCAAAAAGCAAGGCGGGGCGAGAGACCAATGAGACTTTGTTCAATATCCTGTATCCTATCCACAGGTACTCCTGACCTCTTTTGGCTATGCTTTGTGGTTAAAGAGAAATTCAAACAAATTAGTACCTTCCATAAAGATTTTCATTTTGTTTCCCGTCACGAATCAAGTTCACTTGGGAGTTCTAGAATGTAAAATGTATTATTTGCCAGCTGGGTATGGAAAAGCGTTTAGCGACTGTAGGTTGCAAAATATTTTTATGGAGCTCACTTTCATCATAATTTAACATTGTATTCTCTGACTTAGCAGAAGCTCTTTGGGTATGATTTTGAGAGGCAATACTTTTCTTTACCAACATTCCTCGGCTGTATACCAAAACAAATGGCGGGCTGCCATGAATCCCAGACTGTAGCTTTAACTGTGACTATTTTCTCTTCTCTGTTTTTTCTCACAGGTTTGTTCAGCACCCAAAGAATTTTGGCCTCATTGCTTCCTATCTAGAGAGAAAGGTGAGCTACAGTGGATTTAATTCATTCTATTTTTACTCTGTAGTAACCTCCATTCTCCACTCTCCCCCAAACCCAAAAGCACATGGTTTGTATTTGTTATGTTGTCTGTTGTTAATAAAAAATGTTAATGGGCTCATATGTCCCCCTGACTGTCATACCCTTTCTCTTTGCAGTGTGTCTCCGATTGTGTCCTGTACTACTACTTGACCAAGAAGAACCAGAACTACAAGACGCTGGTGAGACGCAACTACGGAAGACGGCGAGGGAGAAACCAGGTGAGTTCTAGAAAGTATCTTCGCTAGGGAATGACTCTAAATGTATTTGTGTGTTCATGAATGGGCTTTGGAAATACCCAGAAAGGCTGTCTGGGTGCGATTTAACAAATGAACCATGCTTGGCATGCCAGAGGGGAAGACCCTTTTTGGTTTCACTCTATATACCATGTTAATGATGTAGCGTTTGTTTATCATCCAAACCATGGTTTGTGTTGGGCTCTGGAGCAGGAGGCCCTCTAGTGTACAAATCTTATCTTGGCTTGTATTATTCGATCTTCCTACCACCCCATTTTTAGCCCACAGTGCCTCCCATCTCCTCCCTCCCTGTCTCTGTGTAGAAGAGGGAGGGAGAACCACAGGGGTTTGTGAGGAGTGTGAGATTTGGGAGCTGAGCGAGCGGAGTCTCTTGATGTGCTATGTGGGTAAATAAGAACCAGGGCCCAGGCAGAGAGAGGCAGAACAGAGCTGGCTGAGACTGATTTATCCAATGGCTGGGGAGCAGCAGACATTCCCAGGAATCTGTTCTATCTGCTTGCCATAGTTTGGAGACTCAGTGTTGCTTTCCAGGGCCTGACGGAAGAGCGAGAGAGAGATCGAGAGGGAGGGAGGGAGGGAAAAAAGGAAAGTCATACTCCCTCTCTCTCTGAACTCACCCAGTTATCCTCTATTTGCCTTTCTTCTAACTGCTGAAATATGTTGACGCACAGCAGTAGACTCTTTTTGTTTTGCTTTTTATTTTTCAAAGGGCTTAAGGTAATTTATTCATTTGGTTATGGTGAGAGACTTTTCAGAACCGTTTCTTTCCGCTGAAGGAGTGAGAGAGTTGCTTTAACATTGGGTGAGTTGCAGTCTTCACACAAGGTTATCTGTTGCCATGGAGCTCTGCTTACCAGCAGAGTGCCGTGCTGTTTTAAACCAGACTTGTTTCATATTGTTTCCCTCTAATCACAACAACACTGGAGGAGTTTTAATCAAGTAGGTTTATGCACATTTTGTAATTTGTTTGGTAATCGCCTGGTTCGGCGGTATTGTGCGCCCACATTCAAATTCATCAAGGCTCACTGCCTGAAGGGAAGAAAAAAACTAAGCAATAGTTGGAGACTGCAGTTAAGTTGACAATTTAGTATTTTCCATTGGATTTGAGCTGTTGCTTGACTGTGGTTTAGCGTTACATAAGTGTGGTAGTGGTATACCCTGGGGCTGCTGTTGATACTGGCAGCCAGCCTTCACCCTGGGGCTGCTGTTGATACAGGCAGCCAGCCTTCACCCTGGGGCTGCTGTTGATACAGGCAGCCAGCCTTCACCCTGGGGCTGCTGTTGATACAGGCAGCCAGCCTTCACCCTGGGGCTGTCCCAGCCTCTCAGAGGTGAGCAGAGGCCAGGCGAGTCTATGGTAGGCTGGGGCATGGCAGCCTGGGGCAAAGGAGGGCACACGGGCATTACTCCGAGATAAAGATGATGTGTGTGTGTGTGTGTGAGAGAGCGAGACTATTGTGTCTGGGAACAGAACACCAATACTGCCTTTGTATATGATTTACGGTATTTTGACAATTTGACAATGTTTTCATGACCCGCTTACAAACAGGCTTTTTTTTTTTTTTCACATTCTTGCCTGCATATGGCTTTTATACCTCCCGTGTGCGTGACGAGTGGTAGTAGGGGTGTGCAGATGTGGGTGGGCATCTATTTTTTTTTTTTTTAAAAATCCATTGAATATACACCATCAAAAATAAATGTGTTTAGGCAGTGCCTAAGAAACATTGTAAGACCAATACAATTTACAATATACAATAGAATATTTAGAGTTTCATTATGTTACGTCCAAATGAATGAAATCAATACTTAATTTAAGCAGACCACACACACCTACCCCGATCACGGTCAACACCTATATTTTGTAGTAAGAATATAATGGAATATAACATAATATTTTTCCCACACAACTTGTCACCGGAACGTGTGGAACTGCTGTCATATTAAAATAGTGCTATTTCTTTACATGACAGTTGTATTCACGTTTCATCTCTTCCCTACTGTCACGTCACTTTGTTAAGGAGCAGGCATAGGGTCTTACATTGAGAGTATCTTCATCATGATACCGATTTTAGAAATGAAAAGCACTGCTATTTTCAAAAGCATGCGAGTCTCGTGTTCATGTTTTTACATTTACAACGTTTTGCAAGCCACTTAACCAGAGCGACTTACAGTAAGTAGTGAGTGCATACATTTCATACGTTGTTTTTCTCCGTACTTGTCCCCTGTGGGAATCGAACCCGCAACCCTGGCATTGCAAGCGCCATGCTCTACTAACTGAGCCTCGCAACCTCTGCCGGCTCTTGGAGTTGACAAAACGCGATAATAGGCCTACACGTGATTTGGGCTATGTTTGTGCTAAATCAGTGATCGAGGAGTTATTATACCACCTCTACTTATTTACCCAGCCAGAAACCAATTAACCACACAGCCTATTAAGACGGAGATTCAGTGAAGCTCAATCAATTGATTGAGACAAGTCAGTGACGTCACAGGCTTTTGGTTGGGAGTTGGCCTAGGATACTAAGCAACTGTGAGTGAAGAGAAAAATAATCCACTTGTTAAACTACTTAACATGCTGGCAAAATGTTCTAATAAATTAGCCAACTAGACAAGATGATCATGGGCAGCCCTCACCTCAACTTAGCGAAGGTTTCCCCAGCCTAATTGTAGCCTAACCAATGTCCTAACGGAGATTCAGTGAAAACAAATTGGACATTGATTTATGGAGATGAGTCCCCACACTTTTCTCAAAGCAGCGTGTTAGCGCTGTCCCAATCAAGGCAGTGCTGAAAATATAATCTAGTTGACCACACACAGGTAGGCTATTGCTTCAAATTTATTACAATGATCAGATGACTTTGGGAGTTTCAGTAAGCAACAATTTGATATATGCCTTCAATTGCATTTGTATTTTCGTCATTCAGTGATATTTATTCCCACAGTAATTCTTTATGGATCCATCCAGTTGTGGTTAGGAAACGGTGCATGGGCCTCCCGAGTGGCGCAGCGGTCCAAGGCACTGCAGTGCTTGAGGCGTCACTACAGGCCTGGGTTCGATCCCAGGCTGTGTCACAACCTGCCGTGACAGGGAGTCCCATAGGGCGGCGCACAATTTGGCCCAGCGTCGTCTGTGTTAGGGCAGGGTTTGGCCGGGGGGACTTTACTTGGCTCATCGTGCTCTAGCGACCCCTTGTGGCGAACAGTGTTTCCTCTGACACATTGGTGCAGCTGGCTTCCGGGTTAAGCGGGCGGGTGTTAAGAAGCGTGGTTTGGTGGGTTATGTTTTGGAGGATGCATAGCTTTACTTTCACCACTCCCGAGCCCATTGGTGGAGCTGCAGCGATGAGACAAGATTGTAATCGGATCGCAATTGGAAATCACGAAAAAGGGGTTCAATTTTTTTTTTTTAAGTACATGCTTAGTGGTGCGCTATGCGAAGCGATGGGAGAAGTGACATGCCTCTGAAGAGATGGGAGAAGTGACATGCCTCTGAAGAGATGGGAGAAGTGACATGCCTCTGAAGGGATGGGAGAAGTGACATGCCTCAAGGGATGGGAGAAGTGACATGCCTCTGAAGGGATGGGAGAAGTGACATGCCTCTGAAGAGATGGGAGAAGTGACATGCCTCTGAAGGGATGGGAGAAGTGACATGCCTCTGAAGAGATGGGAGAAGTGACATGCCTCTGAAGGGATGGGAGAAGTGACATGCCTCTGAAGGGATGGGAGAAGTGACATGCCTCTGAAGGGATGGGAGAAGTGACATGCCTCTGAAGGGATGGGAGAAGTGACATGCCTCTGAAGAGATGGGAGAAGTGACATGCCTCTGAAGAGATGGGAGAAGTGACATGCCTCGCAAAGTTTAGAACTGGTAGGAGGATGGTTATTAACTGGCACTGCCTAGCAACCATCAAGAGTTGAATAGCATAGTGTGTGCCATTTACAGCTACGTTTAATACTAAGCCATAGGCAGAAGTTAACCAAAATGCTTTGGTCGTTAGGCGGAATTAGAAGTTTTGGCTTTGATACTGGCAATACCTTTCAGAAAAAAGTTGGCGGTATGGTAAAGTTGGCGGAACAATGTCTTCGTATGAAACTAATACAAGTCCCATCTATTAACTGCCATACTGGATTTTCTAAATCACAATACACATTGTTTACGTTTGCAGGGTTATGATTATATTAACAAAATGCAGGTAAAATGTTGTGAATTGTTGCACGCTGAACGCTGTGAGTCGATGATCGATCATCTCCATGACTCATCACCACATGTGACTGATGTTTCTGACTAACATTTAACCTCGTTTTGAAATTCCCAGCATAGATCTAACAGCTGATTACATCATTCATTCCCTATCAGCTCGTATGGTGTCTGAGCTCTCCTCTTTCCACTGGCTGTCTACCAGGAGGATAGACTGCCTCTGCTTTCCTTATGGTGCTTTCCTATCTCATCAATGCCTCTGGCCCTTCCTCTGGCCCTTCCTCTGGCCCCTGTGTGTGCATCTCATTGACGCATTTGGCTCCCTCTGGCCCTGTATGTACAGAACATTCTATGTATGAACTATGGCCCCAGCCAACCAAACACATGGATCCGGTCACAGAAGCGCAGAGCACCAAGAGTGAGTGGGACCACATCAGAGACGTCATAATCGGTTGATCTAGCAATAGTGGTGCCTGCAGCCTCCAGACCAAATATCGCCCACCACCTGGAGAACAGGGTTTGATTCATCGGTCAATGTCTTCTCACCTTCTCCCTCTCTGACAGAGCACAGGGATGAAAACACGTCAGTTTTCGGCCAAATTCACAGTTTTGATCTCAAAATAGGTCATCCGCGGGGGGCCTGACGATAAAGTGTGCATACGCAGAGTGCATCACCCATTGAGGTGATGGGCGCGAACAGATCTTCTCCGTGGGATCACTACATTCTCTCAATTAATGACAGAATGCATCCCTACGTGTCTTTCAAATAGAATATCAAGCAGAGTTCAAAGCCTGATGTCAGATATGTCTTACTGGATGAAGCATTCTGATATCATTAGTGACTGCTGTGAGCATCCAGCAGTATCCCCAACCAGCCGTTAGCCTACTCCGCTTGCTTCTCACCCCACTACTCCATCAGGTTTAAAATGTTATTTAGCCATAATGGCAAGCTGGGGTGTGCAGGCAGTGATTGGGTTTCTGTTGTTACATTTGTTTAATTATTGGAGCAACTCACAGCACGAGCTAAGTGGAGACGTATCATTTCATTTCACCAGTAAGTACAAGCAGGGCCCGTCTGACTAGGCTTCGCTGTCAAGCAGCCTCTGAGTGCTCCTGCCATGGAGGAAAAACAGAGCACAGGTACAGTCATGCTTACAGTCACCTTTATGTCACTGAAAACCACTCAAAGGTTATGCTCCATATTACTGGAGCTACATTCTCCCCTTTCTACCACGAATTGGCACACATTTTATATAATTTTATGAACCATGTCGCTGGCTGTTTTATACTACTCACAGGTTGCAAGTTGTTCGTTGATAACAAACAGCCGTGTTTAGTCATGTTACTTGGCTGGCTAGTTAACAACATGGTACCTTGGCTATGCACAATGGCATAGGAAAAAATGGAAACGGGGATAGACGGCCTACTCAAAGAGATGCTTCAAAGGTCAAATGCATATGCCTAATCAATGTTATTCTAAACTTAATCTGAATTTTAAAAAATATATTTTTTATAATGTTCCTTAAATTATTTTTGGGCCTAACTTTTGGGAGCTGTGTGTGAGAGTGATGGTGTATGTGTGTGAGAGAGAGAATGATGTGTGTAAAGTGTTCTGAAAAGTAGGCTAAAGATGGTTTCCTATAGGCCTATTGTGTTAACCCTTACTGCATCATTATGCATTTATATTCCTCCAGTCCAATCACAGGTAGGCCTTTTGGGTTTTAGCAAATCAGCTATTTTCTGCAGTAACCTGTTCTATTGTACAGTAAATGTGTTGAGTTGAGGTGTAGAGGACAGGCTTTTGTGCAGAGCGTTTAGAAAACGGGAACATGCGTCCTGGGAGGGGTGTGGCAAACCCTGTGGTATCACCATACTACTCGGTATTGTGGTACTTGGCCTGGTATTATGTCGTTAGTAAAATATTGACAACCCCACTCAGTTTACAGATTTTTTTTGCATGTTTCAGTGCACATTTAAAAAAAAAAAAATAAAAATCTTTTTGGGCCCTCCCCAGTTTGCATCACTGATAACCCTGTTTTATCTGGAAAATATTTAACAATAAATTATGGTGGGGAGAAACGGGGTATATTCGATGTGAGAAATTGTTGCCGTGGCGCGGTTGTATTAACGGGATCTTAATAGTTATAGTTTGTTACTTCACATTTTATAAGTGACATTGTGGTCCTTTCACTAGTGCGTTTCCCACTGCCTGGTGACCTTCATCAGTCTTTCCTCGCCTGGCAGGGTACCAGCGTACAACTACAGGGTGGAGCCCCGAGTGGACTTCCCTACTTCTGAACCACTGTAGATGAATGCCACCAGTCAAGTGGTTAGAATGTGTGCATGAAGTACTCCTACTTGATCAAATAATAAACCAGTGTGTTTGTGTGTCAAGTCAGTGGACATTCCTGCTTTTACTACTTAAGAGCTCATTGAAGGATTGTCTGGCTTCTGTCAACTTCAATAAATAGTTGGAGGAAGCGACTGTCTTACTATATTTCAGTCTATGCAAGCAGCAGCCTCCGCTAACCCTGGATCATCTGAGATATGTATTTTAACAACAACAGAGAAGGCTCTGTTTGTCTGGGAGCCAGGAGGACCAATCACAAGTTTGGCTTTGGGGTCAGTGGAGGCAAGATATGTCCACTGTCTAGCAGCCCTCAGCATAATCATTCCAATAATCACAACTGTTAGCTTAGCTCTGCCAGAGTACAGAGTCACTATGACCTTCTATGCAAATGCTTTTAGGAAGTCATTTCTTCTGTAATAGGGCTTCATAAAACTGCAGTGTGAACTTTGTGTTATAGGGCGGTATGTGTTTAAATGCATCATTGTTTATTGACAGGCTGTCTTCGTGAATAATAATTTGTTAACTTGACTTGCCTGTTTTTAAATAAAGTAAACGTCTACTCATGTATTGCGGTATGCATTTAAACTGCCCATTGACAGTGAAGTGAAAATGCCACGGCCTCGTTATTTGGTGGAAAGCAGCTCAGCCTGCCCAGGCCGGATGTTGTGCTGATCCAAACAAGCCGTTGGCTGGAGCTTTTGTAAATTCTCTGAAATTCCCCAGAGAATGTGTGTAGAGTGACTTGCAAGAGGGAGGGAGGGAGGGAGAGGGAGCAATGGAAAAAGAGTTAGTAAAATAGCTAGAGAGAGAAAAGGAGAAAGAAGAAAACAAACCTGACAGTCTGCACTGAGGGCTGGCTAGCCAGCTTGTTTAAACTAATTTTTGCTAAACTTTTTTTCCCCCTCTCCATTTCCTTTCTTTCTTTCCTGGGCGGTGAGCGAGAGAGTCAACCCCCCCAGGAAAAGCAGAGTGGTACGCCCCAGTGATATGACAGGCCCAAAAAACTTGCTATGCTGCTGCGAGTGCCAATCAAAGAGAAGCACTCGGCAGGGATTACCTTGAGTAACCCCCCATAGATTAGAGTGTGCATGTGAGATGGGCGATTTTTCAGGCGGCTTAAACGGCCTGATGACATGCTTTCCTGGAATATGTGCGGCAGTGCCGGGGCCAGGCAGCCCTTCTAAGGAGCTCTGCTTTGGTGCCGCTGTCCTGCTGTATCTGTACCGCTGCAATGGAGGTATCACTACCGCCTCCGGGGGTCCGGCCAAACTCACACCTGCTACGCCTATAGGCTGTGGCTTGATCAATGGCAACAAGGTTTTTATGAACGACAAATGAGCTTGCAGGTATGCCGCTACTGACTTTGAAGCTAGTACTGTGGTGTGTTGTCTGTCTGTCTCTCTCTCTGCTTGCTCGACTGATCTCTTTCTCCTCGTGCTCTTTTGCTCTCCTTGTTGCTCTCTTTCAGTTGCTTGGACAGCCACAGTTGCTTGCATTTAAACTTACTTATAACACACGTTTAGTTACAACAGGGAACACTGTGTGGATTTCAGTACAGTTCCTGTTTTTTTCTGTACTGTTGCACAATCACACAGTCTCATGGCTGCAGTGCACGGTGCCTGGTTTTTGCTGCTGTTGTTGTTGATGTACGGTAGGCTAGTTGCTTGTACAAATGTGCCTGCTGCCTGCAAATGGAGTTGGAGAGGAACTTCAGCAGCCCCTTTTAGAGGTTGTGTGAGTCATTTTTTCCCCTTTCTATCATTCATCATGTTCAGGACTGACCCAGTAACCAGCGAAAATGTAGAGCACAGGGACTGCATGCTTTTCCCATCTTCACTTAACTCTATCTCTAGTGAAGTTCAAGAACATTTCAAAGTGCTAGTGTAACGATTCCTTTTTTATTGAAATCTCATATTTTTTTCATGCTAGACATTGGATCTAGAATGGATCTGTTTTGAAATAGTAGTAGCCCATAGTTATTGCGTTAAAAGTAATTGCCAAACAATTGTACATTGGAGAAAAGCATACACAAAGAATATTCACATTACACTTGTATTTCCAAAATGTCTGTGTCTCCACCAAACCTGTTGTGTGTCCCTCTGCTTGGCTCCCTGCATGGCAATGCGGAATGTTGAATGTTGAAATGCCTCCTGACTGGAATGGCTGTTATTTCATGAGGTGCTGCTGACCTTCTCCTTCAGCCACGTCCTCCAGGGCCAAAGGGCGTGTGTGTGTGTGTGTGTGTGCGTGCGTGCGTGCGTGCGTGCGTGCGTGTGTGCGTGCATGTCATGGAGTCTTAAAGGTGACCTAGACATGAGCTGGAACCAAATCCCTGTGCAGTTTAATGGGAATTACTACCCTCATTAAAAGCCACATGGATGCTATTCTCTCATCTACAGCAAGTGGCAGGCTTTTACACTCACTCATACAGACGGCAGGAGAAGAAGTGGAGAAATATACATTGCGGACAGTTGACAATCTTAATTGCCACGTCTGTCTTTACAACTACTCTCAACAATGGGGCGACTGGGTAGCCTAGTGGTTAGAGCATTGGGCTAGTAACCGAAAGGTTGCAAGTTAGTATCCCCCAGCTGTCACGGTACAAATCTGTCGTTCTGCCCTTAAACAAGGCAGTTAACCCACTGTTCCTAGGCCGTCATTGAAAATACAAATTTGTTCTTAACTGACTTGCCTAGTTAAATAAAGGTTAAACAAAAAAAAATGCTTCCTTACTATGGCAAGAAGATGTGGGTTCTCTCCCTTGTTATTTTCTTAATCGCTTGGCAGCAGTCAAGCAGATCCCATTCGCTTTGGATACCAAAGAGAGCCAAGCCCTGCCCTCAACCTACATTTTCAGGTGCCTACTTGGAACAGTGAACTGGATCCTGGATCAATGACATGCAGGTTAAGATTGAATGAGCCACTGTTTTTAAGTCAGACCTAGGTTCAAGTACTATTAATTTCAGATACTTTGAGCATTTTCTCTAACCTGCCAGGAGTGCCAGATGGGTGGGTTTTGAAGTTTTGGGACTTCTATTTGACCATGAAAACATGCAAGCGTATTAAAGCACTGATAAAGTATTATAAATTCTTTTGAATAGTATTTAAACCCAGCTCTGGAGTGCAGTGGAGGACAGACATTCTAGTGCATTTGTTGTCTAATTGGATTAGCCTATTGGCTCATAGGATCATAAAAGGTCAAACTAAATTGTAGTTAGGTGGGTTCGATGGCTAGCAGTACATTTACATTTAAGTCATTTAGCAGACGCTCTTATCCAGAGCGACTTACAAATTGGTGCATTCACCTTATGACATCCAGTGGAACAGTAGTGCATCTAAATCTTTTAAGGGGGGGGGGGGGATTACTTTATCCTATCCTAGGTATTCCTTAAAGAGGTGGGGTTTCAGGTGTCTCCGGAAGGTGGTGATTGACTCCGCTGTCCTGGCGTCGTGAGGGAGTTTGTTCCACCATTGGGGGGCCAGAGCAGCGAACAGTTTTGACTGGGCTGAGCGGGACCTGTACTTCCTCAGTGGTAGGGAGGCGAGCAGGCCAGAGGTGGATGAACGCAGTGCCCTTGTTTGGGTGTAGGGCCTGATCAGAGCCTGGAGGTACTGAGGTGCCGTTCCCCTCACAGCTCCGTAGGCAAGCACCATGGTCTTGTAGCGGATGCGAGCTTCAACTGGAAGCCAGTGGAGAGAGCGGAGGAGCGGGGTGACGTGAGAGAACTTGGGAAGGTTGAACACCAGACGGGCTGCGGCGTTCTGGATGAGTTGTAGGGGTTTAATGGCACAGGCAGGGAGCCCAGCCAACAGCGAGTTGCAGTAATCCAGACGGGAGATGACGAGTGCCTGGATTAGGACCTGCGCCGCTTCCTGTGTGAGGCAGGGTCGTACTCTGCGGATGTTGTAGAGCATGAACCTACAGGAACGGGCCACCGCCTTGATGTTAGTTGAGAACGACAGGGTGTTGTCCAGGATCACGCCAAGGTTCTTAGCGCTCTGGGAGGAGGACACAATGGAGTTGTCAACCGTGATGGCGAGATCATGGAACGGGCAGTCCTTCCCGGGAGGAAGAGCAGCTCCGTCTTGCCGAGGTTCAGCTTGAGGTGGTGATCCGTCATCCACACTGATATGTCTGCCAGACATGCAGAGATGCGATTCGCCACCTGATCATCAGAAGGGGGAAAGGAGAAGATTAATTGTGTGTCGTCTGCATAGCAATGATAGGAGAGACCATGTGAGGTTATGACAGGGCCAAGTGACTTGGTGTATAGCGAGAATAGGAGAGGGCCTAGAACAGAGCCCTGGGGGACACCAGTGGTGAGAGCACGTGGTGTGGAGACGGATTCTCGCCACGCCACCTGGTAGGAGCGACCTGTCAGGTAGGACGCAATCCAAGCGTGGGCCGTGCCGGAGATGCCCAACTCGGAGAGGGTGGAGAGGAGGATCTGATGGTTCACAGTATCGAAGGCAGCCGATAGGTCTAGAAGGATGAGAGCAGAGGAGAGAGAGTTAGCTTTAGCAGTGCGGAGCGCCTCCGTGATACAGAGAAGAGCAGTCTCAGTTGAATGACTAGTCTTGAAACCTGACTGATTTGGATCAAGAAGGTTTTCTGTAAAGGTTATTCTGTTTGCTCTCTTGGCGAAGAAACCAAATCCGACTGAATTCTAGATGGAGAGTTTTCTTAAAGGGTTATTCTGTTTTCCCAGCTCATTTAAGTCAAGGTCATACTGAACTGAATTTAGGTAGACGATTGAATAGCTAGCGGTAGACAGTAAGTAGTTGGGTGTTTTTGAACAGTTTATTTTGTTCCTTTTTTGTGGTACTTTTTACCCTTTTTTTTCTCCCCAATTTCGTGGTATCCAATTGGTAGTTAGTCTTGTCCCATCGCTGCAACTCGGTACAGAATCGGGAGAGGCGAAGGTCGAGAGCCATGCGTCCTCCAAAACACGACCCTGCCAAACCGGAGCTTGCTAGAGTGCGAAGGGAGAAGGACATCCCAGCCGGCCAAACACTCCCGTAACCCGGACGATGGTGGGCCTATTTGTGCACCGCCTCATGGGTCTCCCGGTCGCAGCCGGCTGCTGCACAGCCCGGTATCAAACACGGATCTGTAGTTATTACTCTAGCACTGTGATGCAGTGCCTTAGACGGCTTCGCCACTCAGGAGGCCCCTGTTCTTTTCTTATTACAGTTTGTTGATAAGTGTGTGTGTGTGTGTGTGTGTGTGTGTGTGTGTGTGTCTGTGTGTGATGCCCCATTTAAAAACTCCAGGGTAGGAAAAGACTTGGGGTTCAGTCATTTCCTAACTCAAACAGCGCTAGTGAATCAGTGAAAAGCGAGCAGGGGGAAAATTTAAAACCAGGTCAGGGGGAAAAAGCTCTGTAAAACTCAGGCGTTTTTTTTTTTTTTTTTTTACATCTGTAGTGTGGAAGGCAGCACTGGAAGCACTTGAGCAGAATGGGGAGATAAAACAGGAAAGCCATCGTGGTGCGCAGATGGCCTCCAAAACAAACGCAGGACCTCCCTGACCCCACCAGGACTGCCCTAGTGTAGAGGAATAACTTTAATAGAGAACTGAAATGTTTTAAATAGAGTGAAACAGGGAGCTAGCCTATAACCTGAACTTGTCTAATAGCAATAGATTGTTCTTGTTGCAAATGTGTTTTGTTTTACTGAACACAACCCACGTCTACTTGGCCAAGTGGTCTCTATGCTGTGTTCTGTCTGTAGAGGGAGCCCACCCCCCAATGTCATCTTCATGCAGTCACACTCATCCTTTTTAAATTCTCTCTCTCAATTCAATTTGCTTTATTGGCATGACGTAACAATGTACATATTGCCAAAGCTTACTTTGGATATTTACAATATGAAAATAATAAGAATCAAAATGGTCAACGGGACAACAGTAACAACAATAACCAAGGGTCAAAATAACCATACATTGAACAATCACAATAAGTATACAGTAGAGGACATGTGCAGGTTGATTGGTCTGTCAGACACTGTCCCCCATCTTTATGGCAGGCAGCAATGTAGTGCGCTGCCATCCCACAGCTCTCTGCGTCTTCCCTCAACAGGACGGGTAGCTTATTCTTATCAGAGAGGTCTCTGAAACTTTGAAAAAGGGTTTCAAATTTGGAGAAATGACACTCTAATCTCTCTCTATATATACACTGCTCAAAAAAATAAAAGGAACACTAAAATAACACATCCTAGATCTGAATGAATGAAATATTCTTATTAAATACTTTTTTCTTTACATAGTTGAATGTGCTGACAACAAAATCACACAAAAAGTATCAATGGAAATCAAATTTATCAACCCATGGAGGTCTGGATTTGGAGTCACACACAAAATTAAAGTGGAAAACCACACTACAGGATGTTCCAACTTTGATGTAATGTCCTTAAAACAAGTCAAAATGAGGCTCAGTAGTGTGTGTGACCTCCACGTGCCTGTATGACCTCCCTACAACACCTGGGCATGCTCCTGATGAGGTGGTGGATGGTCTCCTGAGGGATCTCCTCCCAGACCTGGACTAAAGCATCCGCCAACTCCTGGACAGTCTGTGGTGCAACATGGCGTTGGTGGATGGAGCGAGACATGATGTCCCAGATGTGCTCAATTGGATTCAGGTCTGGGGAACAGGTGGGCCAGTCCATAGCATCAATGCCTTCCTCTTGCAGGAACTGCTGACACACTCCAGCCACATGAGGTCTAGCATTGTCTTGCATTAAGAGGAACCCAGGGCCAACCGCACCAGCATATGGTCTCACAAGGGGTCTGAGGATCTCATCTCGGTACCTAATGGCAGCCAGGCTACCTCTGGCAAGCACATGGAGGGCTGTGCGGCCCCCCAAAGAAATGCCACCCCACACCATGACTGACCCACCGCCAAACCGGTCATGCTGGAGGATGTTGCAGGCAGCAGAACGTTCTCCACGGCGTCTCCAGACTGTCACGTCTGTCACATGTGCTCAGTGAGAACCTGCTTTCATCTGTGAAGAGCACAGGGCGCCAGAGGCGAATTTGCCAATCTTGGTGTTCTCTGGCAAATGCCAAACGTCCTGCACGGTGTTGGGCTGTAAGCACAACCCCCACCTGTGGACGTCGGGCCCTCATACCACCCTCATGGAGTCTGTTTCTGACCGTTTGAGCAGACACATGCACATTTGTGGCCTGCTGGAGTTCATTTTGCAGGGCTCTGGCAGTGCTCCTCCTTGCACAAAGGCGGAGGTAGCGGTTCTGCTGCTGGGTTGTTGCCCTCCTATGGCCTCCTCCACGTCTCCTGATGTACTGGCCTGTCTCCTGGTAGCGCCTCCATGCTCTGGACACTACGCTGACAGACACAGCAAACATTCTTGCCACAGCTCGCATTGATGTACCATCCTGGATGAGCTGCACTACCTGAGCCTCTTGTGTAGGTTGTAGACTCCGTCTCATGCTATCACTAGAGTGAAAGCACCGCCAGCATTCAAAAGTGACCAAAACATCAGCCAGGAAGCATAGGAACTGAGAAGTGGTCTGTGGTCACCACCTGCAGAACCACTCCTTTATTGGGGGTGTCTTGCTAATTGCCTATAATTTCCACCTGTTGTCTATTCCATTTGCACAACAGCATGTGAAATTTATTGTCAATCAGTGTTGCTTCCTAAGTGGACAGTTTGATTTCACAGAAGTGTGATTGACTTGGAGTTACATTGTGTTGTTTTAAGTGTTCCCTTTATTTTTTTGAGCAGTGTATATTTAAAAAAATATATATATCAGGAAATGCAGCTCTGTTTCTGTTGTTGTGCAGTGGTTACACAGCCTTTCCTCTACAAGGAGACAGGTTTTCCTGTGTTCTACCCTTCTCAATGGCAAGGCTCTCACTCTCTCTGTCTCTCACTCTCTCTTCTTCTCTCACTCTCTCTCTGTCTCTCACTCTCTCTCTGTAACTCTCTCTCTCCCTCTCTCTGACTCACTCACTCTGACTTTCTCTATCCAACACTCTCTCTGGCTCGGACTCTCTCCCTCTCTGGCTCGGACTCTCTCTCTCTCTGGCTTGGACTCTCTCACTTTCACTCTCGCTCTGACTCGCTCTGTCTCGCTCGATCGCTCTGACTCTCTGATACGCTCTGATTCATTCCCTCTGCTCACCATTGGGTTTTTGACCTTCGTTAGCCCCATCTGGTACCAGCATGGGATGTTTGGTTTGGCATAGCCAGACTTGTTCCAGAACAGCACTTTCGTGCATCAGGCAGAGGGGGAGGGAGGGAGTTGCTGGTATCCCTTGCCAGCAATGATGATAAAGAATGTTGCTCTATTCTCAATCACTCCGCTGGACTTGTCTGACCCAGATCTGCATCTGACCCAGGAGTTTTGTTATCTAGTATCTACTGCTGTTAGTGAATGCATCAAAAAGGATTACCACTAAATGTGTATGCTTATGTGTTTTGAACATTCACTATGTGAAAAATATGTTTAGACACACCTACTCATTCAAGGGGTTTTCTTTATTTTTACTATTTTCTACATTGTAGAATAATAGTGAACACATCAAAACTATGAAATAACAGATATAGAATCATGTAGTAACCAACAAAAGTGTTAAACAAATCAAAATATGTTATTTGATATTCTTCAAAGTAGCCACCCTTTGCCTTGATGACAGCTTTGCACACTCTTGGCATTCTCTCTCTCTAACTACATATACAGTTGAAGTCGGTAGTTTACATACACTTAGGTTGGAGTCGATAAAACTCGTTTTTCAACCACTCCACACATTTTTGTTAACAAACTTTAGTTTTGGCAAGTCAGTTAGGGCATCTACTTTGTACATGACCCAAGTAATTTTTCCAACAATTGTTTATAGACAAATTATTTAACTGATCATTCACTGTATCACAATTCCAGTGGGTCAGAAGTTTACATACAATAAAATGACTGTGCCTTTTAAACTGCTTGGAAATTCCCCAAAAAGATGTCATGGTTTTAGAAGCTTCTGATAGCCTAAATGACATAATTTGAGTCATTTGGAGGTGTACCTGTGGATATATTTCATGGCCTACCTTCAAACACAGTGCCTCTTTGCTTGACATCATGGGAAAATCAAAAGAATTCTGGTTCATCAATCTGAAATCTGGGTCATCATTGGGAGCAATTTCCAAACACCTGAAGGTACCACGTTCATCTGTACAAACAATAGTACTCAAGTATAAACACCATAGGACCACGCAGTCGCCCTACCGCTCGGGAAGGAGATGCATTCTGTCTCCTAGAGATGAATGTACTTTGGTGCGAAAAGTGCAAATCAATCCCAGAACAACCGCAAAGGAGTATCTATATCCACAGTAAAACGAGTCCTATATTGACATAATCTGAAAGGCCGCTCAGCAAGGAAGAAGCCACTGCTCCAAAACCGCCATAAAAAAGCCAGACTATGGTTTGCAACTGCACATGGGGATAAAGATCGTACTTTTCGGAGAAATGTCCTCTGGTCTGATGAAACAAAAATAGAACTGTTTGGTCATAATGACCTTTGTTATGTTTGGAGGAAAATGGGGGATACTTGCAAGCCGAAGAACACCATCCCAACTGTGAAGCACGGCGGTGGCGGCATCATGTTGTGGGGGTGCTCTTCTGCAGGAGGGACTGGTGCACTTCACAAAATAGATGGCATCATGAGAGAGTATAATGATGTGGATATATTGAATCAACACCTCAAGACAGGAAGTTAAAGCTTGGTCGCAAATGGGTCTTCCAAATGGACAATGACCCCAAGCATACTTAGAAAGTTGTGGCATAATGGCTTAAGGACAACAAAGTCAAGGTATTGGAGTGGCCATCAGAAAGCCCTGACCTTAATCCTATAGAAAATTTGTGGGCAGAACTGAAAAGCATTATCGCGCAAGGAGGCCTACAAACCTGACTCCAGCGCTGTCAGGGGGAATGGGCCACAATTCACCCAACTTATTGTAGGAAGCTTGTGGAAGGCTACCCTAAACGTTTGACCCAAGGTAAACAATTTAAAGGCAATGCTACCAAATACTAGTTGAGTGCATGTAATCTTCTGACCCACTGGGAATGTGATAAAATAAATAAAAGCTGAAATAAATCATTCTCTCTACTATTATTCTGACATTTCACATTCTTAAAATAAAGTGGTGATCCTAACTGACCTAAAATGGGATTTTTACTAGGATTAAATGTCAGGAATTGTGAAAACTGAGTCCCAACTCACTATTGGGATGCTGTTCCTAATGTTTGGTATAGTATTTATAAATACAACATTTAAGATCCTTCTCATTGGTGCATCAGCATTTTTGACTTTTGTAGCCAAAAGTTATATTGATTTGGTGTCTGCAAAAGAAAAGTGTGGTTTGTACAGTATCTGCATTCATATTTTAGGCTAACGTGATTACTAGTTATCATGGGAAATCGTAATGACTTATATGATTGAGTACATGAACTCGGCTTTCGCTTAGTCGGGTCGTGTTATGGGTTCAGGGCCAGGACACCCTCTCACTCACCCAATCTATTTCGCTGTAATTTTCTTAATTTAGTCATGTGAGGCTTTTGATTTTCTACACAGGCTGACTTCAGGCGGAACAATGGCCTGGATTGTACTTATGATGTTTGTATGTGTATCATGATCCTGTGGACACCCTCTCCATGTGAAGATCATCAAAGGAGGTCATAGACTTAATCTTATCTACACTGGGTGCATGACCAGGCTGTTAAACTCCACTTTCCCTCTGTCTGGTTCCCTTTCTTCTCTTATCTGGTTAGCTAGCTTTGAGGAAATTGGACTGCCCTGATGCCGGGGGAATAACCATAGGGAAGTTAGAGTTATCACATTATGACATTGTACTGTTGTTCACTTAGTGGGGCAGTCAGTCTGCTCTCTTTTTAGTCTGAAGAATTAAGCCGCAGACCACTCCTGCTTCTTTCACAGTGAACCTTTTAGCGTCTTTCACAGTGAACTTTTAGCATCAGTGGTAGGCTGGGCAGTTGCTGCAACAGTAAATGTAGGTGAATGGACAGATGGACTTAACTGCTGTTTGATTTGTAGCGTCCCTTGGCTGGAGAGTGCATTAATAGGCCATGACATGGTATATCATGTCTAGGTCACTCTAAGACTTTTGTTGTGATTTTATAGGACAGTCAGTGTATTGCTTTGATATTTTGTTGCCAGTGCCTGTTATTTTTCTTCTGAATCCTTCCTTTCCTACAGGGTATTATTCTAGCACTCCATTATTGTGTTGTTGTTGCCTTAAAAGGGATGTGGGTCATGGCGTGCTGTTTTAGCCCCACTCAGTCAGTCACTAAATAGGAGTTTTTTTCAAAACTAGACGTGAATTACCTATGGGCTGCCTTGAGGTTTTGTTGTAAACTTTCTGGCCCAGATTGAACTTCGAGGTGCTATACGTCATCATGATGACTTTGCATAGACTAGAGTGCTCTCTGTGACATCATGAGAGTTGAGCAGAGTTATCATATAGGGAGATCCTCTCGAGTTGGCAGGTATATATTTACCAACTGAAAATACATTTAGCTAAAATGTGTATATCCTTTTGCTCTTTTTTTCTTTTCTTATAGCAAATAACACGACCCTCGCAAGAAGACAAGTCAGACGACAAAATCGAAGAGGAGAAATCGGAGAAGTCGGAGAAAAAAGAGGACGAGCAGAATAAGGAAGAGGAAGAGAAAGATGAAAAGGAGGACTCCAGGTGAATTTTGAATAGCTGTGTGTGTGTGTGTGTGCGTATACACTTGCTCATAGGTTTCCCACAGGTACTGCTGTTAGAGTCCTAGCTAGAGTCAGCCTCGGGCCTGACCCCCCTCTGACACTTTGATGGAGAATCTGTACCTCCCAGTAAATTGTAGCTTTCAGTTGAGGCAACAGGAATTCTGGAGGGATCATCATCCCTCTTAGATGTAATGTACATCAGACCAGAGCGGGACGGGACGGAGCCAGAGATGGAGACACTGAGAGAGAGCGAGAGGGAGCGAACCACTCTCCTTCTCTGGCATGATGGCCAGGCTGAGCATAACACCCACCGACGGACTGCTTTCAATGTTCCGCCTATCCTGCAGTTTGAAAAACCATAAAACCAAGGCAGAAAGGCAGAATGGTATTTGAAATGCTCCCTCAAGGCCTAAATGGAAATCAGACCTTGTCGACTGACTCTGCTCTTCTAGGAAGGAAGGTACTCCTCCCTCTGACCTGGCCTGTGTTTACTTCTTGCTTACGAGCACTCTCTGGCCCTTTCTCAATTCGTCTTTCCTCGATTACTTGTGTCATGTTTTCCCTCAGAAGTTCTCCAATGAATTTTGAGATGGATAAAGGCTGAAAGGGAAGGCGAATTGAGAAAGAGCTGACTCTGAGAGTGGAGGAGAGCGTGGCGGCCATCTTGGCCCCATAACACTAAGCCATTAGCCAGATGACTTCCTGCCTGTTTACCCAGCTGGATCCGTGGGCAGCAGTTAGTCATGACTCGTGTCCTTACCAACCACCAAATGAGAGGCAGCCTCGTTGCAAGTGCCTGTAAAACAAACCTGCTAATGAAAATGGACTTTTAAATCCAGTTGATGGGGACTCTGCAAATGGCTTTTTCCTAAGCATTCATCTGTGCAAAACAATAGGCTTGTACAGTTTCTGAAAATGTCCATTAGATAGGAGTTGAGTAGAATATAAAACAAATTAATGTCAAAATGTGCCTAATAATGTATAACAGTACTGTCATTCATGCTTTTAAACTGCAGAATCCCCTTGACCCACAGTTTTAATGATGTGTTATTGATTTTATGCTACCAGCCATGCTATGGTGAGGTAAAACCTTTTGTCCCCATCTCATTCAGGGACATCGGCAAAGACAAAGACAAGTGTGACGGTGGGGAAGACGAGGACGGAAAGGAGCAGAGCACACCACGCGGCAGAAAGACCGCCAACAGCCAGGGCCGGCGCAAGGGAAGGATCACCACGCGCTCCATGGCCAATGAGGCTGCCTCTGTGGCGACCGAGGAGCCACTACCGCCGGCCTCCGCCCCTGAGCCTGTCCTGCCTGCAGAGTCTCCTCAGCCCCTCAAAGCTGAGCCTACTACACAGAAGGCTGTTAGAGAGCCCACCAAAACTGCACCAGGTGGAGCTCCCATGGACCCTAACAGAGGAGGTAAGCACCTCAGCCATTCTACCCATTTTTTTTACCATCCCCTAATTCTATATATTTTTTTACAAAGGTGCATCTCAAACAGCTAAAGGAGGAAGAAACATTTACATTTACCAGGGTGGTGTACTATTTTTCTGGTTATGTGGTATTTGCGGCAAGGGATTGAGTAGATAATACAATTCTACTTGTGTCCACTCGAGGTATTGAACTTCGGCTATGGAGGTATGAACAAGTATGTGTGTGTGGCACTTGGCGTCTCCAACAGGTCGATCGCCAGCTACAAGTAGCTCGCAGGCCTCCTATGCGTAGCTCGCCAAACAATTCTGAAAGTATGACAGTGCAACTGTCATTAACAAATCTCACAAGTTACCAAGGGGGCCGAGGGGTCGGCGGTGGGCGCACACGGTAGAATGCACAAGGTGTACATTTCTAAATTGGATAGTGCATCATCAGTTCTTCTTGTCATGTTTGTTGCATACGTTAGAGAGCTATTTCTAACTTGTCAGAAATGTCCAGAACAACTAGCTCATGTCAGCTAAAAAAAATGTTTTGTAGTTTTTTTTGTTGCCCATAGATATTGTCATTTTTTTTCGTCACTCAAATATCACATGAATACATATTAGACGTGGTACAACATATAGAATTGCAAGAATTTGCTTTAAACATGATAAATTCTCTCCACCAACGAGGTGTGTGAACAGTTCGTCATGAACAGTGCTTGTGCCCATAGAAATAGAGACGGGGGGGGGTGCGCAGAATGTTCCCCAATGCTGGATAACGGGCCTGAGTGAAAACGTTTGGGAACCCCTGTGCTAAATGACTAAAATGTAAATGTCATGCCACTGAGCTTCAAGAAAAACACCACCACCCTTTACACACACACCTGATAGGATATGCACTTTCTTGCCTGTCTAAAACTGGGGTCTGTTCAGATATTTTATTGTTTAGAACTACTAAGGTGGTCTGGTTGAATAAGGAATCAGCTCTATTCATTACATTTCTATCTGCAATTTCATCTCGCTGAATACATACCAGGTTCAGGTTGTTGTTGTTTTTGCTCCTCAACACAATGCCTCCGATCTCTCGCTTGTGTAACCTAGCCAGGGGGCTCAGTCTGAGTCGAGCCTATACCCTAGCCATCATCACCATGACAATAGAGTGTGGCGTCTAGGATGGACCCGTTGACATGGCTCCTCTCAGCTGTACCTCAGCCTAGTCCTTGTCCTGCTCTGAAAGCTTCTTATGATGTATGTGTGCTGAATGTCAGACAGTCTGTTTTAGCCTCCCACTCTGTATTTATAAATCTATATCTGTGTCTGAAATGGCACCCTTATTCTCTACAGTGCACTACTTTTGACCAGAGCCCTATGGGCCCTTATTCTCTATGTCGTGTTCTACTATTGACCAGAGCCCCATGGGCCCTTATTCCCTATGTCGTGTTCTACTATTGACCAGAGCCCCATGGGCCCTTATTCCCTATGTCGTGTTCTACTATTGACCAGAGCCCCATGGGCCCTTATTCCCTATGTCGTGTTCTACTATTGACCAGAGCCCCATGGGCCCTTATTCCCTATGTCGTGTTCTACTATTGACCAGAGCCCCATGGGCCCTTATTCCCTATGTCGTGTTCTACTATTGACCAGAGCCCCATGGGCCCTTATTCCCTATGTCGTGTTCTACTATTGACCAGAGCCCCATGGGCCCTTATTCCCTATGTCGTGTTCTACTATTGACCAGAGCCCCATGGGCCCTTATTCCCTATGTCGTGTTCTACTATTGACCAGAGCCCCATGGGCCCTTATTCCCTATGTCGTGTTCTACTATTGACCAGAGCCCCATGGGCCCTTATTCCCTATGTCGTGTTCTACTATTGACCAGAGCCCCATGGGCCCTTATTCCCTATGTCATGTTCTACTATTGACCAGAGCCCTATGGGCTGGATCAAAAGCAGATCATTATATATGGAATGGGCGGCCATTTCGGTCTCGCCATATCTCTTCAAAGAGCAGGGCAAGATTAATGACCTGACCACCTCCCTGGATCTTAACAGGCATGTTGGGGGAACGGGGGAATGCGTTTCGATTAGGCGAACATGTGAGTTGAGTGTGCCATGGGACAGAAGTAGTAATTCAGCTATCCTTCGTTGAGTAGATTTAACAGACTATGTATGGCCCTAGACCGTTGGCTAGCAGCCGTCTAGGCATGGATCTCCTCTAGAGAAAAAAACCTCCTATAAATGTCAGCAACAGTGCCTTCAGAAAGTATTCACACCCCATAACTTTTTCAAAATTTTGTTTTTACAAAGTGGGATTAAAATGGAGTTAATTGTCATTTTTTTGTCAACAATCTACACAAAATACTTGAATGTCAAAGTGGAAGAGAAATTCTAGCATTTGTAAAACATTTATGAAAAAGAAAACACTATCTTGATTAGATATGTGTCAATCCCCTGAGCCAATACATGTTACAATCACCTTTGGCAGAAATTACAGCTGTGAGTCTGTCTAGGTAAGTCTTTAAGCTCTTTCCACACCTGGATTGTGCAACATTTGCTCATTTATTATTTTCAAAATGATTTTCAATTGGTAGTTGACCATTGCTAGACAACCATTTTGCCATAGATTTTCTAGTAGAATGTTCCTGAGTGGCCAAGTTACAGTTACATTCACAGTCTTCTCGGTTAGCAACTCCAGTGAAGATTTGGTCTTGTGTTTTTCCTGCTGAAAGGTGAATTCCGGTGTAAAGTGTCTGGTGTAAAGCAGACTGAACCAGGTTTTCCTCTAGGATTTTGCCCATGCTTAGCACAATTCCGTTTTTTTCTGAAAGACTCCCCAGCCCGTAACGATTACAAGCATGCCCATTACACGATGCAGCCGCCACTATGCTTGAACATTATGGAGAGTGGTACCCAGTAATGTGTTGTAACATTTGGGGCAAATCCAAAAAGACTGTATTCAGGACTAAAAGGCCCCATTTTTTTTTGCTGTATTACTTTAGTGCCGTATTGCAAACAGGATGCATGTTTAGGAATATTTGTTCTGTCCAGGATTCCTTTTTTTCACCCTGTCAATTAGGTTAGTATTGTGGAGTAACTACAATGTTGTTGATCCATCCTCAGAGTTTAATGGCTGTGATAGGAGAAAACTAACTGTTTTAATGTCACCGTTGGCCTCGTGATATCCCTGAGCGGTTTCCTTCCTCTCCGGCAACTGAGTTAGGAAGGACGCCTGTATCTTTGTAGTGACTGGGTGTATTGATACACCATCCAAAGTGTAATTAAACATTTCACCATTCTCAAAGGGATATTCATAGTCTGCTTTTGAATTTTTACCCTTCTATCAAATAGATGCCCTTTGCGAGGAATTGGAAAACCTCCCTGGTCTTTGGTTGAATCTGTGTTTGAAATTCACTGCTCGACTGAGGGGCCTTAAAGAATTGTATGTGTGGGGTACAGAGACGAGGTAGTCATTCAGAAATCATGTTAAACACTTATTGCACACAGTGAGTCCACTTTTTTTAGGCTTGCCATGACAAAGGGGATGAATACTTATTGACTCAAGACATTTCAGCTTTTCATTTTTTTATTAATTTGTAAAAATGTGTAAAAACATAATTCTACTTTGACATTATGTGGTATTGTATGTAGGCCAGTGACGCAAAATCTCAATTTAATCAATTTTAAATGCAAGCTGTAACGCAACAAACACAACAGAATGTGGAAAAAGTTTACGCAATCTCTATGGGTCCCATGGAGTAGTGGGCCAGGGTTCACTCTCCCTCTCAGCCCCAGCTTCCATCAGCCCATCCTCCCTTATTCAGTGTGTTGTTCTGTGAATTTGGCTGTGGGTGAAGGGGAGGTAGGGGTCAGTGTGGACAGGCTGATACTGAGGGAGACGTGTGTTTGTGGTTAATAGATAAGTGGCAGTGAGAGGAGTGGTTACTTAGTCAGTCTGTCTGTCTCTGTTGTCGGGATGTTCTCTCCGTCTGTCTGTTTGTCTTTGTCCAAGGCCGTTTCCCAAAGAGGTTGGAGGGTGGGAGGTGCGTCTCTCTACTTCTCCGCTGTCTGGAGCCAGATCAGCTGACACGGGGCCCTCCCCTTGTGAGGGAAAGAGGGAGGGACAGGAGGAGGGGGTCGTTCTAGTTGTGAGGGAGATCGCGAAAGAGCAAGAGAACACGAGAAAGGGAGAGGGAAAGAGAGAGTGTGAGGTGCAGGCCTCAGCAGCGAGCCTCTGAATGTAAACAGATTATTTGATTAGCAGCAGTGAGCAGGAGACTGCTGAGAAGTGGACCGAGCTACACTGTACTATCTCTGTGGGCTAATATGGAGCTTTCTGTTCTCTCTCTGTGACTTTAGCACTAGGAACTGCTGCCGCCGCGAACATTGAAACCGGTGAGACTTCTCGCTGGACCGAGGAGGAGATGGAGGTTGCCAAAAAAGGTAGCGTTTCGTTTTTATTTCTTAATTTACCGTTTTTCTCCTTCCCTTGCACTCTTTCACTCTCAACCCTCTCTCTCTCGTTTGATCTCTCTCTCTCTCTCCTTTGATCTCTCTCTTTTATTTATATATATATATATATAATTTGCTCCCATACAAGCTCTCACTCTCAGACACTCCCCTGGCTGGTGGAGACTTTAAGGGGGAAGCAGGACGCAGTGGTTTGAGCAAGGATATTTTTTCTGATATCTAACTGCAGTGCTCTGTGACAGAGCGTGACAGTTTGGGCTTCTTCTAAAGATCATATTATTCACAAAAACAGTCAGGCTTCTGGATCAGGACTTATTTTGAAGTTGCTCTACATTGAAGCCCTTTTTTAATCTAAAACAACTCTTTTTGAGATTTGAGTGCTTCATTTCATGCAGTTACTGAATGCGTCCACAGCGTTTCAGCTTTTGCCAGTTGCGTCACACACTCGTCCATGCGTGATTGACCCATAACCCCAACCCCCATCGGCAATAGCTACCTCCCAGCCAGGCCAGTACTCTAGCTTTCTCAGTGTAGTCTGTGGTGGAGAGAGAGAGACTTAAGTCTTCTGTATGGTTCGGCTGGCGCTTAGCCGAATGAGTATGCTCACATACTCCCTTAACCCCCTACAGTTGATTTCCGTGGCCCCAAAGACATCTAATGAGCATTTTAAAAAAAATACATAAAAATCCATACATTTTAAGCTAGAGATCTTTTTTTTTGCATCGGATGCATCTCAATCCACTGCATCTGTCGATGTCGCACTTCCGCATCTGCGGATGAAAGGTGGCAGAGCTGGAGCAGTGTTTGTCAGACCATGAGACATCCCGAAAATTGTTCTTCTCACTAAATCGTCTGAACGGTTTTGCCTACAAATATGGATGGATGTGAGACTCATGATAGTGTTCTCCATTTTGCTCTATAACCTCAACAAGCGCCTTCTGAAGCCGGTACAGCTAATCTGCCATCTTCTGTCTGTAGTGTCCAAACAGTTTGGCCCACACAGTAATATGACGCCCCTGTGGAAAGGTGAAAGGACGCCCACAAGCCTCTTCTGAAGGTCCCCAGGTACCAGTTTTAAAAAATGAATGGAGGAATAATAATGGAGATGGTTTAGTGCCAAAAATAAGGGGTTAAATACATGTATAAAAAAAAATATTTAAAAAATAATTTAAAATCTCTGATCTTTCTTATATCGTTCAGATACAGGACAGGCACTTCTGTTGTTCCATGTGGTGAATCTGTTGTTCAATGTGTTTGTCAAATTCAATGTTTCATCAAATAATAACTTTTCTATACTTCAAGGGGTCTTAAAATTCAATAAAATCGCTTAAATGATCCTTGGTGACCTTCTTAAAAGAATTCCATATGCTAGCTTAGGTTAAAAGACCTTCGCTTGAAGAACTTGAAAAAAACGGCAATAGTACCCTTCTTCAGACACTGTAGCCAATATACACTTCCTCAACATAGTCTGAATTAATCTAGGATGACTCAAGAAATATGTCGTTAAGTTTGTCATTTTTTGCCAAGGAGCTGTTAGTCGAGCAATTTTACATCTAAGATGTTTGGGGAAGTATTTCTCAAGTTATTTTATTTTAAATTTTTTGCATGAAAACGATTAGTCTCTCGTTCAATGACAAACACTAATCCGTACTGTTGACTAATCACCGAAGGGTTGTAGACTTTGGCTACCGAACTTAGGCTTGCCTTGAGAAAAGATTTTGTGTGCATAAACAGTCAGAAAAACCCTTGCCAAATATGAAAAGGAACAAAAACGTCTCAAAATGTTGTCATAGTATATGCACAAACTGTTCCGGATGGGAAGCATGGGACCGAGGGGGAGCTCTTAAAAGCTGACGTATATTTGTTAGGAGCACTTTTATTAATTGGGCTGCCTGACGGAGACATGGTGTACATGACGTCTTTAGATTCTGGCACGGTGTTCTGCTTCTTTTTTTTTCATTTTCAGCTTTGTATATGTTGAGTTTACTGCTGGATGGGTCATAGAGGGGCCTTCCCCCTCTTATTCTTAACTTGTTTTCTTCAATGTTTTTTCCGCTACATCTTCATGTAAGCTGTTACAGGGTTTGGACATGTGAGGAGGGGGTTGGCTGATTTGGTCTTGGTGTTGTACTGCTGTTGTGGTGGTAGGCCACTTGATGAGTACTAGGGATCAATCCAACTGCAACAAGTCACATTTGTGAACAACACAACTTAAGTTTTTTGAAAGACACTTTCTACGATGACTACTGTAAAACTAAGTAAGGGATGTGAACAGGTGTGTTTTAGGGTGGATGGATGATGCCAATGTTGCATACATGTATTATAGGTGTATTATACAGTATATTTTCTCAATGGGCTAGTGTCGTTTTTTTTTTATTCCTGAGGGGACTGTGAGGAACTATTACTAAATATCAAACCAGATCATGAGACTGTTTTACAGTCAAAGAGCCTGAAGTACTCCTCACCCGATACTTCGACATGGAAGTCTCTATACAAGTGACTCCAAACGTTTCAATAAATGTTCTGTCAAGAGTGTCCTCGGTCTCCTCATTCACTTAGATGGTATTGTAATTTGCCTTTGTCCTCTACTGGGCTCCAGTCTGAGGTGATTTGTCAAAGTGCCCGTGTCCTTTAGCTCAACAGTGCAGTGGAGAAAGAGGGAGGGAGGGAGAAGAGACACCCGAATGTCAAAGGTAATCCGCTGTCGTTCTTCCAGTCCAATGCACCTCTCTGAAAGCGCAGTCTGTCTGTCTGTCTTAAACAGTTTATTAAGACTTCATCAAAGCTGATTGTTTGATTAGATTAGTGCTGGTCAAGGTATGGCAAAATTCCAGGCCATGGCAGCAAGGATCATTGGGGTGACTGTACAACTGGGCGTGTGAACAAGAGAGATCAGTAGTTAATGGTTTTACCAGGTGAGGCGGTGTCACTCAGTAGTAGGTTAATGTTCAATGATTAGGCTAAATCTGGGTCAGTTATAGGTTCAGATCCCAACCCAGTCTCTTTTCTCTCCTCTGCCAGGCCTTGTGGAGCATGGGCGTAACTGGCCAGCCATTGCCAAGATGGTGGGCACCAAGAGCGAGGCTCAGTGCAAGAACTTCTACTTCAACTACAAGAGACGGCACAACCTGGACAACCTGCTCCAGCAACACAAGCAGGTACGGCAATACTCAACACAATTAAATATCAGGGTTGTTTTTAAACTATTTGCAATGGCAAGCAAAAATAAGCATATCTTGTCGTCAGGACAAGTCCAGGGAATCCCTCCCCTTTTCTGTAAATCTTCTTCAGTTTAGTGCCTAATGAATACACCCGTGTTCAGGTACAATATGAAGTGGTTTGGTTTCTGTAATCTCTATATCAGAACATGTATGTCTGTCACCATCTTTAATCTAAAAATGTATGTCTGTCACTATCTTTAATCTATAAATGTTAAACTATGTTTAATTAATTTTCTGTATTACAAACTAACTGTGAAGTGAATGTACTCTGTTGTATAACGCTTGTGTGTTTCTTCAGGACATCCGGCGGGCGCGGGGTGATCGGGACCCGTCTCAGAGCGAGAGCATGGCCTCAGCTGACGACGATGAAAACCCAGAGGATAGTGACGGTCAGTCAGAGAGATGACACACACATTGACACACACACACCAGAATAACATACACAACAGAGTCACTCACACCATCCTTCTCTGTTTATCCAAACTCACAAACACGTGAATCCTCGCATTCAGACACAGATACACTGTCTGCACAACACAAATATACACACAATCATAGCTAAGAATTAGTTTTGATTTACATTTGATCTGAGAGAATGTTCAATTCAGTAGTGAATGTGAATGAGAGAAAGAGCAAGGGAAATAGAGATGGAGTTAGAGAAGCGTCTCTCTATGGAAGAGTGTAGAGATCTGTAACAGTGAGTCCACTTCAGGAAGAGCCTCTTGAACTTTCTGTCTTGTGAGAATTACGTTTTAAGTTAATGGCAAAGGAGCCCCAGTATTTTCTCGCTACTGTCTGTAGTTTTAATGAGAGAGAAAAAGGGATCAAAAGGAGGAGGGAGAAAAGCGAGACATAAAAGATGTGAACTAATTCTGACTGCTGGGCCTGGGTTATGTAACTGTTCTTTGGCTTTAAAGAGTCAAGAAAGTGTGTTGCTCCACTCTTTTGATCTGCAGGGCCTCCCACTCTCTCTCTTCATATCCCCTCTCCCTGCACCCCATCTCTCCACAACTCTCTGCTCTCTTTCCAACACCCTTTCTCACTTTCTCCCTCTCCTCTGCCTCTCTTCACTTCCTCTCTCTCTCCACGCCAATCTCTCACTCACTCTCTCCACTCCTAAAAGTCCTAAAGTGCCCTTGTATCGGCTGCCGTAACAGGGCAGAAAGAGCCTGTTTTGAATATTCACATTTATTGTCCTGCCAATTATGGTGATAGTTTAATGAGTGTGAGTCCAGATTAACTGTGGTGGGACCTTTCTATTTCGTCCTGGCTGTAAATGTGCTCATGACTTCCATTGTTTAGGAGAGCCTTCTCTCCCCGGGTTTATCACAGACCTATCACTCACTGACTGTAGCTCTTAGCCATCTCTCTCTCGCCCCCTCTTTCTGCTCCCTTCTTTCCCTAACCCTCATCCTCTCCCTCTTTCTCTCGTTTGGAGTGGAGCCCATATCCCTCCAGGTTTTGTCTGTGATAAAGCAAAGTGGTTTAATTGAGCTTAGCCCCTCACCTGACAGGGAGGTAGGAGAGGCTTTCCCTACCCTTGCAGTCTCTCTCTCTCTCTCTGCCCCTCCGGGGGATGACCAACTATGCAACATGCTCCAAGGCAGGTGGTGTAGGGCTGGGGTGGGCAGGTGGTGGAGGTGGAGGAAGGGTTGCTTGTTGGCTGGTTGGTTGGTGTGTGTGTGTGGGGGTGTTGCTATCTGTTATGTTTAGTCGTGTCACTGAGTCACTGGATGTCATAATGCTTGGGTCATGTCAGTTTGAGAGATTGCCTTATCTGGTTCCAGTCTACCAGATAGTTGTAAAGTTCTGTCTACGCTACAGGAGGTCACTATATTATGTGTTGTTGTTCCTGAAGCTCTCATTGTCTCCCAAGGAAACCCAAACTGTCCTCAAGGCCTTGGTTAGTTGGTGTAACTGCCTGCAGATTGGAGAGGGTTACTTGGTTGGGCATAGCCAGGAATGCTGGGGGAAGGGGACTGAAGCTTTGTCTTTTGTCACCTGACACCCGTGTCAGAGATTTATCTTGGCATTGACACATGTAAAAAAATAAATTTAAAAAACATATTTTTTTTTTATTCATACAGGTGGAGAGAACAGCTCAGACACGGAGAGTGCCCCTTCCCCGTCCCAGGCAGACCCCTCCAAGGTCGGAGGAGAGTCCCAGAGGGGAGACATTGCTGGAGGGTCAGAGAGCCAGCGGTCTGATCAGGACCAGGCCAGCGATAGAAAGGGCCAGGATCCGTCCTACGGGGAGCTGAGGGTCAAGCTGGAGAAGAGCCCGGAGGGAGAGGCCAGAGACCCTGACTCTCAGGAGGATCAGGACAGGGAGAGGGCCCGGGCGGCCTATGAGGGCCAGGTGCACCCCAAGTGTGAGCCCCAGGAGGTGGACATGAAGCCAGGGGGTACTGAGGTACAGGTGAAGGTGGAGCCTGACTCGGCTAAGGAGAAGGGGGACAATGGGGAGAGAGAGGAGCAGAGAGAGAGGCACCACTCAGACAATGACTCCAGCGCCACCTGCAGTGCAGATGAGGATGTGGACGCTGAGCCCGAGAGACAGAGGTGGGTCAGGGTGGTCATCATGGGGATTAAGGACTCTTGTTTCAGACTTTAAAAACAAAGCTATTTGGATGAAATATTAAGGTTGTAAATGGTTGATATTATTAGTGGTATTTGAATCCCTTCATACAGGACTCCTTTATCCTAACTCCTGTAATCATTACCTCAACTCTTTCTGATCCGTGTGTCTCACCATCTCTCTCTTCTCTGGTCTCCCCCTTTCTCCTGTTTCCCCCTCTCTCCTGTGTCCTCAGGATTTTTTCTAGTATGGACAAGCCTTCGCTGCTCAGCCCTCCCGGCTCAGTGCTGATGTCCACGGCCAAGCAGGCCCACCTCAACATGCAGCAGTTCCAGCAGGGTGCCGCTGCCATCCCGCCCATGGTCAGTCACTATAGCAACCCACACTTTTCTATGATCAGATATGCCCATTCGGAGAGGCAGGCATACGGAGGCAGGCAACAGGGTGAAAGCATGTCTTGTTTAGACCAACCTACCCGTCAAGTGAGTCCATCATCCCCCGCACTTTTCCAACCAACCTGTAAATCAATCAATTCAATTCATGGATTCTTCTTTTTCCATTGAAATGTTAAATCAATCAGTTGATCAATGTGTTTGCAGGGATCTAAATCAATGAACTTGGGCCCATCTGTTGTCTACCGGTAGTCCAATCATGCTAATGTGCTGACACTGTCAAATTGTTTTCTGATGTCCCTTTCTTTCCCTCTAATTGCTTCTTCTATGGTGCTTCTGTCTCTCTATTTCTTATGGGATGAAGTCAGACAAACTGGATCGCCTGTTTAAGCAATGGGGCAGAGATATGCGTGCAAACACAAAAGCAATCCAATCTAACAACTGTTTGTCATTTTTTACATTTTATTCAACTAATAATGTACTTTACCCTTTCTCCGGGCTTGGTTTAAAGGCAGGTGTTAGTACTATTCTTCTCATTCTGAAGTCCAATCAACATCTACTTCTAGATTGTAGATAGAAGGACTTCAGGGTTAGAGGACAATGCTTCAGCTGCTCACTTGTACAGAGCTTGTCCCCCTCCAGTCTTCCTCACAGGGGTGTTTCTCCTCACCCTCCTCCTGTAGGTGGGTCCTTTCAGCACTGGCGGGATGCCCATGGGAGCCCCCCTCAGTGGCTTTGCCATGTTCCAGCACCAGATCAAGGCGGTGCACGAGTCGGCCCACGCGGAGGATAAACAGAGACAGGACCAGGCCGACCCCGAGCACAGCAGACAACCTCCCAACTGCCCGCGCTTCACTACCCACAGCCCCACTTTACTGGACAGGGAGGGTAAGAGAGAGGACACACACGCATACACACTGGTATCCCCCCTCCAAGCCCCTACCTACCTGAGCCTCTCAACCAACAGCAGCCTATTTATAGCCTATGCATTTTTCAGTCCCATTCGCTTTCGTTCAGCGTCAAAAAAGGAATGAGGAGAGCGAGCCGGTTCAGACTGCTGAACCAGAACAAGAACAAGATGTTAGCTGACCCCATTTTACACGTAATGCGAACATGAAAGCTAAAAGCTCTGATAGGGAAAGCTTGTTTTTCCTGAAATGCCTCTGGGAGAAGAGAGGGATTCTGTGGTCGACTTTTGAAGGAGCATGACTTGAGCGTGTCAGAGCAGGACAGTTAGTTCCCCCAGGCAGGCAGACAGACAGAGAAGTGGGTCCTATTTGTAAGGGTAGAAGAGTCATTCAGCCACAAAGGACACAATTGGCTTACCCTGTTTCAGAGTCTGAATGGTATATTTTGTGTGAAGGGGGGGAAGTGCGTGATTAGACACCCAAAGCTTTTATCACCTTTTTTAAGAGCTAAAAAGGTTTTTGGGTAGTCCCGCAATGCGATATTTGAAGATGCTTGGAAATCGCAGTTCGTGTTAGAGCAGTAAGGCAGGCTGATGGGCTTTTTTTGTTTGGGAAATCTGTCAATCTGTGCCAAGACCCTATTATTTTGTTGATTGAAATGTATAATAAAATCGTCTCTGGTTGTGTTTCATCTTCTGATTGTTCATCTATTTGTGTGCGGCATTTATCTTGTGGCTGTGTTTTCATTCATATGTCTCTGTTCTGTGTTGTGTTCAGGTAAGCCCTTCCCCTACATGCCTTATGATATGAAGATTGCTCTGGAGCAGGAGGCCCAGTCTGGTCGGCCTGGATCTCCCTACAGGCTCTCTCCCAGGGACATGAGCAAGGCCTCTCCTCAGCCCAACGACCCCAACGCCTCCCGCTACAGCGTGCCTCCAGGTAACCGCCCTCTGCTCTGTCCTCCCCCATGTGGCCTCAGCTCTACTGTTTAGCTAGCCTGTTCCCATACTGTTTGTGCTGTTGCCAACTCTTTTTCCATTGGCTAAAGCTCTTACAGTACAGTTGGCCTTATTTTTTCCACCCCCCCACCCCCTTCTCTTTACCGATTCTCTGTGAGTAGATTAATCTGTACTGTAACTGGCCTTAAAATACTATCTGTCCCTATCATGAATGCATGTTAATATTACTTACACACACACACACACACACAGAGCCTGGCTGCAGTAAGGCTTTAACAGTATTCCGTCATGGACTAGCTTGTTTCCTTATCTCTGTGTGAGCTGCCAGGATGCTGACGTCTGTGCCTGCTGTAGGTACTCTCCCGGATAAAATTTAAATGTTTGATTTTGTAAAGTGCAGGGGCACTGAGGGCGGGCAGACTGTCGGGAGGAAGGGAGCGGGGTTGTTTCCTCAAGGCAGGTCACTCCCGGTCACCGTGACTCACTAACAGGGTAGAACTCAGACGAGCCAGATCTCGCTCCCTGAGGCTGTTCCCACAGATGTACAGACAGAAGGCAGGGAGGTTACATCAGGTTTAGGTCGGCTTCAGACTTTTAACTCTAGCTACCAGACTCACTGTACTGTGTTTACTTCACTGTTTACTTCAGTCTGGGGAATCTGCCTCAATGTTATCACCATGCACTCATAGATGGAAGATAGGCTGCTGGTGGAGCCTGTTAGTAAGAGTAGTGAATGATGCATTGGCTGAGAATGAGAAACAATTTAGCCTGAATTTAGTTGCAATAATGTACAGTGACTGATCTGTGGAAATGGCAGGAAATGGTACAATCATTTTTCTATGAGAATATCCATAATAGGCATAAATATATTTTCTGTTAAATGCTTTAACTTTTCAGTGCCTCTGGATTTTCTTTTCCTGACACACTTTTTGTGTTTTCCCTTCTTCACCGTATCCTAGACAAGGTTCATGCTAAATAATCATATGATTGATGGTGTCACTCCCTAACTTCTATTGTTTTTCCTCTCCTAGTGCTCCAGCCAGCTCCCAACCAGGTGGTCCAGAGTCTGCCTGATGGAGTCCGTGTGACTTTCTCCAGACACAGCCGACCCGCCAACATTCCATCTCCTCCTCCACTCATTCCAACCTCCAAACCCACAGACAAGCCTTCCTTTATCCAGGGCGGCTCCATCTCCCAGGTAATACCCATATCCCTCAGGTGAGGGTTCAGATCCAGCCAGCCCCCTGGTTAGGCCCACACAGGTGGTGGGCACCCAGAGCAGGTGTGGCTAAAGTGTTTTGTATGTTCTATTTGGTTAAATAATAAAACATTTTATTTTCTCTCTTTCTCATCAGTATACTCTAACAGTATTTGTTGTGATAATTATTTAATAAGAAATCTATAAGGCTATTTGCCTTTGTAGCAGACAGTACTCTGTATTTAGTAACGTTTACTAGCCAATATGCCAAAGAGCAAACTTTAGTACACATCCGTTGGCTCCACCTTTATTTGTGTACATTGCACTTTCCCTGTATTTCTCTGCTGTATAATTCTGCGAAAGTTAAGGTTTTCAGAAATCCTGGTTGATGGACTCCCAGAATCAGGAGAGAACAAGCAGGGAGGGAATCCTCCAACTGGAATTTTGCAACCCTGACCTGATTCTGACCTGTCTGTTCCTGCCATTTCAGGGAACTCCTGGTACGTACCTGACATCCCATGCTGTCTACGGTGGCCCAGAGGTTGCAAAGAGCTCAGTGGGCTCCATATCCCTGGGCTTGCCCAGGCAGCAGGACCCCACCAAACCTGGTAAGACAAGCCAGTCTGGATGACACACGCACCCCGATCTGCATTCCATTGTCCAAACTAGCATACTACATTTATTCATACTAAGTGGTGTGCAAGTGTGGATACTGTCCATCATCTAATGTCCTCTCTCTGCTATTAGATTGGCATGAGAGAGAGACAAGCATATTGTCAACGTTTGAGCACATTCAGACCTGATGTCACAGTCCCACTTCACTTGCCTTCCCTGTTCGTTCCCTCCCTCCCTCTCCCCAGTGTCCTACATTAAGCAGGAGGAGTGTTCTCCGCGTGGCCAGTCGGAGGGCCTCCTTTCCCAGATGCAGTATGAGGGGGTAGTCAGAGGTGTGTGTGTCTATTTGTCCATCTCACAAAAGTGTCTGCCTGTCATCCTGCCTGTCCTTGCCTCCCAAGTGTTTCTCCTTTCACACTCTCACCAAAACAGTGCTGTTACCCGCAGTGAATACCCAGAAACCGCACCTGTGTTCAAATCATATTTTAAATCTTTCAAATACTCGATGTTTGCCTGCCTAGAGTGCCAGATGGGTGGGGGTTGCATTTCTGGGACTAAAGACTTGACATACTATTTGAACCCAGGTTTGCAAGATTGATAGAAAATAGCTTTATCGCAGGCGATCGAGAAGAGTGAAGTGGAGGAGTCTGGCCTCCACCCTCCTTCCCTCCCTCCTGCCCTCTGTTTGCACAGACTTGACAGAATGTGGCATGCTGGTGAGGGAGGGAGATGGAGAGAGACCTCACGAGCCCCAGTTCAAAAAGCACCTCCTTTCACTAGAAGTCCTCCTCACACCTTCTCCAACTGACCTCTGGGGTGACATTGGGGTGTGGAAACCTCGGTCTCCCTCTTTCAGGCTGCAGCCCATTGCTCTACTATTCTCCCCACCAAGATTTAAAAGCAATGTATTAGTGCAGCCAGAGTGTACCATCTTACACCAATTACTTTAAATCCTTGAGATGAAGTCAACGAGTGCAAACTTCCGGGAGAATGAGGGGAAATCGGAGTTAGGCTTCAATGATTCTGACCAGGAATATAATGCCAACAACTGTACAACCCTCATCTATATCCACACATACTACCAACCTCTGTCTGTTGTCTTCCTTCTAGGAGGCCCAATGGATGGGGGTATCAGCAGAGGCAACCCAGCCAGAGGATCAATCACACAGGTATTACAGTTACAATAACATTGCTAAGCCATTATGTGTATCCAAGCACCACGCTGTCTATGGACATCTAATATCACAGGTTTTCTTATGATGTATGCTGTGAATTAGTCTAATATTTTTGGAGCCGATTTTAAAATAAACATTATTATGAAAAAGTTGAGTTGTTCCTGGTTTCTGACCTTTAATTTGACCCATTTCTCTCTGTCCATCTTTACTTTTCTCTCTCTACCTCTCTTCTGTGTGACCAGGGCACGCCAGCCCTGTCTGGGTCTAGCACTGCGGCTGACCTGCTGAAGGGCACCAACACCAAGCTGGCCACAGAGGAACTGAGCAACCCAGAGAAGGCCCGGGAACATCTGGCCAAGGGACACGTCATCTACGAGGGCAAGAGTGGACACATCCTATCCTACGATGGTAATACGAAGCTGTGTTAGTGGTCACTCCACGACTTGATCTTCTTGTAAATCTGATATTTTTCAGTGTAGAGTGTTACTTATGGGACTTCAGATTTATACTACAGTATAGTAGTTTCTGGAAATGTGCTGCATTGCATTGTGTATGATCCTATTACTTATCCTGGGCATTAGTTTACCCAGGGAGTTAGTCAATTGGGACAATGAAAATGGTACCCGTGTGCACCTGAAGTCAGGCATTTATTGGTAGCAAAAATTAGGTCTGTATATCTAAATCGGCCTAAATTAACATATATTGTGTTCCTGTCTCCGTAGCCATTAAGAACCCAAGAGAGGCCACATGTAGCCCCAGGTCAGGCCATGAGCTCAAACGCTCCCATGATATGATGGAGGCCGCCAGAGGCCACCCCGGGAGAGAAGGAGCCCCCTTCGAGGGTAAGGCGTGTGTGTGTGTGCGCACGTCTGTAAGAGAGTGGGTTTTTGTCTTCTACCCTAATCTCTGTGCATATATTCAGGCCACTAGGTGATAGTGACTGACTTTGTGTGTGTGTGTCAGGGTTGATAATCCGAGCCCTGCCCAGAGAAAGTCCCCATGGGGAGTCCAAGGAGAGGCCCATGATGACTGGATCCATCATGCAAGGTAATTAAGTTATTAGGTGACATCATCGCAGCGCCTACGTAAATAATTAAATTGAAAACCACAAATTAAACGCAGCAAATTTGATTTTTACTTTTTAGGTAACTCAAGTTTTAAAATGTATTTGTATTTTTCTCTTCCCACTCCAGGTACACCCAGAACCTCTGCAGAGGCCTATGAGGAGAGCATGAAGTACGGCAAGCAGATAAAGAGGGAGAGTCCACCCATCCGCTCCTTTGAGGGGGGGATAGGTAAGGGTAAGCCCTATGAGGGGGTGAACACCATTAAGGAGATGGGTCGCTCCATCCATGAGATCCCCCGCCAGGAGCAGCCTGGACAGGACCCCCGCAAGACCCCCGACATGGCTGCCAACAGCCGAGCCGCCATGGAGGGCTCCATATCCCAGGTAAGTGTGTGTGTGTTTGTGTTCTGCAGCTGTGTGTGTGCGTGCGTGTGTGTGCCAGTGATTGAGTGAGTGCTGTCTGTTCGTTCGTTGTCACCAACAGACAATCCAATCCCTCCTCTCCCTCTACCAGGGCCATCCTCTGAGCCAGTCGGCCATCAAGCACAACGTCAAGTCCCTAATCACCAGTCCCAGTAGGCTGCCCCATGGCCCCACCATGCCCCAGCTGGAGGCCATGGAGCGGGCCAAGTACGAGGAGAGCAAGGCGACGGCGGAGCAGCAGCAGCGAGCGCGCCACACCTCTGTGGTCAACTCGGCCACCTCCGTGCTGCGCTCCACCCACCAGGAGCAAGGCAAGTCCCAGCTCAGCCCTGGCATGTACCAAGACGCAGATGCCCGCAGGACCCCGGTCAACTACAGCACCAGCTCCATGTCCAGAGGCTCGCCCATGTTGGGCCGAGGACAGGAGGGTATGTCTTGTCTGACCTTCTCTCTCAAAGTATTCACTTTCAATTCATAGATCTTCTGTCAGGTGTATTTGCACGAGGCCATTTCATTGTACAGCAATCACTTCACAAGCAATGATGTGTGGCTTTATCAGTACAATTTGAAAACATTGCAAGTGTTGAACACATTTTTGTTAATCCTTATGTTTACTTTATTGATTTTTGTTTTGATGAAAGCCATTTGTGTTATTGTCATTTCTCTCCCTATCCAGGCACTGGGAAGCCTACGTCCCACGATAGGAAGAGTACCATGACCCCCAATCAGAGGGACAGTGTTCCAGCCAAGTCCCCTGTGTCAGGGGGAGATCCCAACCACCCTATGGCCTCCCACAGCCCCTTTGACCCCCACCACCGCCCCATGGCCCCCGGAGAGCCTCGCTTCCACCTGCCTCCACACCTAGACCCTACCCTCTTCCACCGGGCCGTCCTGGACCCTGGTAGGACACACAACACACCCTGTTACCCTGACCCACCAAGCATGGGTTCAAATAGTCTTTTTATTTTATTTGTGAGCCTGGCGCAATGGAACCAATGGAATAGTCCCAAAAGTGCAAACCCTGCCCATTTGGCACTCTATGCAGGCTCAGTCAAATGCTCAATGTATTCAGGGGAAGAAATGATATTATATGAACCTGAGCCAACCTCTATGAACAACACAATAATAGACCTAAATCGTGGAATGATAGACTGGGTGAACTGGGGTAGCTTTGTCATTTTTCATTCATAGGCACTGAGTGTCCTGTCCAGTCTCAGGTTGAATCCATTGACGTCAGTAGAGTAATCACCATCTGTTCGCCTGCTGTTCATATTTTTGGTCTCTATCTGCACCTCTCCTTTCCCCTCCTCCCCATGCAGCTGCATACATGTTCCCGAGGCAGCCGTCCCCGACGGGCTACCACAACACCTACCAGCTGTACACCATGGAGAACACAAGGCAGACCATCCTCAATGATTATATCACCTCACAGCAGATGCAGGTTATACCACGGCCCGATGTTGCCAGGGGCCTGTCGCCACGGGAACAGCAACAGATTGCCATCTCTTATCCTCCCGGAGCGCGAGGTACTGGACTCGACTGCTGTCTGTCTGTTTGTGTGTCCTTCTCTCACCTGAGGGAGGTAGGGAGAGATGTGGGGTGATGGGTAGAACGCAGTCTGTGTTCTTGTGAATTAGTGGCTACCTTTTCCAGACGCCCAGAAGCAAATGACCCTGACAAATTGCCTCATATTGATTTAGAGTTTTCTTTTAGTTTATTATCGCTGATTTGTTGACGTATATTTTGGGCCTGCAGCTAATACTCCATTTTATAAATTGGGTATTGACAAACATTCAATTCAGACTTTCGTTTAATCAGTGATTGCCTCTTACAAGGTGACCACTCCACGCACCTTTTTGAAAATTAAGCAGCCCTATTACAAAAATATGTTTTTGAGCACTGTTCAGAGAAAGGTGGCTGGTAAAACCAAGGCTACTGTACACAGTGTTCATTCATACCTCTTCAAATTGATCCTATGGATTTGGTTCGTGTTGCTCACCATTGGCCCTTTGCTTCTGTCTGTAAAAGGGATTATTGATCTAGCCCAGATGCCTCCAACTATCCTGTTGCCTCACCCTGGGGGAACAGGTACTCCCACTATGGACCGCATCACCTACATCCCCGGAGCTCAACCCCCTTTCCCTCCTAGGCCTTTCAACCCAGCCTCCATATCTCCAGGTGAGGACCCCCCTGCCCCTACACCAACCTGACCCTCCTGTTCTCTTACCCCCCTCTTGTTCCTTTATTCCCCCCTCCTACCCTCAACCCCCTGAAGCACTCTGCCCTGCTGCACTCCCCTGAGCTCTGAGAATCTGAATTGACCTGAACACACCTATGGACCAGATCTAAATAAACACCTACTGCAATAACCTCTCTACAATAAACACCTACTGCAGTAACCTCTCTACAGTAAACACCTACTGCAGTAACCTCTCTACAATAAACACCTACTGCAGTAACCTCTACAATAAACACCTACTGCAGTAACCTCTACAATAAACACCTACTGCAGTAACCTCTCTACAGTAAACACCTACTGCAGTAACCTCTCTACAGTAAACACCTACTGCAGTAACCTCTCTACAATAAACACCTACTGCAGTAACCTCTACAATAAACACCTACTGCAGTAACCTCTACAATAAACACCTACTGCAGTAACCTCTCTACAATAAACACCTACTGCAGTAACCTCTCTACAATAAACACCTACTGCAGTAACCTCTCTACAGTAAACACCTACTGCAGTAACCTCTCTACAATAAACACCTACTGCAGTAACCTCTCTACAGTAAACACCTACTGCAGTAACCTCTCTACAATAAACACCTACTGCAGTAACCTCTCTACAATAAACACCTACTGCAATAACCTCTCTACAATAAACACCTACTGCAGTAACCTCTCTACAGTAAACATCTACTGCAGTAACCTCTCTCCAATAAACACATACTGCAGTAACCTCTCTACAATAAACACCTACTGCAGTAACCTCTCTACAATAAACACCTACTGCAGTAACCTCTCTACAATAAACACATACTGCAGTAACCTCTCTACAATAAACACCTACTGCAGTAACCTCTCTACAATAAACACCTACTGCAATAACCTCTCTACAATAAACACCTACTGCAGTAACCTCTCTACAATAAACAACTACTGCAGTAACCTCTCTACAGTAAACACCTACTGCAGTAACCTCTCTACAGTAAACACCTACTGCAGTAACCTCTCTACAGTAACCACCTACTGCAGTAACCTCTCTACAGTAAACACCTACTGCAATAACCTCTCTACAATAAACACCTACTGCAGTAACCTCTCTACAGTAAACATCTACTGCAGTAACCTCTCTACAATAAACACCTACTGCAGTAACCTCTACAATAAACATCTACTGCAGTAACCTCTCTACAATAAACACCTACTGCAGTAACCTCTATACAATAAACACCTACTGCAGTAACCTCTCTACAGTAAAACACCTACTGCAGTAACCGCTCTTCAATAAACACCTACTGCAGTAACCTCTCTACAGTAAACACCTACTGCAGTAACCTCTCTACAGTAAACACCTACTGCAGTAACCTCTTTACAGTAAACACCTACTGCAGTAACCTCTCTACCCAAAATCAGATGTTCAGTTTACCTCATTAATTGGGAAATGTAACAAAAAAGTAAATGCCAAAATGAGTAGAAAGCTCCATTTGAGATGGTACCCAGAACATCTCTGCTGCCTATCCTGATCAACATCCGGGCAGGACACTCCTCTCTGTGTCATCAGGCATTCACAACAGCACTGTGTGCTTAAGGCGGCCCAACCGTCCTTCTACCCCTCAGCGACTGTACCCTAAGTAGAGACGGTGTGTAAACCTACTGTGTGTGTGTGTGTTGTCTGTTTCTTTGTGTCCACAGGCCACCAAGCCCACCTCGCAGCTACAGCAGCTGCCTGTCAGGAGCGAGAACGGGAGAGGGAGCGCGAAAGAGAAAGGGAGCATCGAGAGAAAGAAAGGGAAAAGGAGCGAGAAAGGGAGAACAGGGAGAGGGAAAGGGAGGAGTACAGACAACGAGAGCGTGAGCGAGTGGTGGCTGCAGCGGTTGCCAATGACTACATGCGTGGAGGTGAACCTCAATGCCATTTATATTGTACAGTGTCATCAACAATACAGTGCCAACTAGTTCATAGCAGTTTGTTTTGATTGAACCTGGCTGAACAAATTCTCTCACAGAGTTAAGGGATTTTTAATGTAGCATGTTTTTTGGGACAGCGTTGAAAAAGCCATTATAAGCTTCCAACTTTGAATTGCTCTTTTCTGTTATGGAAGTCAGCTCTTGTTTTTCCCCCAGGTCCAGGGCAGCCAGATAGACCAGGAAGCCGTGGTTACCTGCGTAGCCCCTCCCCATCTATGAGGTCACAGGAAGCCCAGCAGCAGCGACCCAGCATCTTCCAAGGAACCAACAGCAAGGGCGTCATCACCCCTCTCATGTGAGTCTAAGCCTGCTCTGCTCTGGCCTTGTAAGCCCTCACCCCATGTACACTCAGAGTGTGTGTGTGATGGAAAAGCGCTTTCAGTGTTAACCAGATGTAAAGTGCTGTATGTAGAAAAAGTATTGAGCTCATATTTTTTTAAATAATATAATCTTTGAGAACTAACAATCACCAAAATAAAAGCTAGACAGGGAGATTTTTAAATTTCATAAACAATACATTTAGCAGTGTTGATTTTATTATTATGTTTAAGCAAAATAACACAGCATTAGCCGTGGAAAGTATAGAATATCAAAAAATGTGCATTAAAACTGCATCATTTTCAATCGGCTCCATGGATAAATGTGTAGAATTGCAGGTAATTGGCTTAAATATGCCAAAATAATTTCTACACTGCCAAGATGAGGGCCTCTAAAATGTTTTCTAAAATCTAGACGGGTTGATCGCGCGCCATGCCCACCACCTATGCCCATTTTCGTTCCATATAAAAACCTGTACGTGTTCTGTTAATCCATTCTTATATGTGCACCCTTTCTACTGACTCTGAAAAACACCAAAAGAAAGATGCCCAGGGTCCTTGCTCATCTGCGTGAAAGTGCTTTAGGCATGCTGCAAGGAGGCATGAGAACTGCAGATGTGGACAGAGAAATAAATTGCAATATCCGTACTGTGAGACGCCTAAGACAGCACTACAGGGAGACCGGACGGACAGCTGATCAGCCTCGCAGTGGCAGACCACGTGTAACAACACCTGCACAGGATCGGTACATCTGAACATCACACCTGCGGGACAGGTACAGGATGGCAACAACAACTGCCCGAGTTACACCAGGAACGCACAATCCCTCCATCAGTGCTCAGACTGTCCGCAAAAGCCTGAGAGAGGCTGGACTGAAGGCTTGCAGGCTTGTTGTAAGGCAGGTCCTCACCAGACATCACCGGCAACAACGTCGCCTATGGGCACAAATCCACCGTTGCTGGACCAGACAGGACTGGCAAAAAGTGCTCTTCACTGACGAGTCGCGGTTTTGTCTCACCAGGGGTGATGGTCAGATTCGTGTTTATCGTCGAAGGAATGAGCATTACACTGAGGCCTGTATTCTGGAGATGGATCGATTTGGAGGCAGAGGGTCCGTCATGGTCTGGGGCAGTGTGTCACAGCATCATCGGACTGAGCTTGTTGTCATCGCAGGCAGTCTCAACGCTGTGCGTTACATAGAAGACATCCTCCTCCCTCATGTGGTACCCTTCCTGCAGGCTCATCCTGACATGACCCTCCAGCATGACAATGCCACCAGCCATACTGCTTGTTCTGTGCGTGATTTCCTGCAAGACAGCAATGTCCGTGTTCTGCCATGGTCAGCGAAGAGCCCGGATCTCAATCCAAATTGAGTACGTCTGGGACCTGTTGAATCGGAGGGTGAGGGCTAGGGCCATTCCCCCCCAGAAATGTCCGGGAACTTGCAGGTGCTTTGGTGGAAGAGTGGGGTAACATCTCACAGCAAGAACTGGCAAATCTGGTGCAGTCCATGAGGAGGAGATGCACTGCAGTACCTAATGCAGCTGGTGGCCACACCAGATACTGACTGTTACTTTTGATACTGACTGTTACCCCCCCCCCCCCCCCTTTGTTCAGGGACACATTTATTCAATTTCTGTTAGTCACATGTCTGTGGAACTTGTTCAGTTTGTCTGTTGTTGAATCTTATGTTCATACAAATATTTACACATGTTAAGTTTGGTGAAAAAAAACGCAGTTGACAGTGAGAGGACGTTTTTTTTTGTTGCTGAGTTTATATATACATCATATTAACCTTCAACCTCTCTGCCACCTCCAGGCCATCAGCAGCAGCCCAGGCAGGAGCCCGTTACAGCACTGCAGCCGATGCCCTTGCTGCCCTGGTGGACGCTGCCGCATCCGCCCCTCAGATGGACGTCAACAAGGGCAAGGACTCCTCCAAGCACGATCGAGACGACGACATGTCTTCATCATCCTCTGCGGCCAGGCGACAGCACGAGCAGCAGCAGCAGGAGGCAGACAGGCGGTCCATGCAGTCTCCCTACATGTCTCTTCCAGGGGGGAAACCCCACCCAGGATATGCTGAGGGGTCTGGTGGTCCCCAGGGGGGCAAGGACAAGGGTCCCCCCACCAAGTCACGCATCGAGGAGGAGTTGAGGACCAGAGGAAAGACCACCATCACGGCCGCCAACTTCATTGACGTCATCATCAAGCGTCAGATCGCCTCGGACAAGGACTCACGGGAGAGAGGCTCCCAGAGCTCCGATTCCTCCAGCAGCTGTGAGTCTTCCACATAGAATAAAATACAACAGGAAACAGTGTAGAACATGGACACTATATATAGAGACAAATAGGATTTGAGCCAGTCCTGTAATACTACTGGCTGGGTGGGTGGACACCTGGATATAGATTTGGTTTGGGTTTGAATTCCCAGCATTTCTAACATGTAAGACTTAATAACATAGCAAATAACAAAAAAAGAGAAAATGATCATATGTCAGTGAGAGGGTTGTTTTCAAGGTGTGTGTGTCCCTCCCCTGTAGTGTCATCCAGTCGGTATGAGGTCCCCAGTGGAGGAGCCATCGAGGTGATCAGCCCAGCCAACTCTCCAGCCCAGGCCCAGCAGGAGAAACAGCAGCAGGATGACAGGGAGAGGGCTGACAGGGACAGGGCTGCACAGGCAGCAACACAAGGTAAGAAGAAAGCGTTATACTGTGAGCCATTCAATAATAGGATGTTTTCTCAGTTCTGGTTTGTAAACAGATTAAACTTGCGGAGTTGAGCGCAGACTATTTAAAAACATTTTTTTTTTTTTAAAAATGTTTTATTTTTTATTTCACCTTTATTTAACCAGGTAGGCTAGTTGAGAACAAGTTCTCATTTGCAACTGCGACCTGGCCAAGATAAAGCATAGCAGTGTGAACAGACAACACAGAGTTACACATGGAGTAAACAATTAACAAGTCAATAACACAGTAGAAAAAAAAGGGGAGTCTATATACAATGTGTGCAAAAGGCATGAGGAGGTAGGCGAATAATTACAATATTGCAGATTAACACTGGAGTGATAAATGATCAGATGATCATGTGCAGGTAGAGATATTGGTGTGCAAAAGAGCAGAAAAGTAAATAAATAAAAACTGTGGGGATGAGGTAGGTGAAAATGGGTGGGCTGTTTACCAATAGATTATGTACAGCTGCAGCGATCGGTTAGCTGCTCAGATAGCAGATGTTTGAAGTTGGTGAGGGAGATAAAAGTCTCCAACTTCAGCGATTTTTGCAATTCGTTCCAGTCACAGGCAGCAGAGTACTGGAACGAAAGGCGGCCGAATGAGGTGTTGGCTTTAGGGATGATCAGTGAGATACACCTGCTGGAGCGCGTGCTACGGATGGGTGTTGCCATCGTGACCAGTGAACTGAGATAAGGCGGAGCTTTACCTAGCATGGCCTTGTAGATGACCTGGAGCCAGTGGTCATGTGAACCTCCAACTCCTTCGAGTCGCTATGCGTCGATACTTCAAAAATGTGCATTCTTAAACCCTTTACCCTGTATACCTATGTTTGTCCCGTTGCGTGCCTTTCTTTGTTTGCTGAAATCCATACTTTTTAATAAAACGTTAATCAAATACAACCACTGACTGTTACCTTGTTGAGGTTCAATTGGCACATTCACGCTGAGTTGCCATCTTAGTGCAACAGCAACGAGGAAACAGTCAGTGGTATGTCTCCCGAGAACGACCCTGACGAGACCAGTGCCAGGAACAGATACGGCTCTTGACCAGCCTGTTTAGTAGGGTAAACCGTAGCAAACGTAGAACAAAAACCTGTCTTCTTATGAGGACAAACATGGGTATACAGTTAGGGTTTACGTACATTTTTGAAGTATCGACGCATAGCGAGTCGGAGATTCATTTAAAAAAACTCTAGTCTGCACTCAACCTACGGAGGCATTGAGCTGCTTGGCAAATATTAAGCCTGCACCTGGACTATTTTTTTTATTTAACCAGGTAGGCCAGTTGAGAACAAGTTCTCATTTACAACTGCGACCTGGCCAAGATAAAGCAAAGCAGTGCGACACAAACAACAACAGAGTTACACATGGAATAAACAAGCGTACAGTCAATAACACAATCGAAAAAAGTCTATATACAGTGTGTGCAAATGGCGTGAAGAGGTAAGGCAATAAATAGGCCATAGTAGCGAAGTAATTACAATTTAGCGAATTAACACTGGAGTGATAGATGTGCAGATGATGATGTGCAAGTAGAAATACTGGTGTGCAAAAGAGCAGAAAAGTAAATAAAACAATATGTGGGTGAGGTAGATAGATAGGATGGGCTATTTACAGATGGGCTGTGTACAGCTGCAGCGATCGGTAAGCTGCTCAGATAGCTGACGCTTAAAGTTAGTGAGGGAGATGTGTCTCCAACATCAGCGATTTTCTTTTTTTGCAATTCATTCCAGTCATTGGCAGCAGAGAACTGGAAGGAAAGGCGGCCAAATAGGTGTTTGCTTTGGGGATGACCAGTGAGATATACCTGCTGGAGCGCGTGCTACGGGTGGGTGTTATGGTGACCAGTGAGCTGAGATAAGGCAGAGCTTTACCTAGTAAAGAATTATAAGTGACCTGGAGCCAGTGGGTCTGGCGACGAATATGTAGTGAGGGCCAGCCGACGAGAGCATACAGGTCGTGGTGGTGGGTGGTATATGAGGCTTTGGTGACAAAACGGATGGCACTGTGATAGAGACTGCATCCAGTTTGCTGAGTAGAGTGTTGGAGGATATTTTGTAAATGACATCACCGAAGTTGAGGATCGGTAGGATAGTCGGTATTACTAGGGTATGTTTGGCAGCGTGAGTGAAGGTTGCTTGTTGCAAAATAGGAAGCCGATTTTAGATTTAATTTTGGATTGGAGATGTTTAAAATGAGTCTGGAAGGAGAGTTTACAGTCTAGCCAGACACATAGGTATTTGTAGTTGCCCACATAGTCTAAGTCAGAACCGTCCAGAGTAGTGATGCTAGTCGGGTGGGCGGGTGCGGGCAGCGATCGGTTGAAAAGCATAGTTTTACTAGCGTTTAAGAGCAGTTGGAGGCCACGGAAGGAGTGTTGTATGGCATTGAAGCTCATTTGGAGGCAGCATTTTCACTTTTGGATGAATAGCGTGCCCAGAGTAAACTACTTCCTACTCAGCCCCAGATGCTAATATATGCATATTAGTATTAGTATTAGAGGTCGACCGATTAATCGGAATGGCCGATTTAATTAGGGCCGATTTCATAACAATCAGAAATCTGTATTTTTGGGGGCCGATAAAATAAAAATAAATGTTTAAAAGTTTACATTTAAAATTTTATTTTTTATATACCTTTATTTATTTATTATTATTATCTTTATACCTTAATTTAACTAGGCAAGTCAGTTAAGAACACATTCTTATTTTCAATTGACGGCCTAGGAACGGTGGGTTAACTGCCTCGTTCAGGGGCAGAACGACAAGATTTTCACCTTGTCAGCTCAGGGATCCAATCTTGCAACCTTACAGTTAACTAGTCCAACGCAATAACGACCTGCCTCTCTCTCGTTGCACTCCACAAGGAGACTGCCTGTTACGCGAATGCAGTAAGCCAAGGTAAGTTGCTAGCTAGCATTAAACTTTAAAAAAAAACAATCAATCATAATCACTAGTTAACTACACATGGTTGATATTACTAGGTATTATCTAGCGTGTCCTGCGTTGCATATAATCTGACTGAGCATACAAGCATACAGGTTTCTGACTGAGCGGTGGTAGGCAGAAGCAGGCGCGTAAACATTCATTCAAACAGCACTTTTGTGCGTTTGGCCAGCAGCTCTTCGTTGTGCGTCAAGCATTGCGCTGTTTATGACTTCAAGCCTATCAACTCCCGAGATGAGGCTGGTGTGACCGAAGTGAAATGGCCAGCTAGTTAGCCCACGCTAATAGCGTTTCAAACGTCACTCGCTCTGAGCCTTCTAGTAGTTGTTCCCCTTGCTCTGCATGAGTAACGCTGCTTCTATGGTGGCTGTTGTCATTGTGTTGTTGGTTCGAGCCCAGGGAGGAGCAAGGAGAGGGACGGAAGCTATACAGTTACACTGGCAATACTAAAGTGTCTATAAGAACTTCCAATAGTCAAAGGTTAATGAAATACAAATGTATAGAGGGAAATAGTCCTATAATTCCTATAATAACTACAACCTAAAACTTCTTACCTGGGAACTTTGAAGACTCATGCTAAAAGGAACCACCAGCTTTCATATGTTCTCATGTTCTGAGCAAGGATCTTAAACGTTAGCTTTCTTACATAGCACATATTGAACTTTTACTTTCTTCTCCAACACTTTGTTTTTGCATTATTTAAACCAAATTGAACATGTTTCATTATTTATTTGAGACTAAATTGATTTTATTGATGTATTAAGTTAAAATAAGTGTTAATTCAGTGTTGTTGTAATTGTCATTATTACAAATATATATATATAAATCGTCCGATTTTAATCGGTATCGGCCTTTTTTTGGTCCTCCAATAATCGGTATCGGTGTTGAAAAATCATAATCGGTCGACCTCCACTATAGATGTCATGTGGGGACTTGAAGTATTTCTTGAAGGTCTCAAGCTCTCTTTCTCAAGTATTGGTTTCCTTATGGAATGTTTAAGTTACCCAACATGTCCCGAATGACTCCTCAGCCCAGTAACCTTGTAAGCTAAGTACGACAGAGCAGGCGACACCATTCCATTCCCCACAAGCTCCCATCTGGTCACCAGACCACTCCACAAGCTATTTCTGTCAGCTGGAGGCAAATGTATATCAGCTGCCTGTTGACATACGGGGAGGGTGGAAGGAGGGGTAGTTCTACCCCTCCTTCCACCCTCCCCGATATATCACCCTCTCCTCCATTCCCATATATCACTTCTCTCCGCCATTTCTCTACCCTCCCCAACTCAGTCTGGTAACTGTGTGTTATCCTCACTCAGCAGCTGGCATGCGTTCCTTTGACATGATCCGCTACCGCCAGTCAGCGGAGTCCCAGCAGCCCCCCTCCTCCCAGGCTGACGGAGGGTACTCCCAGTCCCAGCAGGTCCCCAAGACCCACCGGGTCATGACCCTGGCTGACCACATCTCGGTAAGACACACTGGTAGCTTTCCACGGTTGCATGCCATGTCTTTGCCTGCACAGTCGGGCATCATTGCTATATCATATTTTGTGGTTAGCTGATATTAAACACCTATCCAGGCATGAGTTCTGTCAGGCAACTGCTATGTAGTCAGCCTGAAGAAGACCCCAATGACTTTTTCCTTCATAGCCCTTTTTAACTGGGTTCCTAAGGCAAACAATCCATGTACTGTGTAACCAATACAAATGACTTAACCAACAATTAATGTACAGTATGCCTCCTATACCACTTTTTGTTGAATGATGATATCTTGAGTGATCCATCGACTGAACTGCAAATGATGATCTCAACAACTCTGACAACAGCCTCTACTAGACAACTTTGGATACAAATGTTTAAGAGTAGAGACTGAAAATGGAGGTGTGCCTCCAAATAATAACATCTTCCTGATCTGTGTGTCTTCCTCTTTCTCCTTTTATAGCATATTATCACCCAGGACTTTGCCAGGAACCAGGATCCTCCTCAGTCCTCCACCACCATCTCCTCCTCTGCCACCACCACATTCCAGAGCGCCCAGCTGCCAGTATCTAGCTCGGGCCCCGGGGGCCGTGCCAAGGGCCACAGCCGCTACAGCCCAGAGAACCAGACCCAGGCCCCATCACACCATCAGAGACCCACGCCCAGCAGAGTGTCTCCTGAGAACGCCCCTGACAAGCCCAGAGCCAGGTACAGTAGCAACACCCACCAGTAGCCCAACACAACCTCTTGACCAAGCTAGCCTGTTTAGTAGGGTAAACCGTAGCTAAACGGTTTGCAATAAGTTCAGGTTGTACCTCCCATGCAAAACATTTTCTCCCTAATCAACATAACCCTGGTGGTGCACCCCTGTCCATTCCATCAAATTCTCACTTTTCCCTCTCTTCCTCTGTCCCTTCCCCAGACCTGGTAAATCCCCTGATCGGGGTGGCAGGGGGGCGGTGGAGAGTTATGAGCCCATCTCCCCTCCCCAGAGCTACCAGGATAAACAACAGGAGGCCAGAGAGCAGCAGCAACAACCCCAGAGACGAGAGGCTGACCAGCCTGAGATGAGGTGTGTAGGACTGGCATATCTTCTTAAGTAGTGGGTGCTCTCGCATTTCTTTATGTTCACCTAACGCACACTTGTCAAACTCATTCTACAGAGGGCCGAGTGTCTGTGGGTTTTCGCTCCTCTCTTGTACTTGATTGAATAATTAAGGTCACTAATTAGTAAGGAACTCCTCTCACCAGGTTGTCTGGGGCTTAATTGAAAAGAAAAACCGGCAGATACTAGGCCCTCCATGGAATGACACCCCTGACCTAATGGAACGTTCAATGATATCACTAGACATATATGTATGTTTCGGCCATTAAATTGACAAACCAAAAAGCATGACAGCGATTTATTTTGTAAGTCTACGTGCATTTGTGCGTGTGGATACTGGATACCTTCAGTGCCCATGGACAGAATGTGCCTTGTGGGCAGCTGTGACCTGTTTGTCATGCTAACAGTGTGGAAACTGGGGGGAGGTGCCAGTGGCACGCTAGCCTAATCAGCCCTCTGCTGCCTGACTCTTAACCCCGTGGTGGCCTTTCTCTGGTTACAGGGGTGACTCTCGATCCCCTGGCAGTGTCAGCTACCTGCCCTCCTTCTTCACCAAGCTGGAGAACACCTCCCCTATGGTGAAATCCAAGAAGCAGGAGATATTTCGTAAGTTAAACTCCTCTGGTGTCGGGGATTCTGATATAGGTAAGTCGCCTCTTCTTATCTTCCTTGTACGAACGTCACTTAAGAAAGCATTCCAAGATAGAAAAAATATAGCGTTTGATGGAACTCAATTCGCACTGTATTTTATTAATTTAAAGGATATTTTCTATGCATTGCACTCATTTCTCATTTAACAACGGATAACATTGTAATAGGAAGACATACTGTAAAACGATTAACTCTGTCTTTTAGCGTCATTTTAGTTTGCAGTCAGACTTTTCGTTTGCTAACTGAACTATGCTATTGTTTCTCCTTTCAGGAAATGCACAACCAGGCACAGAGATCTTCAACTTGCCCGCTGTGACCAGCTCAAGTGAGTATAAACATTTCTAACACCATAGGATCCTATTCTATCACGATATACTCATATTCAAACATACTAAAATCATTTAAACCAGCCCAAAATAAATTGAAACAAACATTTTTTTAAATGTTTCTGTTTGAATACCCTAATGAACATGACCGTGGTGGCTGTGCCATGTCTTCCCCCTCGTCCTGTGTGCGTGTTTGGCCCACCAGGCAGCGTGAACCCCAGGAACCACTCCTTCAGCGACCCGGCCAGTAACCTGGGCCTGGAGGACATCATCCGGAAGGCCCTGATGGGCAACCTGGAAGAAAGGCCAGAGGAGCACCAGGGAGGGCCTCAGCCCAGCTGTAACACCCCCAGCAACGAGGCCCACCAGGAGGCCAACCCCTCACCTAGCATGGGTCAGTGGCAAACAACCACACGCAGCAGACTGAAACCACTAAACAGGAGTTAACGTTTATGTATTTACATACTCACACACCCTCCTTTTTAACCCTGTCTGTCTATAAAGATCCATTGGAATAGAGTACTTTGTAGGGTGTCCAATCAAAAAATATTTTGACCAATGGGTAAAATTATGTTAATTGTGTAGATACTCAGAAAACCAATGGTCTCTATCATAATCCGTTCAAAGGTTGAGTTTTTCTTACCCTTTGTAGGATGGCCAATATTAGGGTGACTAAAGCCCTATTCGCACGTGACTAGTATTACTATAGAACGGCGGTTATGTAATTATTACCCCAACATGTCCGTTTTAACAGGGGACGATTCTGGCGGGATTCGTTTTACCGAACTGCCCCTGTAATTTCTTTTTTTCCCCTTCATTCACAATTGACCATTATGACGGATGCCTGGAGGCTCTCCTAGGTGTGAAGATATTTCAAATGTCTTGGAATAGCCTAATATTAGCCTAATGGCCTTCAGTTCAGAGAAAGTCTCAATAATAATGCATATCAATAAGAACCATGAACTGTAACCTACGCAGATATGTAATTACCTGACGTATTTGGCAATTTATTAATTCATTAGTACAATTGTGTCCACTTAAGACACTAGGAAAGTTGATATAGGACGAAACAGATCATTAATTTGTATGCTACGTGCATAGCACTTTGTTTTAAGCATCAATTTGTTCCCATGTTCTAACCCAAACTGGGTGCAGCACCTGTTAAACTCCGTAATATCCCTCAAAACACAGGGATGAAGATTAGCACAGGATATGCATTATCAGAGGACCTTTGGAGTTTGCCGAAAAACAGTAGGTTTTTAGGGCTGGGATAATAACCTTCCTGCCAAGTGAAAATTACTGACATGGCAGATTTGAACGGGACTAAAATTACAGATGTGGTGATTTGTGCTCGTGCACATAATACCATTACCTGGGGGATGTATCCTGTCCGAGGGCTTAAATCAATGGAGGCCAGAGGAAAAAAGTTGTAAAAAATCTGGAAAATAGTATTTGCGTCAGCTAGCCTGGATGCTGTGCGAGAATTAAGGCAAACTGACAGGCTCAACGTCTTTCTTCTCAAATCTAGAGGGCATAAAACAATAGGTAAGAGCGTAACCGTAAGCTTTTTATTTTCAAATAATTTTACATTTAATTCAGCTCGTTATGTTAATTGAGCTTTTTGCGACCTGGGGAAACAACTTTTGCAGAAGACCATCGCAATGTAAAATCCTCAAAAGTCGCTGCAAGATGCAGCACCGCTTTATCAACAGAGCCCGGTGGCTATTGTCGGATGTGTTAGGTTACTGTTCATAATATGTTCGAGAAAGACGCCACTGAACAATTCAGAACATGAATAATCGGGCGGCAGGGTAGCCTAGTGGTTAGAGCATTGGGCTAGTAACCGAAAAGGCTGTCATTAAGAATTTGTTCTTAACTGACTTGCGTAGTTAAATAAAGGTTTTAAAAAATCATATCTGTCTTGGTAAAAATGTATTTTATAACAGAAGGAAGTGAATTTATCGCGAAAGCAGGTTTTCACCCACTCTGGGAAGAAAAAACCCTATACTTTGACATTTTGAGATTTGGAACAAGCTCTCCAGAATAGTTCCAACTCACACTAACACCCACAAACTTACACACACCCACCACCTATGCTGCTGCCATACTGTTATTGT